>NC_136498.1:51420645-51780645 GCF_053919585.1 Euprymna scolopes
GTGTTAAGAATTTTCGACAGTAGCCAAAAAAAGGATAGAAAGTCACTCCGCTTTGGTATTCTAATGATCTGGTGTAAACCGAAAAAAACATTTCGATGACTGCTATTTTGTGCAGTCAAAACGAAGGGAGTTAATAGGAATGACAGGAATTCGTTTGACCCAATTCCACACTGCAATGAAATTCCTGTTCAATTGTTTAAAGGCTTGCCTAAATTGGAATTGCCTGGATCTGAAGAAGACCAAGCTTCTATTTTGTCTACTGACAACAGTGAAGCCACTGTTTCAGATGTTAGTTTTCCTTTTTCTTTACTACCACAGCTTTTTTTTCTCAAGGAGAACTTAATGATCTGACTAGAGATCTCAACTTTTCCAAAGAATCTTCGAAACCTTTAGATTCAAGACTCAAAGAAAAGCTTCTACTTTAGTCTGGAACTCCCATAACTTTCTAGAGCAAACGTCATATTGAATTTTGGCCACATTTGACTCAGAAACGACATAGTATATTACAACGACGGTTTTAAATGTCTTCCTCACAATGTCAACTTATATTTATTCGTTCCTCTAAGCCATTGAACGCCTCTAAAAATGTGATGAAATCAAATTTCTTCTGCAAAAGATTTCACACTGATAGCACCAATGTCGATTTTAAAATGGTTGGGTTTCTCTTTGGGCTACAAGGAGGCTACACAAAATTTCCTGTCTACTTCTGTTTGTGGGATAGCAGGACAAGGACAGATTGATCTGTGTGCAGTGAACTGATTCCTGCCTCTATCAAAGTTTCTGGCTTTTCCTTTTGTAGAGTGTTCAAAAATTGTATTTTCCCCTCTTCACATAAAGCTTAGCATCATGAAATAAATAGCTTGTGAAGGTCCTTGAGAAAGATGGCGACTGTTTCAAATATATTTGCATGAAATTTTTAGGCTTAACTACAGAGAAATTAAAAGCTTGGTTTTTTTTATGGACCTCAGATTCTAAATTTAATGAGTAACACAAATTTTTGTAATTTAATGTATGCTACAGAATTAAGTGCTGTGACGGCGTTTACGAATGTAGTAAAATTCTTCTTGGGAAAAATAAAGGCACCCAACTACACAGAGCTTTCTGAAATATTACTCATAAATCTCCATCCATCTTGCCCGTTTTCCAGAAAATCTAGATAATGTGAGCGATGAGCAAGGGAATCGAAATCAGAGATGCGCCGCTGTACGACTCATGCTCTCTGCCGATCCAAATTATGACAATACGACCATTACCAGCGCCATCAAAATGCATCGCTGGATTGCCACGAATAAGAGACGTGCCCAGGGCGATGAAAACAAAGTGAACTATGAGTAAGGGGAGCGCTTCAAGTGATCAGTCACATGAAAGTTCGCTATCAAGGTCGATGGCATGCCACCATGCTTGCAGACTATTGTTGGTCTATCAAGCACAATGATGCCGGACCCCCCCCATTCTAGAAAATAAGTAAAACTTCAGTTTATGGATGATGATGTCTATACTTAACATGTTTTACAAGCTTTAATTATGAATATTTTGGTGTGACTTCATGCATATGTGTATTAAAGTTACATAAAAATATCGTTTCTTCGATTTGCCTGTTTTTATTGTAGCTATCGGCTCCCTACAAAAAAGGATATACCATAGCAGAAAAAACTAGACCTTATAGAAAAAAGTGACAGCATTTTTGGAATCAGCGCCCTCAAATTAGATAAAAAAACATCTCAGGCACCATGATAATTTTTTGTTAGCCAGTGTATTCTATGTATATGTATTTTGTGAGTTAACTATTTCCCGAAGAGGTTTGGATTGTTGGGACGACAAAATAGAATTCACAAGTAGTAGTAGTAGTAGTAGTCCTGCTAGTATGAATTATTAAATTTATAGGCAAGCTAAGAAATATCCGCGTTTTAATTATAACTATGTATTCTTGAACAAATGATTATGCATATTACCGTCATCATTTCCGATTTGAAGTTTATCTTTATAAAATACAGTGAAAACAATATATATATATATATATATATATATATATATATATATATATATATATATATGCTTTTCATTTCTACTTAAATAACCCTTTTTAATATCAACACACAATCAGGACAATGATTTGTCAATTAGTTTTAAATAACTAAACACCTTATCAGGCGATACTAGATCCTTCTTTCAAAAGATCAAATCTTCAATGAAATGAAAAAAAAACCCCCAAAAAAACGAATTTTACAACAATTACATTTTAACAATTCAGTTGATCTTCTAATGATGAAATGAGGATTGAAAATATATATAAAAAAACGAACGCACCCCTGCCATATAAAAAGAACCTTCTGTTGGTTTAGCCTTTCAACTTGTGTGGTAATAAAACTTCTCAAATGCACTTGTAATGTAAGGCTGTGTAAGGTGTTAACTTTGGTCCAAATCGTCTGTTCCTTCTTTCGTAGGATTATTTCGATTATCGATTATCGATACTTATCGAAGACATACCGATAAAACATTTATCTAAAACACTACAAGGCATATAAAGTACCGTCGTGTGAAATTTCATAAAAATTGACCTAGACGTTTCCCAGTTTATAGGGAACGAACTCACACACAGACAAAGTTCTTTATATATATATATATATATATATATATATATATATATATATATATATATATATATATATATATAGTCATCCACATATAGTACAGTTTCACTGTATCACAGCTTATCAGTGCGACTAGAGTAGCAACTACCTCAAACTAGCATTGAAACATGACCATCTCGGCTTTTCACCGTTACGTTATTTGGCTGCTGCTGAGATGGGTATGCGAAATTACAATGTTTAAACAGTGTCCAAATGCCAAAGCCCTATTTGTTTACACAAAGAGCATTGCTTTTTACACTAGCGTATATATATATATATATATATATATATATATATATATATATATATATATATATATGTGTGTGTGTGTGTGTGTGTGTGTGTGTGTGCTACAATAGTATGATTATATAATTTCCAGATGAAATGTGCTCTGTTTATGTGATGAAGCGTAACAATAATTGAAGACAATTTAAAGTTTGAAGAAAAACATTAATTCTGATTCAATTTATTTAGAAACACATATAAAATTTATAAACTGTGAATTATGGATTATGGATTGAGAATAACAATTCGCATTTTCAAGGTCACAGAAATGTCACACTTGTAATGCCAAATGACAAGTGTCTACATGGATCATTAAAGATGAAAAGATGCTGACCAAATTTAAGATGTTAGCTGCAGAACATTTTTTCGTGCGATCAAATGTCTCTAAATTTCCATTATGCTCGATGGAACATGCGTAAGAAAATAAGGAAGACATATCAAATAAATAAAAACATAATAATAATATATGAAAAAAAATATTATGTCCTGATCATTTTTTATCAATAAAAGAATTAATATTGCTCTCTAAAGACTTGACCCATACAAGATCCTTCATGGAGATGAATCGGGTACCTGATGCGGAAGGATTCTACATTGTTAGAAAAACAGCTCTTCAATTCCAAAAGTAATCGGAGTCCAGGACACAAAAAAGATACTATATTATAAACGGAATCTCCAGAATCAACTGAAACTTAAAAAATAATAATAATAATAATTTCAGATCAACTATTTCTTGTTGCGCCTGTAGTTCATATAAAATTTAAACAAAACATATTGAAACGAACAGGCGGAAAGCGTGAAAGAAAGAAAAAAAGAAAGAAAGGAAAAGAGAATGGAATAGATAGATAAATATGAGTCAAATACATCATGATATAAGAACCTCATTTGCAGACTCAGTGTAAAATATCAGACACAAGTAGGGGAGCTGAAGAGAATTTGACAGCAAGGTTCTAAAAGAATAAAAAAAAAAGAGAGAAGTAAGAACAGGGCAAAAACCGAAAATATTCGGTTAAAAAGATGCCTGAACTTTTATAAGGGACACAATCAAGGCCGAAAAAAAGTCGAAAAAACAAGTACTAAAAGATTATTGGAGGTCACCGTTTGGGAATAGAAAGTACATACAATCAAGAGACTAAATAAATCGTAAAACTAAAAACAATGAAAGAAAGTGAAAAATGTCAAAGTTAACCGAATAGAATGATAAAACAAAAGCTGAATGGATTCCAAAATTACAAAAACTCTGGCATAGACAACTTATTCAATTTTTGGCTTAGACAAATGGCATCAGTTTATAGCAATTATAGTAGCTGCCCCACTAAACTGTAGTAGGAGGGTAAATAGATTACACCAGCATGGTTGTTAAAAAAAATTAAAAAGTGATACAATGCTCACGCCCAAAATGAATGAAACTCAACGCCCTCGTAACAGACCCATCTGCTGTCTCACTACGGTCTATAAGCTCTTCACTGGCCTCGTTGCGAACAGAATTTATGAACACCTTTCCTTCCGAGCTTAGAAAAAATGACATAAATGGATTCCAGAATTACTAAAAGTCTGGCATAGAAAACCTACCCAATTTCTGGCTTAATAAAATGACATGACTTCATAAAAATTACAGTAATTGCTCCAATAGACTATTGCGGGAAGGGTATAGAGGTCATAGCAGCATGGGTGTTAAAAAAGTTGAGACAAGCCCCAAACGAGTGAAAATCAATGCTGTCGTAAATACAGACCCATCTGCTGTCTCATTACGACCTTCAAACTCTTCACTGGCCTGGTTGCAAACGGTATCTATGAACACCTCACCTCCCGATCATACCGGGAAAAAGAACATCAACAAGGAAAGCATTAGAACGAGAATTAATGTTGACACTTTATCAGCCAATATAGAGAAACCAGTGTCTGCCTAAAGTAGTAGGAGGTATTCGCCTCTCATCAACATCGTGCCACTATTATGAGCAGCGGCAAATATCTAGAATCAAAACCTCATGATGGTATATCAACATCTAGAAACGAAGTCTAACAGAAACAACCTCCATCACAAAAAAGGCCAAACATTTTGAACAAGGCTGTCATACAAATGAGACCAAACCAGAAAGCATGTAACGGAAACATCTAGAATTCTTTTTCATTAGATCGTCATTTTTTAGTCATTAAATCCGTGATATTGTCTTTAACTTATTACAACTTTCCTAAATAAATAAATAAATTTCCCGCGAGCTTATCCTACTAGTATATATATATATATATATATATATATATATATATATATATATATATATATATATATATAATTTTTACCTATTATATATATATATAATCTACCTGGCGTAATCTACCTATATATATATATATATATATATATATATATATATATATATATATATATATATATATATATATAATCTACCTGGCGTAGCTCAGGAATTTTTATTTTAATTTTTGCCCACGCATCCTTTTTTTAAATTGTCGCTTTGTTATGACGTCATCAGACATGAAATCATCATATATGATGTAATCAGCTTTGACGCCATACATCACGCATGTGAATAAACAGGCAGAAATATTGAACACTCACACACGCAACTTACACGCACGTATATATATATATATATATATATATATATATATATATATATATATATAACTATACACTACCATGGGTGCCAGGCGTTGCCCGGGTGTTTGGAGGTATGTGTTGAGCAAAAAAAAAAAAAAAAGTGGTAGTAGGCAGGCAAGCTCGAAACCGTGCCGCGAAAGAGGAAAAGAATGTGAAAAAAGTGAATTCTCTGCCGTTGCGTCCCTCGCCAAAGCGGAAGTGGCGAAGGTTTAAATTAAGGCTAGTCAATTAAAGGTTTAAATTAAGGCTAGTCAATTAAAAAGAGAGGATGACTATCGAAAATATCAGCGAAAAAAGCAACACATCCTTGTAGAAAAGTGTCGTATTGAGGGTGAAGGAATTAATGTTTTTAGCCAAGTTTTCGACATTTGTCGTCCGAAGGGTCGTCCTTCAAAACGATACCAATACCGTGAAACTCCCTCACCTCTGTCGAAATTTTTAGGCATACATAGATTAATACATGCATACCTACATACATACATACCTACATACATACATACCTACATGATGATTGCAACGTCTTATCAGACGAGTGCCACTCCCTCAGACATGAGCTCAAAAATGACCTTTTTTAAGACATACCGGTGAATTCACACGCTCAAGCAGGCATGACACCGAAGACGGTCATTGAGATCAATTATTACACGCTTCCAGCATTTGAAGCCTCAACATGTCACAACTTTTCCATCGCCACAGGACCATTTTTATAGACAGATACCTGAGGGAGTATCTATACACAGATGGTGTTACAGAGTCTTAGCTTTGTACGACAGCTAAGTCTCTCTCTCGGTACAAAATGTTGAGATCCAGCAACAAGCAAGAGCAATATAGCCAGCAACAATTTAAACTGCAAACCAGCTTAATGCGAGTACTGGTCTCCCGCTTTATGGTTTTTTAAATCAGAGATTTGCTTCTCCTAGAAAGGTTGCCTTCACCATGGCTTACGGGAGCCCTCTCCACCCCAATACACATATACACACCAAATATACACGGTGCTAGTTGGCCGTTGACCCCCCAAAAGGGTTCATTCGCCCTTTGAAAGGTCTTGTTTTTAATCGTTCAGGGAGACTAGCCGCCCTCCTCACCAAACAAGTCTGGTAGGGGAACCAGTTTAGTCGCCGGTGACCCGACCATGAGGCAGGTAGTACTGGGTTACATGGTACCAGTAGCACATGACATGACCTGACATACCTTATGTACCTACATACATACATACATACATACATACATACATACATGCATACATGTAGCACATTACATGACCTGACATACCTGATGTACCTACATACATACATACATACATACATACATACATACATACATACATACATACATTCATTCATTTAAATAGACAAGTGGGATTTATATAATAGATGAAGGTGGTTGTATAATAATGTGAATACAATAATTATAAGCTGGCTGAATATGAGAGTCTATTTATGTTAATGATAATAATACCTAATTTTATTAATGATTAAAAATTAATATTGTATAGGTATATTGAGCTTATTATATATCTACAGTACACTGGACACTGTTTTCTTTTAATAGTATTAACACATTTACTAATACATTAAAATAAACTCTGCTCTTTAGACTCCAGGTCTAATAAACTGTAATAAGTTGTACTAATGTCTACTAAAACTTTAAAACACTATTTCGCAAATGTACACATGGTGCAAATACATACATTCATAATGCCCCTAAAATATGTATGTATTTATCTTTATATGAATCTGCTTGTGTATATTATCAACAAATTCGATGCTGTTGTAAGTTCGGAATATAACGTGTGTTTTTACAACTGCACTTTATCTTCACACACACACATATACACACACGCACAAACATGCATCACACACATGCATGACACATACGTGTTCGCACCTCCCACACACCATAGCCACGTAAAGCCATATAAAGTATATCTTTAATTGCAAAGAAGTATGGCCATAATTATGTTAACAGAAAAACACACACACGCGCATGCGCACACACACATATATAAGTATGTATGTGCGCATGTGTATGCGTGTGAAAGTCTGCACATTTATCTAAATACGAATATCTTGATAGTAAAAAATGAAAAACTAATTTTACTCATTAGTGCCATTCTAAGCCTGGCCATTGTACGTCGCCTCCAGACACATTGAATGTGAAATGTTCCTTGAGAAAAAAAAAAAAAAGAAAAAAAAAAGATAGATCAACGGACACATCAAGACACACTTACACGCACATATATATATATATATATATATATATATATATATATATATATATAGAGAGAGAGAGAGAGAGAGAGAGAGAGAAAGAGAGAGACAGAAAGAGAGACAAAGAGACAAAGAGAGAGAAAAGAAAAGAGATAGACATAGAGAGAAGAGAAAGGGGGAGAAAAAGAGAAAGATAGAGAGATAAGGAGAGAGAGAACGAGAGAAAGAGAGAGGAACGGAGATAGAGGAAGAGGAAGAGAGGGATGGAAAAAGATAGGGAGTGAGGTAGATAGAGAATGAGAGAGAGAGAGAGAGAGAGAGGAAGAGAAACAGAAGAAGAGAGAGGGAGAAAGAGAAAGTGAGATAGAGGGAGAGAGAATGAAAGAGAGAGGAAGATGGAGAGAGAAAGAGAGAGGGTGAGAAAGAGGCCTACGTAGGATCGTTAAGAAAATTTTTTTGTATCATGTAAGTAGACGTGTATCTAGAAGAAGAAGAAGAAGATAAAAAGAAGATAAAAAGAAGATAAAGAAGAAGATAAAGAAAAAGAAGTAGTAGATCAAAAAAGAAGAAAAAGAAGTAGAAGAAAAAGAAGCAGCAGAAGAGCAAGAAGAAAATGAAGTAGTAGAGAAAGAACAAAAAGAAAAAGAAGAAGAAGTAGTAGTAGTAGAAGTAGAAGGAGTAGTAGTAGTAGTAGAAGTAGAAGTAGTAGTAGAACAAAAAAAAGAACAAGAATAAGAAAAAGAAGTAGTAGTATAAGAAGACGAAGAAGAAGAAGAAGAAGTGGAAGACAACAACAAAAAGAATAAGAATAAGAAAAAGAAGTAGTAGAAGTAGAAGAAGTAGTAGTAGTAGTAGTAGAAGCAGAAGAAGTAGTAGTAGTAGAGGAGCAAAAAAAGAACAAGAATAAGAAAAAGAAGTAGTAGTATAAGAAGACGAAGAAGAAGAAGAAGAAGAAGTGGAAGACAACAACAAAAGGAATAAGAATAAGAAAAAGAAGTAGTAGAAGAAGAAGTAGTAGTAGAAGAGGAAGAAGAAGAAGAAGAGGAAGAAGAAGAAGAAGAAGAAGAAGAAGCAGAAGTAGTAGTAGCAGTAGAAGTACAAAAAAGAATAAGAATAAGCAAAGGAAGTAGAAGAACAAGATCGTTGTATAAGCTAATAGAATCATAGGTAATTACAGACAACATTTACATGGAACGCAAATATGAAATCACTCTTACTTTATTATTGCATTGATTTTCAATTTTCTACTTTGTTTACCAGCAATAATTTTAAATTAAAAACGACACATTTCGAACGATTTTGCGGTATCTTGTCTACAAACATAAATACTAGAATTCTGGTTTCATCAAAAAATTCCGTGTAAAAACTAGCGTAAATTCCTGCACAAAGATCAACTGACTTTTTTTTTTACAAGGGAGTTACCACTTATCTAGGCCCGGATGCCACTCGAGGATAAGGGCTTATGAATGTAAGGTGATAATGTAGTTATCATTAATGGTGTAAATTGGGTAGGATTTGATTATTTTAGAAAACGGCTCACAAGAACTTATTTGAATTGAACTTGAAAGGTACCATATTGGTTTAGTATTTCAGCCATTGTTCCGCAGGCGGGCAGTTCTTGGAAAGAAGCTTTAATCGTAGAATCTACGCTTAGATATAGGCACAGATGGAGATTGGGAGAAAATTGTTGATAGTAGTTGAACTGATTGAATGTTTTTTAAAAGTTTGGCAAGGGGAAACCATAGATTGGAGTTCATGAAAATAACGATAAAGCAGAGACAGGTTCCCAACGTCTTCCGTGAGAAAGAAGTTGCAGAGAAAAGAAAATGGCATTACCTTCTATGTTTGAAAGCATGTTTTGAACTCTATCAAGGCAGGATAGGAGCGTCGAGCAGCTCCTGTGCTGGTGTGCCAACAGGACTCCGTTTAAGGACGTACTTGGCTTTTATACAGATAGAGGATTGCATCAGCACTGAGATACCTGTTGGAGCGGTAGAATGATCTAATAATTTTTCTCTGACTTTGGCAATAGATTTGATGTATGTGTTCCATTTCAGATCAGGAGTGAAGATCAGTCCAAGAAGCTTGCTAAGGCATGAAGCTTCCTCAAGTCGAAAGAGAGAACCAGAAAGACCTTGGTCATTGTCGGCCTTTGAAGTGTTGCTATAGATTATGGTACCGTCGCGTAAATGTCCCCGAATGATCTAAGAATGTGATTTGAGAGATCATGGATGAAGATCAGGAAGATGGTTGGGCCCAGGATGGTAGCCTGGGAAACCTCAGTGTTAATACTTTGGGCTTTTGATTTTTTGCCCATCAACGACTAATAAACTTAAAGAGAAATGGTATAATAATTGAGAGAGTATTTTCAGCTATTTCGTAGCGGGCAATCTTATAAAGTAAACCTTTATGTCATACCCTATCAAAAACCTTTGATATGTTAAGAGCTATTGTTCTAGAAACGAAGCCCCGTCGAGGGATTCACTAATCCTTTGTGATATTATTGTTAGAATGAGTTGCAGATCTAGCAGAACGGAAACTATATTGAATGTCACTGAGTAAGTTATTTCTGCTATAGGTGGTTGACCACTTCTCTTTTTTGTTCACAAATTCTACCAACTTACTCATGACACACAAAAGACTGATGGGTAAGAGGCAGATGACCGATCTCCGGAATGTTTTAGATACGAGGCAAACTGATGATTTTTCCTGACTATTAGGGAGCATTTCTCCTTAAGGCAACGTTTAAATAACTTTTTAAGTATGGGGAGTAGTTTTGGTTAAGGATTTTTGAGCACTATGATTGGAATGCCGTCGGAACCAATTGTTTTACTGAAATCAATGTTTTTAAAAACTTGCAACATCGTACACAGATATTTTTATGTCGCATAGCGCGTTTTCAATTACAGTAGGAAATACAAGATGTATACGGCCTTGGCCGCAGAGGGTAGAATTTGCTGCAAAGTTCTTGGCAAAAAGTTTTGCTTTGTCAGATGTTGACTAAATTACTTCAGTTCCATTGATAATGATTCGAATAGAGGACACACTTCTGTTCAAGATTGTTATTCGTGGTGGAAAATTGGTGGGAACCAAGCCGCTAATCGACTACCTGAAATTCACGTACTGAGCATTCGAGTCTCTTGCATTCTTGATTATTCTTTTACAGTGGTTTCTGTCAGTTCTGAAGGTGGCTTTAGTTTCATAACATCTATTTCGTTCACAGCAATGGAAATAGTGGTTTCTGTGCGCAATGGCAACTCACATACTGGGGTGAACCATGGTCGGCTATTAGACTTTTGCTGGAAATTTTTGAAGGATATAAAACGTTCTATACCGACAATTAACCATTCCGTCAGGTATGATACTATAGAAGATATGTTCTTTTTAAAACCTGAAGCGCAGAAATATATCTGATACAAATGTTTGGAAGTTATCCCAATCGGCCATAGTGTACTGATATATTGTACGATTGAGAGGTACTTCCGAGGACTTATTACATTTTTTATCTTAGCTACTAAGACAACTGAGTGATCGGAATATCCCAATCAAGACATGATGGAGGATGAGCACAGCTCTGGGCAAGTTGTAAGAAAAAATCTAGGAGACTTGTATACTGTCTGCATACGGGTGTTTTTTTTTTTTAACAATTTGTGTTAAGTCATAAGCAGTGGAGAAATCCTAACAATACCTGCCCTCATCATCCGTCTTGTTTGAGTGTTTAGCCATTCAACATTGTGAATATTGAAGTCTCCACAGACGTGAATGTTAGCTGAGGAATGAGAAGACTTGGAAAATAAATGATTTTCCAACGAAAAGCCAAGAACTGAAGATAATTTCGAAAAACATCTTGAATAATTTTAAGGTTGAAGACTTTAAAGACACGCACGCACTTATACTGAGAGAACGTGAATGACTACTGGAGAGAACGTGAATGCCTATTAGACAGTATTCTCTGTTATCAAGTTTTCTCCATACAGGGGTTGTCAGGACAACCTAGGATGAGGCTAGATTTCTATATAAATAAACTCTGATTGAATATTAAAAATCACATAATATTCGTGGCCTAAATAAGATCTCCTCAGTATGGCTAACCTTATCAGCTTTTAAGAGGAATAGGGAACATTATCCAAGTGATATTACCTCAAGTGACGAAGCTGAATACTTCACCAGACTAGATTTTTTTTTTTACATGGAGTTCACCACTTATCAAGGCCCAATGGCCACTCAGGGATAAGGGTTATTGTGTGTACAGTAATCAAAGGGATAGTGTAGCAATAGTATTGGAGAATTGGTAAGGTGTCATTACTTAGGGGAGGCGGTTCATCAGAAATGTGTTTGTGTTGGACTTGAAGACATCCAGGTTGAAGTCGGGAGGGAAACGGGCAAGCGGAACAGAGTCCCACAGGCGTGCAGTTCTAAGAAAGAAGCTTTGTTCATCGTATCTACGTTTTGATTTAGGCACAGATAGGGAGTGGGGAAAACTATTGACGTGGTTTCAGCTAGTCGGGTGTTTTTTGAGAAAGATTGGCGATGGGGGGACCAGAGAATGGAGCTCAGACGAGCACCTGCCATGGAAATAACGATAGAACAATGACAGGCTCGCTACGTCTCTTCTGTGGGAAAGAGGTTGCAGGGTAGAGAAAAGGGCATCCCCCCACCAAGCCACGGAGTCTATTTTGTACTCCGTCAAGGCAGGATAGGCTGTTTTTTTGCAGCCCCCGCCCAGATGTGGCAGCAGTACTCCATCTTTGGACGTACTTGGCTCTTATTTTGATGGAGAATTGCATCATTAGTGAGATATCTTCTGGAGCGGTAGAAGGATCCCACCATTTTCCCAGCGACCTTGGCCACAGACTTGATGTATGTGTTCCATTTAAGATCAGATGTATTCTTGTCCTGGTATCCATTAAGGCCAAGAGACCAAAAAGAAATGTATATTATTTCCCATTAAAATGGTATTTTGGGGAAGAGGGAAATAATGGTCTCAACTTCTTTATTAACTCAGTGTTTGAAAGATAAAAGAACTTTCATGGAATATTCGAATATCTGTGTCTCATACAGAAATCAAGTGTTAGCTCGAGGAAGGATGCCCTTTAATTTATGAGAACTTCGACTGAAGGAAAATAAAACATACACACACACACACACACACACACACACACACACACACACACACACACACACATATATATATATATATATATATATATATATAAAGTGCAGGTTCTACCACACAGAAGTAAAGTGTGAGTTAGGATCTTAAAAAGATCTCTCGGTCGGAGTGAGTGACTGAAATAGTGGGTTAATGTCTGTGATCCAGCAGAATGCCCCATTCTCAGCAACAAAAAATGATAATCAATTAAAATGAGAGAACTTGAATTTCTCTTTGAACAAGGGTTTGTCAGGAGAACCTTGAATGAGGATATTTTTCCTCACAAAATAAACCCTGACTAAATGTTTAAAATCGCAGTATTTGCGGCTCAAATAAGATCTCCTCGGTATGGTTAACACCTACTGGCTTTTTTCTCAAAACGATTTTACCTCAAGTAATAGCACAAAGCTAGTTACCCCACTAGACTAGACGATTTTTTTTCCTGGAATGCGGTAATACTAAAAGATCAAAACGGGCCCAAAATATATTAATGTACGCAGAGGTTTACAAAAACAAAAACAAACAAAAAATGAAAGAAAATTTCAACAATGTGAAATATTTAAAAATTTAAATATCTTTTCATTAATTTATCACCAACGCCAGAATATTAAACTAACAAATGATATCTTTAAGCATAAATTAAAACATATAAAAAAAACTAATATTTTAAAGATTTACACAATAAATACGAGTATATATGATAATTATGAAAAAGCAAAAACAGAATAGAGCGGGACTCCTTTCAGGAAATAAAAAATGGTTGTTTTCAAGTCTAATGTAAGCAAATTCAATCATCACGGCGGTGTTTCACTGTCCACTTGACGCTCATTTACACTTTGTCTCCAAATGACTCTTGGCTCGTGATAAATAGTGACACCTTAGTAAAAAGGGAAGACTGCGCTCATATTACCGCGAATATATATATATATATATATATATATATATATATATATATATATATATATATATATATATATATAAGCGAGATAAGACACTGGTAGAATTCAGATAAAAATCCTGATAGATATTACTTGAAGTAATACTTTCAAGGAGATCCTAGCCAAAAAGGAAAAGCTCAATATTTAAGAATAGAGCAATATATAAGTTTCGTGGTTTTATTTTAAATTCTGAAAAAAAACCAACATATAGAGGCATATATTCGATTTAAGAATTTATTGCTTGATAAAGGAGTATATAGAAAGGTTATTTTAATTTCCTTAATCCATGGATTTTCAACTGCATTTCATTTCCTCTGATGATATGGGCCATTGTTGCAAATCCATGGATTAAGGAAATAAAAATAACCCTTTCTATTCTTTGTCAAGCAATAAATTCTTAAATCGAATATATGCCTCTACATGTTGTTTTTTTCATAATTTAAAATTAAACCACGAAACCTCTATATATATATATATATATATATATATATATATATATATATATATATATATATATATATATATATATGCATATGTATATTTATGAAGAGATGTAAAAGGAAACAAAACAAATGATATGTTCATCAACGCTTTGTCTTCATTTCAAAACTTCTTCGGGAATAATAAGTTGAAGAAATTAAAATACAAGCACAATATTTGAAGATATACTTGTGCTTGTGATGTGAAAAGGATGTATGTGTTCTATTTCAGAACGGGAAAGGCCGTTGGCAATTCAAATTGTATATAGCGTTATGAAATAGAATGAGTGTGATTTGTTGTCATAAATTTTTTAGAAATTTAAAAGGAATATGATGCAATTTTATTATTTTTGGAATGAATATGACCGTTGCAATTCAGACGTTTGATATGTATATGAAATGAAATCAGTGCCTTTTGTTTTAATTATTTATTTATTGATTATATATTTTAATTATTATAGATATTATTTATCGTTATGTAAATAACTGAACCTATGTCTAAAATTACGTCATGTACTTTTAATACAATATAATGGATTACAATATAATTTTAATACAATATAATGGATTACAATATAATTTTAATACAATATAATGGATTACAATATAATTTTAATACAATATAATGGATTACAATATAATTTTAATACAATATAATGGATTACAATATAATTTTAATACAATATAATGGATTACAATATAATTTTAATACAATATAATGGATTACAATATAATTTTAATACAATATAATGGATTACAATATAATTTTAATACAATATAATGGATTACAATATAATTTTAATACAATATAATGGATTACAATATAATTTTAATACAATATAATGGATTAATAGGGCTGTTAAGAAGTAAAAATTAAAAAAAAAAAAAATGGTTCGCGGAGGTGATCGACTTTTTATCTATTTGTCAACTATTTCACGAGGTTTATATATATATAAAGGACGTGGCAAGCTAGTCTAATGCTTATCGTACCGGACTTACTGTCTTTAGCTTTTGGTTTGGATCTCACCTCGAGATTTTTTTTTTGCTTACACCCGGAAAACGAACTGCTAAGGGGTTAAAATTGAAAAATTGGTACGTGGAGGTCGTCGGAGTTTTATCTCTATGCTAATTGCTTCAGAGATGCGCATGCGCGAATAGTTCACAGGACAGATTTATTTTGTTAAAAATAAGTAGTTTTAAAAACATATTTTAATGATCATGTTAAACTGGCTTAATGGTTATCGTACTTGACTCACTGTCTTTAGGTTTTGTCTTCGATTTCAGCCTGAGTATTACCTTTTTTTATTTGCAAGTAGTGAACTGTTTAGAAAATCATAATACTCGCATGCACATATCTCAGTTTCTGCATGAATTAAATGATAATATTTATGCATATTTTGCGGGCTGCCTGCTAGTATATATATATATATATATATATATATATATATATATATAAATAAAATAAAAATTACAATTAAATTTACAAAGATGTTAAAACTAAAGTATATCATAATTATTAAAGAATTAATATTTATAAAGTAATCTCAACCAGATGTAAAAGCACGATAAAACCAAATAGGAGATAGAGCTTATAATAAAAAGTGTTTTTTAACATGTTTTATTAACTATTTGCTATTATATATATATATATATATATATATATATATATATAAATATAAATATATATATATATATAAATATAAATAAATATATATATATATATATATATATATAATTCCATGTGTTCACATAAATGTTATTATTTCATATACTATTTAATATATCGATTTTAGTATTTACTTCAACAGTACTTAATACGTCAGTAGAGCTTAATAGTGTTACATGATAAGGGCTGTCCCCTGTTCATGTAAGTATAAAAATAGAGAGATTAGTTAAAATGGAAATAAGAGAAAGCAGAAATCGAACCCTGGACATAAGTTTTAAAGAACAATAGGTTTAAATGGAATGTCCAGTAAATTGTTAATTCGGATGAAATAAATAATAAATAAACTATTCAATTGTTAAAAGAATGTGGATAATAAAATATGAGTTAAATAAATTAGATATGTAGGTTAAATTCCTTTGTGGAAACAACACAAGGAAAATAGGTTATTGGGAAATCAATGTCGAAAACGTGCAAAGTCGCGCATGTTGAAACACGTGAATTTTGCTCACGTGGCCGGGATGCATGGATTCTCAATATAGGAGGTGGGAGTTAGTTGGTCGTAGAGAGAGTCAGAGAGAGTCAGAGACAGTCAGTGAGAAAACTCAGAGACAGGGGACGTCTGAAGCGAGACGTTACTTCAGAAACTAAAATGTGAAACTTTGAGTTATTAATGAGTAATCGACCGGTCGTCAGAAAATAAATTCATCATGTGTTTGTGATAAAGCTCATCTTTGTGTTTGTGATTTCTACAAAAAGGTAAATTGTATTGTTATTATATGTCTGTGTTATAAAATGTCATTACAACAACATCTCTCTCTCTCAAAAGATACAACATCATATGTAATAAGACAAGAACTCTCACTAAGACTCATATCATTACTAATAAGAACTCACGTAACATACTCGCACAAGTGGTATAGTCTAATACTACTAATAATAACTATATAACAAATCTCAATTTGGTGTTCGTGAACCTTTTGCATCAGCGATGCAGAAACCGAACCTGGGGTCGATACCACGAAAAAAAGAAAAAGAAAAAGAAACACAACGTTTTAAAAGGGTCCAACATAATTTAAAAAAAAATAAATAAATAATACCACGGAAAAAGAAAAATTACACGATCACAGAATTCGAAAAAGAAAAAGAAACACAACGTTTTAAAAGGGTCCAACATAATTAAAAAAAAATAATAATAAATTAATAATACCACGGAAAAAGAAAAAAAATTACACGATCACAGAAATGCGAAGAAAAAAAAAATGAAAAAAAAAAATTTGAACATACACGCACACAGAGAACAAAAGATACAAGAAATATAAAAAAAAGAAAAAGAAGAAAAGGCCGATATGCCGTAAAAAAAAAAGAAGATATTCGTAGTAATGGAAAAAAAATAGTAAACAAGTCACCATGCGTAATTCATTGATAAATGAATTGGTCTGTTAAAAAAAAACACACACACATACACGCGAAGGCAGAGACTGTGTCACCCTAATGTTATTGTTTTGAAATTTGTAGAAGTGTCATTAGAAAATCTGTGTCAATATGAAATCGTTTGGACGAATTGTTGAATTTAATCTGTCAATCAAAACAGGAATTTAAAAGGTCGCATGTACTCTCTATGAAACGGCGTGTAAATTGTTTTGAAATGCATTTTGTGTTCATAGTGAACTTTTCGGCTTTTGCGTGTTCATTTATTTTGTTTTTGAAAAAAAAGGGACAATTGTTTTGGACAGACTGTTGAATTGTTCTTTGTTACAGATGATTTTTTTTTGTTGTTAAAAAAAAAAAAAAAAAAAGTTATAACTGTTGCAAAATGTTTAAATGTATTAAGGTATTTTTTTTTTTTTTGAAAATGTTTTTATGATGTTGAACAAATATTGTAAATTGTCTTATGTATGTGTTATGATTTTCACAGCAAGAATTCAAAGTTATCCGTAAATATACATTAGATTAAAATGATCTTGTAGAAAATAAGTTAAGACGTATGGTTGGCTTACAGATTCAGTTAGAATTTTAGAACGGGGACAAGAATTAAAATTACGTAAACGGGCATTTGGAGAGTTTTTAGATGTGATACGCCGTAAGAAAGATGTTTTGTTTTAGCATTTGGTTTTGTTGTTTTTTTTTAGAGATCCTAAAATTTTTTCTCTAAGAAAAGTGACTTGGTAGGGATTGATAAGCACAAGAAGTGCCCCTATACGAAAAATTTGGGAACCTGGTTAATTAAGTGCTTAAAATAAGCTGGTTGCACGTAAACGACTCCAAGCAAAGTAATAAATAAGTCTTGGCTTAGTTAATAAACAGGCGTTGGAAAGAATACGAAAATTCTTAAGGGGACCAGTAAACCGATGAGAGGTAGTCCCGAGGCAATCACATATAGCTTAATGAAGTAAGAGACAGGCAAAAATATGCCGTAGATTACGTAAGAAAGATATAACCTTGTATTTTTTTTAGAGAAGCATGAATGTGGGATATATCTGCTGGATCTTGGAAGCCCTGGTGAGAGAAAAGAAAAATCACAAAAAAAGGGGCAATTAGATAGAATTTAGGCGCAATTAAGTTGTTGGTCGCAGGAAACGTGTTAGTTAGTTAGGGGTGATATTTCTAAATCCTCGTCGAAGTTTCAAGAATCCAAGCAAGGAAATCCGAGTGAATCCGTATGAGAGAAAAAAAGGTATATCTTAAACTTCTGAAGCCAACCACAAATATTTAAGTATATGAGCTTTGGTATGTCCCGTATGAGATAGTTATAGAATAAAAAAACAAAACAAAGCCATACTTAATAAGACTAACCATGCGGAAAGAGAGATCAGAACACTTTTGAGACGAAGGAAGTCGTCCATTTCGAGAAAGGTGAAAACCTCTAGTCTGCGGCATATGGGTGGCTGGAAAATAGCTGATGTGTATCATAGGTAAATATCCTACACCCAAAAAGTAAATGCCACAAAGATCAGAAAGGTCCTGATCTTATAAAAAAATAAATAATTGTGAAGTCGGCTGTGAAGGGTTGACTGAAAGAGATTTTTTTTTTGTGTGTTTTTTTAGCCGGATCTTTCTAGCCGTGTGGTTGTGTAGATGTAGATGTAAAAAAAAAAAAATGTACTAAAGTTAAAAATGCATACATTTTTTTGTGAAATATGGAAGGGAGGGATGTTACATGATAAGGGCTGTCCCCTGTTCATGTAAGTATAAAAATAGAGAGATTAGTTAAAATGGAAATAAGAGAAAGCAGAAATCGAACCCTGGACATAAGTTTTAAAGAACAATAGGTTTAAATGGAATGTCCAGTAAATTGTTAATTCGGATGAAATAAATAATAAATAAACTATTCAATTGTTAAAAGAATGTGGATAATAAAATATGAGTTAAATAAATTAGATATGTAGGTTAAATTCCTTTGTGGAAACAACACAAGGAAAATAGGTTATTGGGAAATCAATGTCGAAAACGTGCAAAGTCGCGCATGTTGAAACACGTGAATTTTGCTCACGTGGCCGGGATGCATGGATTCTCAATATAGGAGGTGGGAGTTAGTTGGTCGTAGAGAGAGTCAGAGAGAGTCAGAGACAGTCAGTGAGAAAACTTAGAGACAGGGGACGTCTGAAGCGAGACGTTACTTCAGAAACTAAAATGTGAAACTTTGAGTTATTAATGAGGAAGTCGACCGGTCGTCAGAAAATAAATTCATCATGTGTTTGTGATAAAGCTCATCTTTGTGTTTGTGATTTCTACAAAAAGGTAAATTGTATTGTTATTATATGTCTGTGTTATAAAATGTCATTACAACAACATCTCTCTCTCTCAAAAGATACAACATCATATGTAATAAGACAAGAACTCTCACTAAGACTCATATCATTACTAATAAGAACTCACGTAACATACTCGCACAAGTGGTATAGTCTAATACTAATAATAATAACTATATAACAATAGTAAGTTATGAAAATATATGGCAATCAAGCTACACGTAATCGTCTTATATATGTGAATATAAAATACACGATATATTATAAAATAAAAAGTCGTGGGTACACTATGTGTAAAAGACAGAACCTATGAAAGACAAATTCTACAAAAGAGATAAAGGAAACACTTATATATATATATATATATATATATATATATATATATATATATATATATATATATATATATATATATATATATGTGTGTATATATATATATATATATATATCTGTGTGAAAATTATAGAATGAATAATTCAACGTGATATAAAAAAGGAAGCAGACAAACAAAAAATTGTTTGTTTGTTTACCAAGATGATTCTTTTGAAAAAAAATATAACAGTTTTAGGGAAATGCTTGTAGGCACCCACTAATTAAATATCTAATTGTTAAACACGAAGCACTGCATAAAGAAACAAAACCTCTTTTATAAACGAAACAGCAGAAGGATTTATTTATTTATTTATTTATTTATTTAGAGAGAGAGAGAGAGAGAGAGAGAGAGAGAGAGAGAGAGAGAGAGAGAGAGAGAGAGAGAGTCCGTCTTTGCGTACCGCGAGGAGGCTATCATAGTTCCTTATGGAGGAGAAACAATCAATGCATCCCACCTACTGATTGGCCAGTAGTGACCGGATCGATCATGGAGGCATTGGTTTGCAAGACAAAATAGAAGGCCGAAACAATCGTATGATGCAAATAAAAGCTGAATTTGCGAGAATTTTTGTTCCCTTACATTTTACGCTGTATATATCATATTAGAAATATTTTATTATAAATCACGTCTTACTCTATCAAGCTATTGGGGAAAATTCCGTGTTATTAAAATTGATATACCTATATCTATTATAATATAGACGTATCTCTGTTTGTTTGTTCACAATTTAATTTATATGTATAAAAGGTGCAATCTCACAAATTAATTTTTCTATGTATACTATGTATGCAAAAAAAAAGCTATAGTGAAGCTGTTCTATTTAGAAATATAATTTAAAGTTGATTAGTTAATTTATTTTTTATTGAATTTATATTTAATTTAATTTGTTTTTAATTATAAATAGCTGACAACAGTTGTGTTTAAAACCAGAAGTAAGATTATTTATTTAAGCCATGAGAGTTATTTCTTCCTTTAAGTTACGGGAGTTACTTCGCATTTGATTTTCATAGGTCAAGATGGGTATGTTTTATGCTTTATGAATCCAACGTCACTTTTCGTAAAAAAAGGAAGGATATTCGGCGTATCTTAAACAGTATGGGACTAACCTTCGCCCGGTAATATGTTCCGAACGGCAACGCCAGGTTTATATATATATATATATATATATATATATATATATATATATATATATATATATACAGCTTTCTGTTTTGTCGTTTCGCGACTTATCAGTGTTGCTGTATGTAGTAAGCGTAGCACCTGCAAGATACGAAACTCGAACACATACTAAGCTGCTGATCACTTGGCAGAAAAAAATGCAGGGGAATTAATGATTTTTTATTAAAAATAAACAAAACAATTTACCATGTATAAATAACGCAAGCTTTCCGCTATGGACAAACTTCACTTAGCTGCGGCCACACATATACTGGTTTCAAAGATAGCAAACTTACACCATAACACTCTTATTCAGTTTCCAAGTACCTGCATTTCAAATTGCTGTACTGAAGAAACACACACAGACGGAGAGAGAGAGAGAGAGAGAGAGAGAGAGAGAGAGAGAGAGTAGTGGTATACATAGAGAGAAGATCACTGGTGCTTAAGTGGTTAACAATACGAGTTGACGATCGAGGCGTACCAAGTTCGAATCCTGTTTGCCTTAAAAAACATTTTCACTTGGGATGTTAGCAATCTTAAGGTAGTCCCTCCCCTAATTCCGTGATGTCTTTCTAGAAAGAATTCTAGCTAGAAATATATCGGGGAAACCATCGCCAATAATAAAATTAGCCCACTGTTCTTGAATCCTACCATTTTTATGATATTTTAGTTACGAAACATTGCTTGAAGCTTGAAGCTATATTTAAAATTGCTGTACTCATGAGAAGGAGTGAGAGAGGGGAAAGAATACGAGAAAGAGATAAGTTGGTAGGTAGAGAGATAGAGAAGAGAAGGAGAGAGAAAGAGAGAGAGTATAGAAGGCATCACCTAATAACCCACTTACCTTTATTGAATCCTACTACTTTTGTAGTATGTTTGTTTTTGTGACGTTTTTTTTTTTTTTGCGGGACAGTCAAATATTTGTACCATGTAGGTAGTTCTCCCCAAACTGTTTTTTTTATAACAATGTAGTTTTGTCTACTTAGGAAGACAGCACAGAATAGCAATCACTTTAAAATGAACATTCTAATAAGATTATATAAGATTATAAGTATTTGGGAGTTTTTCATCTATTCTTCTTCAGATTTGAGCAGAAGTAAAAAAAAAAATACGATATATATATATATATATATATATATATATATATATATATATATATATATATATATATATAAAAGACTACTAAAAATAAAGCCAGTAAACTCTTTACGATCTTAAAATATATTATATATATATGTGTGTGTGTGTGTGTGTGTGAGCATATTTATATATTTTATTAATGTATATTATATATATATATATATATATATACATATATATATATATACTAGCAAAAGTACTCGTCGTTGACTGGGTTAAAAAAACAGCCTACAGAAAATGAACTCTGATTTATGAAAGTATTATAGGTTATGAAAAGGAAGGTTTGTAAAGAGACAGCTTCGAATTTGGGGGTATCAAAACCAAAGCAAAATACGGTGAAAGTAAAAATAAAATAGATAAACTCTATAATTTATTATACCATACCTGTTCACACTGAAACACTTATCACAATATTCCGTGGATCTATATTAAAAAACCTTGTTAAACTTTGTGACATATTTCCATTCTATGGAGGTCAGGCGCGAACGAACAACCCCATAATTTTATTATACTATATTTCTTAAAACTGAAACATGATTATCAAAGTATACTTACGCAGATAGATATGAAAAGTCTTTATTAAAGTTTGTGCCTATTTCCATTCTATGGAGGCCAGGCGCGAACGTAGACCCCACAATTTTATCATACCATCCCTATTTAAGTTAAAACATACTTATCAAAGTATTATTGTGTACATTTATATCAAAAACACTTGTAAACGTTTTTTTTTTGTTTCCATACTTTGTGGACCAGGCGCGCACACAGACCCCACAATTTTAATGAATCATCATTATGCCAGGTCAAACATGCCCATTCTTGTGTCTCGATACATCTTCTATCATTATATGTGATCAGTTTTCTATAATAGTCAACCATATAGGGCCTATTCGTGACCAGACACACACAAAGCCGTTCAGCTATATATATATATATATATATATATATATATAATATATATATACAAGTCATGAAAATATGTACGTCAATTAAGTCACACAGAATTTTCCGCCTTTCACTCCCGTGAAGACTGCCCAGGCTAATGATTGGATTTATGTTACCGCGTGTTTTTATATATACACGTTTGTTAGTTAACTAATCTGATTCTTTGTTATTTTGGTTCCTATTTTTCCCAACCAAAGATTTATTAATATATCCATGTTTTCTAAGTGTTGGGATGTTTTTGATATTTATTTTATCGTCTGGTGAAATAAATTCTATCGAAAGTGCGCAACTCTTTCAGGAATTAAGTATTATATATATATATATAGTGTGTGTATTTAGGCAGCATTTTCTATTAAAGCAAACGTTGTTAACAATGACAGAAATTTTTGCTTAATCAATCTCTTTTATTTTGTCGATTTTTTTTATATATACTTATATTAGAATACTCGACAAATAAATAAGGATAAATAAACAAAGAGTTTCTGACATTCATATATTAATTCATATGTCAAAGGCCGTAAATAAACAAGTTCTCTCTGATTCTCTCTCCTCTGATCTGGAGCGCGTGGTACAATGAGGAAAGAGGTGGCTGGTTACTTTTAATGCATCTAAAACCGAGCTTCTATCTTTACATCATCAACGCTCTGATCCTCATCTAGCATCAATTGAAATGAATGGCTCTCTTCTTGGAGACGCTTCATGTTTTGACAAGCTTCTGGGCTTAACCTTCACTCCTGATCTGAAATGAGACACGTACTTCAAATCTTTTGCCAAGGTCGCTGGAAAAATGGTGGGATTCTTCTACCTCCCCAGTAGTTATCTCCCCGCTAATGCAATTCTCTATCTATATAAAAGCCAAGTACATCCAAGGATGGAGTATGTTGCCACATCTGGGCAGGAGCTGCCGAAGCAGCTCATCCTACCTTGACATAGTACAAAATAGACTTAATAGCTTAGTGAGGGATGCCCTTTTCTCTTCACTGCAACCTTTCCCACAGAAGGGACGCTGCAAGCCTGTCTTTGTTTTATCGTTATTTCCATGGTAAGTACTCGTCTGAGCTCCAATCTCTGCTTCCCCTTTCGTCAATCCTTCATGAAAAAACACCCGTCTAGCTGAAACCACTGTCAATAATTTTCCCCACTCTTTAACTGTGCCTAAATCGAAACGTAGAATCAATGAACAAAGCTTTTTTCCTAAGTGCACGCCCGTGGAACTCTCTTCCGTTTGCCTGTTTCCCAGCTGATTACAACTTGGTTGTCTTCAAGTCCAATATAAACAAATTCCTGATGAACCGACCCCTTAAGTAATCCAATTTACCAAATTTCCATTACTAACGATTACTACGATATTATACTATTGATTACTGTACACTTAATAAACCTTATCCTCGAGTGGCCTCAATAAGTGGTGACTCCCATGTAAAAAAAAAGTTCCATATGTACCATGAGCGTTTTTGATTCTTAGTCAAATCATTATCAGAGGTAAAAGCAGATGAACAAAAAAGCTGGAGAAAAAAAAGGAAATTTAAAAAAAACGTAGTTATGAATCAGGGACGCGAATTCAATTATCAAGCAATAAAACGTTGGAACGGTGTTCAATATTTGATTTTAACACAAGAAAGATTATAAGAAAAATCGGAGAATAAAAAGTGATAATGAAATAGAAGAAATACCGAATTCAATCGTAAACTAATTACTCAATCAATTGTATTTTCTAGAATCAAATCATATAATAGAGTTTGGTCAATATTGAAATACGGATTCTAAATGTAAGGTTTCGTATCATGATAACTTGATTTTAATCTCCATAAGGGAACATAAAAGTGATGTGAAATTATTTTTTATTCTTTTATATTCGTTAGATATAATCTTGTATTGTATAGGTACTTTAGGCCAGTCCCAGATTGTGACTAAGGACTTGTAGCTCTGTGTGTGTGTGTGTGTGTGTGTCTGTGTGTGTGTCTGTGTGTGAAACAGCACTAACCCTATTCGGGTTTAACCGGCTTCCTCCAAAGGAGGAATTTACATGGGATTATGAAATTCACAAGCGGTCCCCAGCCGCATATATATCCCCGTTAGGGGAGAGAACGACGTTAGGTTTTTGCAACTCTTACAGGAAGGTCTCAACGTCCTTCTACATACAGCGTCTGGAATTCCAAAATTGGTCACCTATTTTAGTAATGACCAGGCTCAACGTTGCTTAACTTAGGCGATCTGACGAGAACCTGTGTGTCAACGTGATTATGCCGTACGTTGTAGATATAAACGCGCTAGAGTTTATCCATATTGAACCCTCTCGACAACGTCACCTTTACACCTCTCCACTTGCACACACATACGCACTTTAGCACATACGCATATTCATCCACACACACACACACACACACACACACACACACACACACACACACACACACACACACACACACACAACGTTTTTTTTTCATTAAACTCCAGACAAAGCATGAAATCCCTTGAATTAAGTAACTGATAATAACAATAAATAGAAGATAAAATCACTTCAAGAGAAACAGAAATCAGAAAGAGAACACATTATCAGCGTTCAATCTCTTGTACTCTAAAGCTAGTGACAACGTTTGCTCTTAATCTGGTCCTGACCAAAAAATCCACTGATTTTCTCATGACGTCTTCACGAGAATATAACATTGATTCTTTTCAGTACTTAAAAAATCAACAGGAGTAACATATATGCACATACCCAAATTATATAAAATACAATAGCAGATATAATAAAACGGAACCTTGTTAAATCTAATTTTTATTTTTGCTGTAGCTGACAAAGGTTGGAGTTCCCTAATAATCGTCGCTAGTCGCTAGTGCTGTGGTCCCGTAAGGGTCAGGAAGAAAGTATTTAAAGGAAACAAAATATATCGGGCAGTAAATGAAAGAGTTTATTGTTCTCCGTAAGGTGGTCACACAGCAGTTTTGCAAGTCACTGATGCCAAATATTGGTCTCGTAAAACATTGTTTTTTTTTTTTTTTTTTTTTTTACATAGGCATCACCACATTATCAAGGCCAAGAGGCTACTCAAGGATAAGGGCTAAAGAGTGTACAGTAGAAATTGGACAATATAGTAATCATTACACTGGTCAACACAATATTTTTGGCAGGCAAAGTAGGACTGGTTTCTGGGGTTTTCAAGGGCGCTGAATCCGAATCTGACATTAGTTTTCTCCAAATTGGCTCTAGTTTTTGAGATATCACAGGGGGGTCGTTTGTCTGAAATCACCCATTCGCGACCATAGCTAAACGTACAAAAAACGGCTAAATAGTGCATAAATGTCAGATATTGATTTTTATGATAATCTTAAACCACAAAGACAGTGTAAAATCTCAATCTAACAAGTTAAGTTGGATATAACATCATTTCATTTATCCTATAACTGAACACTTTTCATAGATTTCGAGGATATACAAAAAATTTGCTAAAAATTTGCTGAATTTTAATTCTCCAAGTGAAAAAAAAACATTTACATAATCAGTTATATATCATAAATTAATGCAAAGCATTATACACTAGATTCTTAGTTACAATGAACACACAAAACAATATTTTATTCACAAAACTAAAATTGACGTTTATACGATTTTCGCTTGTGAGCAACTTTTGGGCAGTCTCTCAAAAGGTTCCAGCAGTAGTCTGCCATCATGTGCTCATCCCATTTGCCTTGATACCTCTCTTCCATTGTTTTGATGTCTTGATGGAATCTCTCTCCCAGCTCCTCACTGTAATCACCAAGATTACCAGGAAATCTGTCGAGGTGGCTAAACAAGAAATGAACTTTAATGCTCATATTTGCCCCTAGTTTTCCGTATGCAGTAAGCATCTTATGGACCAATTGCTTGTAATTGTCAGCTTTGTGATTTCCCAAAAAGTTTGTCACAACATCTGTGAAGGACACCCAAGCATTTAACTCAACCGTGTTCATATGATTAGTGAAGTCAGAATCCCTCATGAGCGTTCGAATCTGAGGTCCATCGAAGATGCCACCTTTAGCTTTTTCGATGGAAAGACCTGGAAATTGCCTGCATATGTACTTGAAGCAATCCCCATCCTTGTTCAACGCCTTAACAAACTGCTTCATGAGCCCTAGTTTTATGTGCAATGGAGGGAAGATGATTCTATCCCTGGGTACCAAAGGCTCATTGATGACGTTGGCTGTGCCGACTTCGAGACTTTCTCGTTCTGGCCAGTTCTCCCTTCTCCAGTGCTGGATTCTTGCTCTGCTATCCTACAAACAAAGAAAGCAGGGATACTTTGTGTACCCACTTTGCTGACCAAGCAGAAAATTCACCATTTTCAAGTCCACACAAATCAGCCATTTATGAGTGTTGTAATTCAGCTTTTCAAGAACAAATTTGATAGCATCATACTCTTCTTTCATTTTGGTAGAATGGCCAATTGGTACAGGAGCAAACTTATTGCCATTGTGCAAAAGTACAATTTTTAGACTTGCTTTCGAGCTATCTATGAAGAGACGCCAATCTGCTGGGTCATATGATGAGATCCCCATGCAGTTAAGAAGTGCAGAAACGTCATTACAAAAGACCAGGTAGTTTTCTTTAGAAAAGAAACGAAGCAAGCTGCCTTCCCTTGTCCTATAGTATGTTACTTTTGTGCCAGAATCAAGAATGTTTTTCTCTAGGAGTCGTGATGCAAGAACTTCAGACTGCTCCTTCGACAAACAAAGGTCTCGCACTAGGTCATTAAGTTCAGATTGATTGAAAAGCTGAGGGCCAT
The DNA here is from genome assembly GCF_053919585.1 of Euprymna scolopes. Lineage (NCBI taxonomy): Eukaryota > Metazoa > Mollusca > Cephalopoda > Sepiida > Sepiolidae > Euprymna > Euprymna scolopes. The sequence goes on from NC_136498.1 coordinate 51,448,751, forward strand.
TTGAGGGTTCTTCATAGTCACTACAGCTATCATCACTTGATATTGAAAGATCAGCTGGAATCTCTTCGGTTTCATCGATTTCAGGCAAACTGGTGAAAACAGGCACAGGTAGATCCTCAGAGTGCGCAACAGGACGGATAGCAGAATCCAGGCTCGGATACTGCCCATTTGCTTTCTTGTGCTTGTTAAACCCCGTCATGTCATTGAGACAGAAGTAGCAGTCATCAAAATCATTGTTGGGCTCTCTCCACACCATTGGTACAGCAAACTTCAACTTCAGCTTACCGTTAATCCAACCGCAGAGACTTTCTACACAGGTTTTGCACACCATATGTGGGGCCCAAGACTTGTCTTGGTCACCAAGTATCATATCGAAGTATGCTTTGTACGCCCTCTTGACAAAGTCTGTAATATTCCTCTTTTGTTGTGCCATCATATACTGTCCACAGATGTAACAAAAGACATCCGGTTCATATCTGCAACATCTTCTAGAAGAACTCATTTTCTCTCTGGAACTCATTTTCAACTGTGGAATTAAAAAGAAAATTCTTAATTACTGTTTAATTTATACTGCAACTATATTTATGGAACATGTTATTAAGTAATTACAGTATATAATTATATAAAATTTCTCCCTATATAAATAATTATATAAAAATTCTCCCTGAAATACTTCAATATATACATAATCATTATAATGATTCAATAATATCAGAAAATTATTATTTACTGCTTCTATATTGAAGTATTTCAGGGAGAATTTTAGCAGTTTAGGCTTATTTGGGGTTATCAGTATCTTCTAAACTAGAACCAATCTGGTAAAACCAATGTTATATTCGTAATCAGCGACCTTCAAAACCCCAGAAAACACCCCTAGATGGTCTGCCAAAGAAAAAAAATAAAAATTTGTTGACCAGTGTTATTAATGAAAATTTGGTAAATTTGATAACTTATATGGAACGGTTCATCAAGAACTTATTTACGTTAGACTTGAAGACAACCATATTGTAGTCAGCCGGAAAGCAGGAAAACGGAAGACAATTCCACAGGCGTGCAGTTCTAAGAAAGAAGCTTTGTTCATGGAATCTACGTTTAGGTTTAGGCACAGATAAAGAGTGGGGGAATTATTGATAGTGTTTTCAGCTAGACGAGTGTTTCTTGTGAAAGTTTGGCGAGGAGGGACCATAGATTGAAGCTCAGTCGAACACTTTCCATGAAAATAACGATACATCATAGACAAACTCGCAACATCTCTTCTGTGAGATAGAGGTTGCAAGGAAGAGAAAAGGACATCTCCTACGAGGCTACGAAGTCTATTTTGAACTCTATCAAGACAGGCCAAGTCCTTTCTAGCAGCTCCTGCCCAGATGTGGCAACAGTATTCCATCATTGGACGTACCTGGCTCTTATATAGATAGAGAATAGCATCAGCAGTGAGATATCTACCGGATCGATAGAAAGATCCCACCATTTTTTCAGCGGCCTTGGCAACAGATTTGATGTACGTGTTCCATTTAAGATCAGGAGTAATGGTCAAGCCAAGAAGCTTATCAAAACTTGAGGCCTCCTGAAGACGAGAGCCATTCGTAAAAAAATTGGTTTCGTAAAAAATTGGTTTCATAAAAAAAATTGGTTTCGTAAAAAAAAAAATTAGTATCGTAAAAAATTGGTTTCGTAAAAAAATTGGTTTCGTAAAAAAATTGGTTTCATAAAAAAAAATAGTTTCGTAAAAAAGTTGGTTTCGTAAAAAAAATTGGTTTCGTAAAAAGAAAATTGGTTTCATAAAAACAAATATTTTCGTAAAAATTGGTTTCGTAAAAAAAAAAAAATCCAATAAATTTTTATATTTCGATATTTATATTCTTCATTAAAAATATAAAGAAAAAGTGGAGGAGATTTTACTCTACACAACAGCAAGCAAACATTTTGTTTTACAGTTTCGTCTCTTGTGTAAGTATTTTCCTTTTGATTTCATTTAAACTATCATTTAAGTTGCTCCCTTTCTCACATTTTCCTTGGTATAAAAGTACATCGATGACATTCTTAAATGCCTTTAAAATGTAATGAATAATTAATATATAATAGTAACATACGATTTACTGGGAAGAAAAAAATACTTACCATACTTATATAAATATCCTAAAATCAGTTCTATTAATCATTCCTTGCTATGAATCCGGGCGGATCTGAAAGCACTCGTTATTATGGCAGCTACACCAACCAGTTCTAGCTTAAAGCAAAGGAAATTAGAAAGGATTAAAACCAAAAATATGTAGACATAAATTGTCTATATTATTTAATGAAACACACGCACAGAACTTGAATGCCTACTAGAGAGAACTTGAATGCCTACAGGATAGAACTTAAATGCATACAGGAGAGAATTTGATTACCTATCCACTGTCTTCGAGTGTCTATGTTTTTTTATACAAGAATCTGTCAGGACAATCTGTCATGATTATTCTTTTCTATATAAGTAAACCCTGAATAAATATTCAAAATCACATAGTATTCACAATCCGAATACGATAATCTCAGTATGGCTAACCTACATTGGCTTTTACAAGAAATGATGCAACTTTTCCAAGTAATGTTACCACAAGTGACAGCTGGATACTCTACCAGACTAAATGTATTCTTGTCCTGGAATCCAATAAGGCCAAGAGACCACAAGAAAGGCATATTATAACGTATTTAAATGGCCAATCAGGGAGAGGAACATTATGTTCTTAACTTCTTTACTAACTCAGTGTTTGAAAGGTAACGGAGAACTTTGATGAAAATATTCGTATATGTATATATCCTATTCAGTAATCAAGTATTAGTCCAAGAAAGGGAGGGGTTGATTTCTAAGAACATCGACTGAAGTAAAATGAAGCAACAACACACACACATATAAAAGAAAGTAAGAGAAAGAGAGAGAGAGAGAGATAGAGAGAGAAATATTGGCTATATAATTTAATGAAACATACACGTAGACACGCATACACATATATTATAAGAGAGAGTAAGAAATAGAGAGAGAGAGAGAGAGAGAGAGAGAGAGAGAGAGAGAGAGGGGTATTGTCTATATTATTTAATGAAACACATACCCGCATACATATACGCACACACACGCACACACACAGGTATATCATAAGAGAGAATAAGAGAGAGAAATATTGTTTATATTATTAAATGAAACACCCACACGCACACACATACACACGCACGCACACATGTAAACACATATATCATAAGAGAGAGAGAGAGTAAGAGTGAGTGAGTTACAGAGATAGATAAATAGATAGATAGATAGATAGAGAGAGAGAGAGAGAGAGAGAGAGCGAGAGAGAGAAATATATATACTACACAATAATTAAACAGGAATGTATTACTTTCAGATGGTCTCCCAATATATTTATGTAGATTAAGATATAGATGTTTTAGTCTAATCCTCCTATGATACATTTGTTCCATTTTTCTTCATCACTTGTTTTTTCCCTCCGCCAGACAAATCCTATTTATTAAAATACATGCTTCACTTACAAAGACGGTTGGCTTCTTGCATATCACATGGCAATTACTATGTTTGTCTGCACAATGCAACATCTCGATCCATTCAACCAATCTATCTTCTTCTCTCTGACTTACATCTTTATCATTATCGTAGCGACCCATGCCGTCAACGATGCTGGTGTTATTTCAACTTTTTATGTTGTATAAAAAGATACACGCTCTAAAGCAGCACAAATAATTTCAGTATTGCTTTAAAACAAATATTTATATTATTTATTTCTCGAACTGTACTCCTTGAAATAATAATAGTTACAGTCATACTGGCGTGTATTATATGAATTAGAAAAATACCGCTTTGCACCACTTTTGTTTATGTCTCTTTACGAAAGTCTAAATCAATAGCTAATTATAGTAAACCTTGCGTAAAAATAAAATTCATGATTTTTATTCGCAAAATGTCCAAAACTTAGTGACATTAAAAAAAAACTTGCTTTGTTGGTGTCTTATGAATATGGATCTAAATTAAATTTATCTACCGCTCTACCTCGACCCAGGATTGTACCTTAATAAACAAAGTCTCTGACAGCATAGATACAGCACTTTCCCTCAACACTAGCGCACAAGTGCATGTATTTGGCGAATTCAATGTCCACCACAACAACTGGTTTGGATTTTCTACTTACACAGACGCAGCTGGTAGCACAACACATAGCTTCTCTATATTTCATTCCTATCACAGACGGTTACGTTTCCAACCTGTTTCTCTGACCAGCAAGAACAACATGCATCAGTGTTAGATCTGTTTCTGACCACAGTCCCAGATGATTGCGTTACGAATGCCCACAGCCCACTTGTAAATGCTGATCATGTAGTGATAATAGTTGAAATCGCACTAAACTCTTGAGCCAAAACGGAAGAGCCATTACTGAAAACAACGAGATATAAAAAGGCTGACTGGGAAGCCATCAGGGATCTCATCAGAGATGCCCCATGGGGAAATATCTTCTCGTTTCCTGCTGAACAGTGAGCAAATAAGACCACTGAGTGGTTCAAAACAGCAACTGAAGCACATGTTCCCACGCGGAAGTTTTATAGCAAGCCCCATTCTCCCCAATGGTTTACTTCTACTTGTGCAGCTGGCATCGCGTAAAGGTAGCATGCGTACCGCAGAGTTAATCGACATAAGTCCAGTTCAAACAGGCAGAAGTATATAGAAGCCAGAAATAACTGTAAGAAAGGTATAGCCACACAGAGAATTTACTAAAACCACAAAAAACAAAACAAAACAAAAAAACAAACAAACAAAAAACAAAAAAAAAAACGCATCGAAGCACAGAAATTAGGAACCCATGACTTCTGGAAAATCTACAACAGTGTAGTAAATAATGGGCAATCAACATTCCCCCACTATCCAACAATCATCAGGTTGTTTGCTCTGCAACTGAGAAGGCTAACATGCTTGCTAGTCGGTTCGTCTCCAACTCCACACTGGACCCTGCAAACCACCCCCTTCCTGACTTTCCTTTGCGGACAGACGACACACTAGACGATCTGGAAATCACCTCATCTCAGGTGCATACAATCATAAAAAATCTTGACACTTCAAAAGCATGAGAACCTGATCTCATCCCGGCTGTGCTATTAAAAAAGTGCTCCGACGAAATAGCGCCGGTTCTCTCCAAACGTTACAACAAATGCCTTAAGAAATCTTGCTTTCCTGCCTGCTGGAAAACTGCTTCTGTGGTACCACTTTTCAAGAATTCTGGTCAAAGAAGTGACCCAGTAATTTACCGCCCCATTAGCCTCCTCCCACTTTTCGCCAAAATATTTGAGTCCATTATTAACCAAGCTCTAGTCCATCACCTTACAGATGACCAACAATACGGATTTAGGCAAGCCCTTTCCACGGCAGACATCCTAACTGTAATCTCTGAGCGTATATACCATTCACTTGACAAAACAGAGGAGGGTAGAGCGGTAGCTCTAGATATATCTTGATATATCTAAGGCTTTTGACAGGGTATGGCACGAAGGTCTTCTCAGGAAAATCAGATCATAACGGTATCACTGGAAGAATCTTTAACATAATTAAATCCTTCTTAGATAAGAGAAAAATTCAGGTTGTCATCGATGGTCGTACATCCAAACAATATGATATAAATGCAGGAGTGCCTCAGGGGTCTATCCTTGGACCTTTATTATTTCTAATATTCATAAATGACCTCCCTGACAAAATTGTCTGTGAGATGGGTATATATGCTGATGACACCACTCTCTATAACAGACACGACAGGAAAACAAATAAACACATATCTAGAGAAATGTAGTAGAATGGGGACAAAAATGGATGATCACATTCAATGCTGCTAAGACTAAACTTGTTTCCTTCAATAACTTCTCTATTGCCAATAGCAATGGCCAAAAACGCTTTACCTGAAAGCATATCCTTTAAACTTCTCGGTCTAACGTTCACAGGAAACATGAGTTGAAAACATTACATTGAGAGCATTGCCAGAAACGCTGCGAAAAAGGTAGGTTCTCTCTACCGTGCTAGAAAACTACTAACGCCCGAAAGTATCCTGTACCTCTATAAGGCCACCATTCGCCCATCTATGGCGTATTGTTGTCATATTTGGGCTGGTGCATCTGCTACTAGTATCTCACTCCTAGACAGGGTTCAAAAGAGTGTCGCCAACCTAATAGGTCCTTAACTGTCATCCAAGCTTCAGCCTCTGTCCCATTGACGTAATGTAGCACCCCTCTGCCTGTTCTACAAGTATTTCAATGGTGAATGCTCTGACGAACTGCAAGCACTTGTGGCCCCTCGACGTAAGTACATCCCGACAAACCCGACAATCAGCAAAATCCCACCCCTTCATAGTTGAGATCCCTAGATGTAAGAGAGCCTTCTACTCTAGTAGTTTCTTCCACAGAACCGCTTGACTTTGGAATTCCCTTCCGAGTTGCTTCCCCAACTGCACTGACATGCAGAAGTTCAAGTGTAACGTGAACCGACATCTTGCTGCCCAACTCCCCACATAGTACCCCTGTAGTTTATGTCCCCGATAGTAGCCCCCTTACAGCAAAGTGGCAATGTGTCTTGTTTGGGGTGAAATTACAATAAAAAATGTAAATCTGAAATATTTCGATTTTTAAATGAAAGTATGTCTTTTAAAATATTTTAAAAACACTCAAAAGAACCCAGCGTTTGGTGATTAATCATAAATTGTTGTTTGATACTTATTGTTAAAAGTTCATAAAAATCAGATCCTTTTATTATTGGAATCCTTTGGGATAGGTAATTTGTATATTTATTTATTTATTTTCGGACTATTATCCGTATCTTCAGAGTTGTTGTTTCACGACGTTTCAGCCAACTATTCCTCTGGCCTTCGTCAGGTTGTTCACTGTGACGGGAATGAAATGCTGAGTCTTGTAACTGTATCCTCAGTAATTACTGCCTTCCATAGTTGCTGTAGTCTCACCATAGTTGCTGTAGTCTCTGGCCAACTATTCCTCTGACCGGCTTTGAGTAGGATTGAAATCACTATCTTTAGACAATGCTCATCTGGAACCATAGAGATTCAACACCTTTATCCACTGCGCCAGGAGCTCCGAAGCCGACCAGGGGATTAGTTATCCAAAACGTGGTGAGACCACAACTATGGAAGGCAGTAATTACTGAAGATACAGTTAAAAGACGCAGCGTTTATATCCCGTCGCGGTTAATCAGCTGACAAAGGTCAGGGGAATAGTTGGCCGAAACGTCGCGAGACAACAATTTTAAAGATGAGGATAACAGTTTTCCAAAAAAAAAAAATAAATCAGATCTTATCCAGATTTTCACGAAGAGCTTATATCTTACTTTTATTCTTCTGCATTAAACTAAAGTAAACTAAATATAGCGCACATTTGAGGCTTGTTCCGAAATTTATAATTATCAGTTAAATTTTTGACAAGACTTGAGTTGAGCATATTGGGTAGTGAAATAATAAATTTCCACTAGCGCATACTGCAATGCTGTTTGTGTAAACAAATGGAGCTTAGGCGTTCAGACAATGTTTGATCATTGTAAGTTAACATACCCAGCTTAACATCACCCAAATAGCGTAACGGTTAGAAGTGTCGACTGCCGCCTAGGCGGTCGAGTTTTAATCGTGGCTTAAGCTGGTTGCTAGTATACAGTCTGTCTATGGATGACTATACGTATATGTTTATACGCATATATGAGCTGCCAATCTGACGTTTTTATCGAATGAATTTCTGTGCAAAAAATATTAAAGAAAACTGCCAGACATATGAATTAGCATTGTGTGAAATTTGCAAAAGAGAGGGCTTTTCTTGTACAGGCATTTAAAATTGGCGTAGACTCTTGAAAATTCAGTATACCATTTCTATACATCTTACGAGAGGACTGACCAGTTTTTATGATTTTAGGTTTAAATGAACAGCTACAGCAGGACTTAGAGCTTGATTGTCCCAGCTGGTGAATTTCAAAATTGCCATCTGGATGTGAGGACACTTTACAAGAAAGATATGCAATAAAATTCTGTTTTAAACTTGGAAAAATGGCACAGAAAAGTATGGACTGCTTTTAGATCATCGTGCACGAATCGACCATCAGTTTTTGAGTTGCATAAGAGATTCAAAGAAGGCCTAGAGCCTGTGGGGTATGATGAAAGGTGTGGCAGAAGTAAGAAAATCAAAACACCAAAGTTGATTGGCCAAATTAAGAATTTCATGTATAAGGATCGTTGTATGTCTACAGAGATATTAGGTGCAAAGTTTGATGCCAGAGTGAGAGTTGTACACACACTAATTCGTGAGGAACTGAAGATACGGAGGATTTCTCTCAAAGGTTATGGGCATCAAAACAATTCCTCACCCTCCCTAAAGTCCAGATCTTGCTCCCTGTGATTTTTGGTTATTCTCTAAGCTCAAGGAAAACCTTAGAGGCTTTTAGTTATGAGACAATTGAGGAAATGAAAGAGGCTGTGGCTAGGGTCATTGACAAGCTCACACAAGAGGACGTCCATAGTGTCTTCCAGAAGCTTTATGAACGATACAAGTGCATTGCTGCCGGAAGAAATTACTCCAAAAGGGATAAGATTTCGATGAGTGTAATATCAATTAAAGTGCCCATACGAAAAAAAACTTATTGAATGCAATTTGAACATGTGCGAGGGACGTTCCTAAAGCAATGCCTTCTATTTTTATTCCTTCCGAATGGATCAGAGGGGATTGCAAATTACATTGTTGTTATGACTGAGCTTATGCATTCATGATATGAAAGTTTCATACCTTTATTGCAGATATAGTCACTGTAAGACTCTAAGAAAGCCATTTTTGTTCTTGGACGTGTGTCAGAAGCAGAGATACAGAATTGAGTTCCTCAATGCAGAAAAAGTGAAATAATCAACATTAATCGGCACCTGTTAAACGTTTACAAAATTTGTACAGTTGATGTCAACACAATTAGGAGATGAGTTCGTCAATTTTGGAGTGGCAACAAAATTCACGCCGGACGATCGAGGCATCAAAAAAGGTTACCAAAAGTGCACTGAGAATGATGATGACTATGTAGAAAAATAAATTCTGGAACACAAAATGTCGCTCCACCCCGTCTTCGTAGTTTTTGAGTTAAAACTAGGAGGCCTTACTTATAATAGTTGTCGTTGTGTAAGGATTGTTGTTCTTTATGCTTCGGTTGCGAAGAGACTTGTTCGAGGATCCGTTCTCGATAACCATCCTGACTATTTCTTGCACCATTTACATGATCTTTTACCTGCCCGACTGAGGCATAAATCTTGTATCATACCTAAGAGGTACAGCGTACCAGGCCTTACCACCCGTCTTTCTGGTTAAGTAAGTTTATTGCCTACAAACTGAGGAACTCTGACTGTAGAATGCTTACCAGTAATTTTTGCTAGGTCAGAGATCTCTTCGTTAGAGTCGCTGGCTCGACTCTCTTCACCGTCGGACCTTATGTCACATCTTCTTGCGGCGAGAAAGAAAAACATATCTGACTTTATGTAAAAGTATAAGAAGGCTATAGTAATGTAGAAAACCGGATATTTAAGTGATGTGACGTTTGAACAAAAACAGAAAAACAAACGAGTGTCTTGTAGATTTTATAAATCTTCGTATATCTATTTTCCTTTTTCATGCCATTTTTTGGTTTATTTTCTTTTTTTTTTTTTAAAGAGATTTTATTTTCGATATATCAAAGATATTTACCATCCCGACTATCCCAAGTAAGTTTCTATATACTGATTTGTACATGCTATTCTTTTTTTTTAAATAATAGATATATGAACATTTATAAAGTTTACAAGACCTTCTTTCATTTGTCTGTTTCTTTTTTTCCCATACGTCACGTCATTTTAATATTTCTACAGCCTTCTTATACGCTTACAGTTTTGTTTACAAACAATGCTTCATGCAAACTATCTTTCTCTTTCATACCTTATTTTATATTAATATACCAATAATGAACGAGACATTATCTTACGTTAAAAAGTTTAGTAGACAATGTAGACAATTCCTATTTACCATGAACTAATTCAAGATAAATAATTTGCAATATATATATATATATATATATATATATACACATATATATAAAAGAAGTATTTGAAGGAAATAGCATCGAAAATATTATAACAACCAGATACGATATATAGGAAAGACTATTTCATTCAATGGTACAATTATATTCTGGATATAATCGATACTAAATTATATAAGCCACCTGTAGAAGGTATAAAAAAGAAACCTAGAAATGTTTGTGTAGTTTTGTATGTAAATAAAGGTTTTGATGATATAAATTTACTAAAAATATTTAATAAACAAAAAAAACATACAATTACTACCATATGAGCTACAGACAAAAGATCAAAAACCAATAGTTACATATAAACTAGGGTCAACAATAAACACGGTAGAACATATAAGTATAAATGATAATATTATAAATATTCCAGAATGTGAATATAATTCCTCTCCTTTCTGTAATAATGAGATAAAACATGTAACTACAGGAGATTTAAAGATAGTAAATAATTCGAAATTAAGAAAACTCCTTAATAAAGGTCCAAATTATAGAGAGCCTAAATGCCTAAATTACACTGCGTTAAAGTAACTAAAGCACTAGGACGTTTTATTATGTCTATGGTAAATAAATATAAATTAGCACAGCCTACGTTTGATGCATGGAAAAATAATATACTTGAATGCGTAAATGAAACAGTAAAACGTATATAAAAAAATTAAACACCCTAAAAAAAACTACTACTCTTCTAAAAAATTCAGAAATACTGGAAGAACTTAAAATACTTCAAGATAAGTTTGTAATAGTTCCTATTGATAAAACGGCAAACAATACAGCTCTTATATGTAAAAATATATTATATATAACGTTTATTGATAGAAGTGGGAATTATAGGTAACGTTTCAGATACCTATACAGTAAGTAATATTAATTTAGATAGCATTATTCTGAATAATATTATTATTAGTAAAAAAGTAGGATTAAAAGTAGACGAAAAAAAAAAAAACAAAGACTTTCCATGTATGTATTGGATAACTAAAATGCACAAAAATCCAGTTAACGCTAGGTTCATTGCAGGTTCAAAGACGTGCATGACGGAACCTTTAAGTAAAGCTATATGTAAAATATTCAAATTACTTATAAAACAAATAAATAATTTTCATCAGAAAAGAAAATTCTATAATCTATTTTGGGTCGTAAATAATTCACAACCAGTGAAAGAAAAATTAGCTTTTGAAAGTGGCAAAGGTAAATATATAGACTTTTCAAACTCTAAAGCTTTCTGGTGTGGAAAGAAGAATAGCAAAACTAGTGTTTCTAAAGTATTTTAAAAATACTTATAAGTCATCTTATCAAAGAATGTTATTTTCAAATAGGAAATAAAATATTACTCCAAACGATAGGTATCCCAATGGGATTAGATCCTGCACCATTTTGGGCAAATATGTATTTACATAGACTCGAGTATATATATATATATATATATATATATATATATATATATATATATATATATATATATATATATATATATATATATATACATATATACATATATATATATATATATATATATATATGTCATCACAAATAAAAAATGATATATCTCAAACACATAATTTTCATAGGGTTGGAGATTTATAGATGATCTTATATGTATAAACGATAACGATGAATTTGAAAAAAAATAAGCATCTTATATATCCAAAGGAGTTAGAATTGAATTGTGAACACAGAGGACAACAGACTACGTTTCTGGATTTAGATATAAAAATTGAGGATGGGATTTTTCTTTATAAAATATTTGATAAAAGAAACTCTTTCCCCTTTCAAATAGTTCGTATGCCGCATAAAGATAGTACTTGCCCTGTTTTTATGTTTTATGGAATCATCACATCAGAGATTTTTTAGAATAGCTCGTGTTACTTTAAAATTAATAGATTTTATACCCCCAGTTTCTAGCTTAGTAATAAGGATGATAAAACAAGGTGGGGATAAAACTAAAATATTCAAACAGTTAAACAAAGCATTTGTTCGTTATCCTGATGCTTTTGAATCGTTTAAAATTAACCAGAATATATTAATAAAGGAAATCCAAAACTTTATCAGTAATGTATAAAATGTATTTATATAAAATAATAAAAAAAATATTTTAACCTTTATATATATATTTAATTTTCAATAAATAAGAATTTAAATATACAAAATACTAATCATAGTGGAGGTGATAAGTAGTCAAATAGATTAATCCTAATATTATTAATACAAGACTGGTAAATTAAAAAATATATCCATTTTGAATTTAGAAACGGATGAATTTCACAGGTAAGAAATTCATTTTTATAACATGAATAGGTTAGATAAAGTAATTAAGAATAGGAAACTAGATCTAATATGTGTAACATATTTTTTTTCCTCAGACTAAGGGAAGTGGTGTTTGATCAACACTGCTGGGGAGCCATGATGTAATATACTGTTTTGTTTACAAATCCCCAAACAGTATTTCATGGTAAACAACTGATGATCCCTTAAAAATAAATGATTACTGGTACTATAGTGAGTCGAGAGAGCAAGTTGATGCAGTGATTGCAGGTGTTTGGATGACTTACTGATTAAATGGTTTTCTAACGAATGATAAATTTTTTTTAATAGTTTTAAAGGTTAAAAACTTCCAAAACTATATATATATATGTATATATATATATATATATATATATATATATATATATATATATATATATGGCCTCTCTGGTTGGTTTCAACGTACGAGATTTTGTCACAACATCTGCACAGATGATTTGTTTATAGTGGTGAAGGCTTTGTGTATAATCAACCAGTAGGTACCTTTGGGAAGACTAGGCACTGTATGTACCGCACCGAGTCGTAGAAATTTCCACATACATCTAGAAGAAGGAATGTAAAAATCTGCGGTCTACTGTATGCTCTGACTTGTGGCAGTTATCTGCATTGACATGTATATATATATATATATATATATATATATATATATATATATATATATATATATATATATATTACAAAATGACAAAAGCAACGAAGTCTAGTTTTCATACATGGCGTTTTGCTAAAAAAAGTTTCGGTCTTTTCTAGATATATTAGCAAAAAAAAAAAAAAAATGGAGTTAGAGTTCCCTCTAACCATAGGCAGAAGTTATTTATCATTCAAGCTTATGCATGTTGATCTGTAGCCAATGACGCTTGAATTAAGTTTGTAAATTGAATGCGCTAATATATTGAGGAGAGGAGGATTGGGTTCTGTAATGGGAGCTATGGTGCTCTTTTGGGTAGTCAGTAAGACGTATTTGTTTCTCTTTTTTCTTTGCGCATTTTCGACAATTTTTTTTGTTCATATTGATTATAATGCCCATATCACGTTTTTTTCAAAAGAGATGAATACTGAAAAGAATACTCATGTTTCAAATTCTGTTATGTATGCATGGTGTGTAGTAGGTCGAATACAAGAGAATGTCGATCTATCTATTTATCTATCTATCTATTCAACTGAAGAGATGGATGGGAGATGGATATGAAGAATGTTGAAAGGCTGTTAAAATCATATTGTAGACAAGTTTACCAGAAGAGCTGGTCAGCTGATCGGATCTACGTGTATGTTACGTAGATCAGGTTAGCTTGAGATCATTGAGAGTTGGAGCTTGGACGTTGAGCAGAGCGGTCGGTTGAACAGGCCGTCCTCCTTTTATTGGGAAGTAGGCTGACGTGTCTCAGAGAATTAACCAATGCAAGCAAAGATATTAACTTTCCATTCTTCTGCGACTGACGCTTGGAAAGTGAATAAAAACTATATAAAATCAACCAGCATTCTTGGGAGTGAATGAATATTCGTTCGAACAGGTTCCATCCTCCTCTCCAAGAACAAAACGAATTCCAGGTGGACAAGATCAACGATGCATTAAGGTATGTCCAAAATACATGTATCACACACACACACACACACACACACACACACACACACACACACACACACACACACACACACACACACACACACACACATCAGCATATGAACAAATATAAATATAACATAAATATACTGCAACACAACAATTCTAGGGTTCAAACAGTGAAGAAATAACAACATACATTTAACGACACGTATACACATCAGGACGAACCCTTCGTTCCAAGTACGCATATCAACATTTAGACGATTATAAATTTTGGCGCCTTTTTCGTACACCATAATATAGCATGCATACTAGTAGAGATTCCCATATTTTTATTGTCATCCAAATCATTGAAACCGCCCATTTTTCAATCTAATTGATTGATTACCTGTCCTAGTAAGGGATCCATCGCGATGCAACAGGAAGAAGTTTCACATGCCTCTCCGTAGTGACTTAGTTCACAAGAAATTGTTGTCTACATTACACTGTAGAGGACCTACTGTTTATTATAAAAAAATTATATATAATAGCTTGAATTAAAGTTTTAAATGCGAGTCATTATTCTTCAATCATGCTTTAAACAGACACATTTATTTCGAAATCGTCCTGGTCATATTAAAGAACCTACTGTTAATTATTAAAGAACATTGGAAGGTTCTACTTGTAAACACTGGCGATAGGAACTTACCACTCAAATGGATTCCGTTCTGCTAGCAACCAATCGGAAATCGGAATTGTTTCATAAAAATATTGGGTCTTTAGAATTCACTCACGTAATTTCTTCGCGTCCACGCGAAAACGATCCTTGTTCTTTGTCTGCAAAATTTTAAAGTCCAAGACTTGTACAGAACAGCTACCTACGGAAAACTCTTTTTCATCTCCAAGAGCAATACAGATTAGCTATCAACCCATCCGAAACTCTTCTGAAATTAAACGTAGCTTTCAATTAAAACATTAGATTGTCCAGGGTACTGATATAGTCAAAAGTGGATAAATTTTCGTGGCTTCAGAAGAAGACAAATATGTTCTTTTGGATAAATCAAGAAAATGGAGATTAAAAGAAATTTAGAAAAATCATTAAAAGTCTTCGCTTACATTATCACCAATATCATCAATAATAACAATGTGATTTAAATAAATAGGAATGTATTTCGTCTCGTATTAATTATGTGGACTACTGTTACGTATACTGAGTGTGATTTTCACGTTTCGATCCCTGTGAACCCTGACCTTCTTCATATGGTCTTGTCGAACGTTCAATCTTTCTTTCCAACTCGGAATTTCGAACGGGAGCCTTTATTAAATCCACAGAGGCAGCATGTTCTCGTTCCGTTAGACACAACCAGTTTAGAAGTCCTAAATAATTCGCAGTTGCATTTTGAGTGTCGCCCGCACTAATGATTAACCTTCCATCTTCAGAAGAGTATAATTTACGACTTAATGTTTTTTTTTACCAAATACCTTAGTCATTATGCACGAGTTTTTGCAGTCAAAATACCAGTCAAAATGAGAACAGTAGTCCAAACATTCTAAAAAAATACAAACTACCAGTCCTCATCTAAAAAATTCAGACACATAGTACTTTCCGCGAGAAAATCTGGCATAATGCCAGAGGTTAGAAAACTAGGTCAGCGCACAGGCAGTAATGTATTCTAGACCCCGCAAAATGCCTTAACAGCCCCAATGGAACGATTCAGTAGGAGTGCATCGAGCGATTCACTATAAACAAACCTCCCCTAAAGCATAGACGGTAAAGTCTGAGAGGGTGGACCTCCTAGAACTACCCAACACAAATAAGTCTGCCACAAAGAGTGGGAACAGACGAAATCACCACGGTCAACCCTCTGTCGTACTGATTGGCGAGAACGTATCCAATGCATGGAAAAAGATGTCTCGGTTATGTGTCTGGCTTGATGTTACTAACAGTAGGATTGCAGACAAGTGGTTATTTAGAAAAATAGAGTTGAAAATGTCCATCTGGCTCATAGTCGACGATAATTAAATAAGGAGTGGTCAAATTGTCGGCTGAAATGAAAAGAAATAAAAAAAAAGAAGCACCCGCCCCCAAGATGGTAACGAAACTGTCAAGAAAAAATATATTCAACGATTGGAATTATCATGTTGGCAGTATCAGAGTGAGGTGGAGGTAACTAGAGGACTGAGGAAGAAGTTGACCAATGGAAATCGATTGAGGGAAGTTAGATCCTTTCCAGATTTGGTAGAAAGACGTCTTTTTGTAATAAATGCTTCACGTATTATGAACCAGAGATTGTAGCTCAGCCGAGCACCATTATTGGAAATAACAATAATATAATCTACCAACAGATCTTCTGTCAGAATGGCCTCAAAGAAGAACATAAAAGATATTTATTTCTGTAAATCAGCCTATAATCTATCTCTCTATCTCTCTCTCTCTCTCTCTCTCTTATATATATATATATATATATATATATATATATATATATATATATATATTAGGGTTATATTTGATTAAAAAAAACAGGGGAAAAGTGCTCAATACGTTAGTGGAAGTAAATATATTTTTATTATTTCAACCTCGGGGATTTTTGCTTACATCATTACTAGTTGTTTCAATCGACAGGACAATAAAACTATCCTGCTGATCTCGTCTCGTGGCTTAGATTGTCTGACAAGATCGGCAGGATAATTTTATTGTCCTGTCGATTGAAAGAACTTGCAATGATTTAAGCAAAAATACTCGAGGTTGAAATGATAAAACACACACACGCGCACACACACACACACACACACACACACACACACACACACACACACACACACACACACACACACACACACACACACACATATATAATTATTTGCTATAATAATTATTAAATATCTACAGACATTAGTCTTTCATCATTTCGGGAATCAGTAGTGCAAGGTGTCACGATTAACACCGGTCGATACATTCAAATCCGGAAACAGAAGCTATCTCTGACTCCATTAGCAAGGACTTAATCCACTCGGCCACCGTTAACCACAAGAAATACTGTTGAAAGTTAAACACTTATTTTTAAATGCTTTTAACGTCTGTCAGAGTGATCTAATCCTTAGATGATGATCTGCTCATATGAGCTAATCTGAGCGATTTTATTTCAACTGAAAGTGCTCAACGATAAGAAACGAGTTTCTCAAAGGGGCTAACATAATTATTTACTATAATAATTATTAAATACGTATATATATATATATATATATATATATATATATATATAGAGAGAGAGAGAGAGAGAGAGAGAGAGTTAGTTATAAAATATATATGGCGATTAAGCTACACTGAATATTTCACGTTTCATCCACTCTAGGACTCTTGAGGCTTATGCGCTATAAGCCTGAAGAGTCCTAGAGTGGATGAAACGCGGAATATTCGGTGTAGCTTAATCGCCACATATATTTTATAACTAACTAGCTCTACCTACATATTGAACACTTTTGAAGTAAATACTTAAAGTTTACGCATAAATTTATACTTTCGTATATTAATTTTATGTGAGTAAATGAAGTAGTTATATATATATATATATCGCTTTATCTATCTATCTATCTATCTATCTATCTTTTTATCCATCTATCCATCCTATCCATCCATTTATCTATACACACACAAATGTATGTATGTATGTATGTATGTATGTATGTATGTATGTATGTGTGTATCTATCTATCTATCTATCTATCTATCTATCTATCTATCTATCTACGTTTGTTAATTAAAAATGATAAATGTCAAATACACCATGTAATTATTAATCACCTTTACTGACTCATAGCGAATAGTCTGATATTTTAGCAAATGCAAATATATTATTATTAAAATATTCAGTTAATAAGGCACTATATGTGCAAATAAGTCTCTACATATTTACACACACAGACACAGACAAACACACACACACACACAGACAAACACATACACACATATTATAGTTGTTGGCACATCGTCTGAATTTAACCCGACGACGAAGTATCTCGTCAATCGAAAACCTAGATTAAAGTGATCAATCATATTACTGTAAAATTGGCAACATCCGTTTGACCCTCTCTTTTTTCTCATCTAAAAATGTTATTTTTTTTCTTTATGGTCTTGAATCTTTCTCTTTTATTTGCTTCTGTTTTTGCTCTTTTTTATACCATGTATTTTCTTCTCGTCCTTTTTCTTCATTTCTAATTTCTCCTTTTTTTTGTTCTCACGTTTTTGTTTACTAATATATGCATCGTACGCAATTTTATTAACCGTCTTAATTCACCACCAGCCATAAGTAACTCCCTAAGCACAAAATAAATCGTTCATTCTGACTGGCCCGTAAAATTGTGAGAGAAAATGAACTACAAAAATACGAGGAGCGATCATTAAGTAAATAACATATGAAAAAACATAACAACATATAAACACATATAAACTATTAAGCGTCTCATGTGATTACATAAGATTATATAACAGACCCAATATTAGCATATGCGTATCTGGCAAATAGTGAATAAAATCGTAGTCTTAAGGCAGCAGTCAAAGACGCAATGGAAATATTATCCATCAAGTAGATCTCTGATAAGCTGGGTTACGAAAACCGGAAGTAGTATCATTTAAACGAGCGACATTTTATGGTACGTGATTAATTTTTCTATATAGTCACCACCATTCCCATATATTATAATTCTTAGTCTGTCTGTCAACATTTTTAATAAAAAGGCTATAACATTTGGCAAATTTGAAAGGGCTAAAATGTCTAACACACACACACACACACACACACACACACACACACACACACACACACACACACACACACACACACACACACACACACACGGGGTTCGAATCGTTCGACTGGTAGTAATCGTGACACCCTGCACTGAAGAATCCCGAAAGGATGAAACACTAGTGTCTGTAGGTATTTAATTATTATAGTAAAAAAAAAAAATAAATAAATAAATATATATATATATATATATATATATATATATATATATATATATATATATATATTCCTTAGAAAACTTTATACGAATGCTCATTAAAATACGATATATTCGAAGTTTTGAATAGATGCCCTCTTTATCGTTAGGAATGGAGTTAGAGATTCCGAAACACTGACATAGTCTTTTCCGACAAATTTAAAATAAGAACACGCTTGTAGCTTTTATAGATTTTCTAACCTTTCTTTATATACTAGTCTGGATGCCCGACGTTACCCGGGTGTTTTTAGGTGTGTGTTGGGCAAAATAAATAAATAAATAAAATAAATAAATAAAAAAAAAATCGTAGGAGGCATGTTAGTAGGCAGGTAGGCTCGAGCCCGTGACGCGAAGGCGGAAAAATGGGAGTGTGTGTAAGGGTGTTGGTTGAGGAAAAAAAGAAGAAGGAAAAGTGCGAACGCAAAAAGAAAACAAAAAAGTGGTAGTAGGCTGGTAGAACCCGGTCTGCGAAAGAGGAAAAGAAAGTGAAAAAAAAGTGATGCGTTAGCTGTTACGCCTATCACTGAAGCGGAAGTGACGTGAGTTTAAATTAAGGCTAGGCAATCGAAAAGAGGCGATACCTTTCGAAAATATCGGCGAAAAAAGCGACCCCTCCCTGTTGAAAAGTGCCCAGTTGAGAGTGAAGAAATTCATGTTTTTAGCCAATTTTTCGATATTTGTTGTCCGAAAAATCGATCTTCCAAAGGATTCCGATCTCGGGAAAATCTGTCGCCTCTGTCAAAAGTTTTTGCGAGACATACAAACATACACACATACATATGTGATGATTGCAACGTCTTGTCAGACGAGTGCCACTCCCTCAGACATTTAAAATCCATGAGCCCAAATGCCTGAGGGAGTATCTATACAAAGATGATGTTACAGGGCCTTAGCTTTGTACGACAGCTAAGTCTCTCTCTCGGTTCAAAATGTTGAGATCCAGCAACAAGCAAGAGCAAGATAGCCAGCAACAAATTAAACTGCAGACCAGCTTAATGCGGGTACTGGTCTCCCGCTTTATGGTTTTTTAAATCAGAGATTTGCTTCTCCTAGAAAGGTTGCCTTCACCACGGCTTACGGGAGCCCTACATATATACACGGTGCTAGTTGGCCGTTGACCCAGAAAAAGAGTTCATTCGCCCTTTGGAAGGTCTTGTTTTTAATCCTCCAGGGAGACTAGCCACCCTCCTCACCAAACAAGTCTGGTGGGGGAACCAGTTTAGTCGCCGGTGACCCGACCATGAGGCAGGTAGTACTGGGTTACATGGTACCAGTAGCATATGACATCACCTGTGTCAGGTCATGTCATACATATGTACATACATTTAAACAGGCAGGTGAGATTTATATATTAGAAGATGGGCCACAGAAGCATCATACATACATACACACAGACATTAAGCTATATATTTATATATGTGGAAAATAGTCTTTATAGCCCGTTGACTTAGAATGAATGATTTATTCCTAATTGGTGGTTGAATATAAATTTAAACTCATTTTTTTGCATTACATACTAATGGCTATTAATCCTTACAAATTAGTTCGCTTATCATAACAAAGATTCGGACAGCATTTCAGCTATATCGGACCAGTAGTTTCAAAGCAAAAGTAGAACAGAAAGAGAAATATACATATATATACAATGAAACAGTAATTATTCTCAATATGTACAGCCACTTGCTTTCCATATTTACGCAATCATCAGTGTAGGGGATACAATTCCTATCGGTTATGAGATCCGAACCCAGCAACGAGGTTACGAGGTTACGTTTTACTTCATTTGCCACCAAACAATTGTCACGAGAATGAAGAGAATAAGAACTATTAAACGCCGAATGTATATATATATATATATATATATATATATATATATATATATATATATATATATATATATATATATAAAGTGAACGTGTCGGTGTGTGTGTCTCTGTGTGTGTATCTGTGTACATTTTTTCCAACGCAATAACTCTGTCAATTTTCAGTCTACAGACTCGAAATTTGATATACAGGGCACTGAGATTTGTGAAAATCTTTGTAACCCGTTTTCGGCCAAAAATTTGGCTGTTAAGGGGTCAAAATTTTACGATTTGACCTTTGAGAATTCTACCAAACTCCGCCAATTTTGGGTCTAAACACTTGAAATTTTAGATATAGGTTCCTTGGACATGGATCTAACTTAATAACTTGATTTGAGCCCAAAAACAATAAATTTTAAGGGGTCATAATAGGGGTCAAAGTTAAAAAAAAATGACCGCTTTCTTTTTTTGCTCAATATACACCTCCAAACAACTGGGCAACGCCGGCTGAAATGCTAGTATATATATATATATATATATATTGTGTGTGTGTGTGTGTATGTGCGCACCTATAATTCAGATCCTTGCAATATCTAGCCACTCTAGTTTTACCTGCCTTCTTTCTTTCATCTATTTATGCATTCATTCGTTTTGGAATCTCAACCAATTTACTTCGTCGAGAACAAAGAGAGGGGGCATCACGTACTTTTCAAGAGTAGCTGAATAATAGACACGGAGATGCAAAAGAGAGGAAAGGCTATCTTGAGTAATAGATGGGCGCTTACCGTTCCGGGGGATAAGTGATGCTGAAAGCTGTCATCGAATTGACTCCAGAATCAGCTTCTCGCTCCAGTGAACAAAAGTGACAGCTCATTGGTTAGAAATCCAGAATTCAAAATCCAAGTGAAAATTTACTTAGAATTTACCATTAGCTTACAGTTAAGCAAGCAAAAAGAAGAAAAGCAGAAAATGGGATGAAGAATCTTTAATATGTGATATCCTTTGCTTGTCATTTGGGCTAGGAGCAAATGTAGTATCTGTTCTTATACTACGCTTATTAACTCAAATAGATGTATTCATACCAGTCAGAGGTTGTGCAGTTGTTGTTTCTTAATCAAACCCTGCTCTGTCGGTCTGATTCTGTTTAATCCCAAGAGTTCCGCCCTCTGAAACTTTACCTCCTCTTTGAAAAAGGGTTAGTTTATTGCTAATTTAATGCCGGGATGCCGAAAAGAATGCGCAGTACTTTTTTCTATATGCCAGAAATTAGTGCGCTAGCTTTTCAAAACACAGCATGATATGTTATTTAACTTCCTGAAGAGGAGCTAAATGAAAGAAGCACATTCCATCTTTTCTGTCCTCAATCATCGATCAGTAACAGAGAAATCCTTCTAGACGAAGGCCATTTTAATTTTTGTCCTCATCCATAGTCCTAGTTTTTTTCTTGGGGTGGAGGTCTGGATTTTCTCTTCTGCCCTCGTATGGAGGTAATTAATCAGAGACAGTGGCCGGGGTTCAGTGGTGGAGGGGTCAATTTAACCTTATTTGTGGTGGTATTTTTTACATACCAAGTCGAGGATACGTTCTAGACAATCAGTCGATT
Organism: Euprymna scolopes; assembly: GCF_053919585.1. Lineage (NCBI taxonomy): Eukaryota > Metazoa > Mollusca > Cephalopoda > Sepiida > Sepiolidae > Euprymna > Euprymna scolopes. Next base: position 51,471,109 of record NC_136498.1, read on the forward strand.
AGCATATGAATTATTTGAAGTAGGTGGTCTTTCTCTTCTGTTGAAATGTGGTATAGTTATGTGCAGTTCTAAGAGGTTTACCATCCTATGCTTTTCCTTCTTTATTTGAGCAGTGGTTAGTTTATTGCCATTCAATTTGGCGCCCCTACTAGGGATTGCCGACGGAGTTTCTCAGAATTTTTTTGTAGGCCAGGTTGCGTTTCCTCTTGGTAGCTAGCTTTTAAATCTCCACTTAGCACTTTGTGTCGTATCTTTTCACGATGGGAGAGAAGTAAATGCTAGTTCTATCAGAGTGTCAAATCTGCTCCTCTCAGTTTTATATAACCCGAACTAACTTAAACAATGCCACACCACATACAGCTCTGCGGATTTTATTTCTTCATTTTTGTGTTTATTGTAGGTGTCTTTGGCTTTATTGACTATTTACAAACGTAAGAGTATAGTCACTTAATGTTATCGTTGCTGTATCCGCGAGGTGCTAAAATACAAACACTCTTTTTTAAAAGAAAGCTGATTTTATTACACCGATAATGATTAAGTCTGAGAGAAAAACGTTCGCTATGAATAAAATAAAACAGCTTCCAGTGTAATTGACCTTTTATATTTTTACTTTTTTGTTTTTTTTTTCTCGGATGTAAGAGGAACTTATTTACGAGAGACGCTCCAAAAGTAATGCATCTTATTTTTCTTATTCCACCCGAATGGATCAGAGGGGATTGCAAATTGCATGGTTATGATGACTGAACTTATACATTCATGCCCTGAAAATTGCATCTTTGTCTTGCAAATATTGACGGTGTGAGACTCTAAGAAAGCAATTGCTGCCATGAAAGTGCGCAGAAGTAGAGATGCTAAAAATGAGTTGAGAATAATGGCGACTATGTAGAAAAATAAATTCTTGGAAGCAAATGGTCGCTCGTTTTGAGCGTACCACTCATGTCTTCGTAGATTTTAAACTTTTTGAGTTAAAAATAAGAGGCTTTACTTTTGGAACGGCTTTTGTAATTCTTATTCTGAAAATTACCATAAGCTACTTAACTGTACTTCAACGTTCCTCTGCTGATCGAATCAAGTACAATATTGTGGTTAGTACATGCCTTGTTGGTAGTGATTTGGAGCTAGTGTTAAGATCAGCGTTAGTATTACTATTATAATAGTGATATTTTCAATAAAAATGTTCTTTAACGTACAAGCGGGGTGTTTATATGTGCTGTTTTTTATGCACATTGCACTTTTTTATAAGTGGCTAGCCAATCGTCTTATCTGATAAACTAAAAAGAATAAAACTATTATGAAGAAAGGCACACAAGGAGACGTTAGCTGAATTTTCATAAATGCTTTCATTTGGAGAGTATTGAACACGAAAGAGAGAAACTCTCTTAGCTAGTTATTTACTTACTTTCTAACTTAACGAAATAAGTGACGCCCAGAGACAGACATCAAGGTAAAATTCGCTTTAGATTATTCTAAGAGTTTCTACATTATTTACTGTGTCTTACTCACATGGCTTCCACCGAGAGACTGATCTAAAAACCTGAGTTTTTCTCGGCTCAAAATAGTGACGTCACGTGGCTTCCACGGAGAGACTGATCTGAAAATCTGAGTTTTTTCTCCTCTCAAAATAGTGACGTCATCTGTCACTGTCTCTTTGTCTTATTGACAGTTTAATTTAATCTTTGTCACCTGTCTCAACCACGTTATCTGGAAACAATTTTGTATTACAGACCTGGGTTATCACGTACTCAAAATTAACACTAACTAACTTAATCGTCACCGACGTAGGGCCCCTAATATATAACAGGATTAGTATTGTAATTAGTGTATACCTTGTTGGTGATGGGCGTGGCTTATAAAAGTTAAATGATATCATACTGCAAACTAGTTTGCCTTGTACATTACAAAATGTATTTCAGTAGCATACAGACGACCAAAAATTTTAAATTGTTACACATAGCACGGAGACAGTAACCAGCAAAAAAAAAGAAAACCACAAAAACAAAAACAATCCCCCAGCCAAACCCAATTAAAAGAAACAAATAATAACGTTTCAAAAACTGCAGTTGTTTTAAACAAAAATAATGAAGTTAATAGTAAAAAAATCAGATATAACATTTAGAAACAAGATGGCGACCGTCATTTCCGATGAAAAAAAAAATCAAAGCTTAAACGCTCCCCCCCCCCAGTACTCTGCTGCTAGTATTCACCATTCTGGAAGATATGCATTATATGTATTTTTCATTGTTTTATTCTTCTGGCGAATTTGCCATAAATCATGTTTTTTACTCATTTATAAAAATGCAAATTTAAATTCTCAATTCATAAATATCGCCTATCAACCAGCATTCGCATATTCATACTCATTTGAAAGTTTAAGATCATTCAATGATTCAAATTCTAGTTGTAAGATGGGTGGGGGCTAAGAACATCAAATATTTCTCAACGAAGCGTAAATTGAAATTTGATAGATATTTAGATCTCGAATCTTAAATATATTATTATTTTTTTTATTTACATGCTTATTTACTTTTACCATCTCTATGATTATTAGTTAATAGATACATATATATATATATATGTATATATATATATGAAATATGTATATATATATATATGTATATATTGAGTGAGACAGATAGATAAGTAGATAGATGAATAGAGAAAGAAAGAGAGAGGGAGATTGAAATAGGAAAGTAAATTAAATAGGTGTAACTCACCTTAGCTGATTCGCTATTTGTCTGTAATGTATACACGCCAATTACTTGCTGAAATCGGCTTATATGAAGTAACATAAATGTGTTTTTCAAACCACACGCTGTGAAAGATATGAAGGTAAAAATATATTTTCATATTTCCAACAAATAACATTAATACAAATCCTATTTTAATTTAACTTCATTGGGGATTTTCCTAAGATTTTTGCAATGTGTTTATAGACGGACGTATTAACTATGCAACATTAACTATTTTGAAGAGAACAAGATAGAATTCAAGTTTAAACGTTAACAATTGTTTTCATCACGTGCATCTGTTTAATCCAATTTATTTTGCTCTACATTTCCCAGCAAGGGAAATGTAGAGCAAAGAAATATATATGAAAAGAGATTCTACTTTTGCATGAGACAAAATGACTAACCGCGAAGAATTTCAAAGTAAAAACAAAACAGAATAATAATGCGTATGATGCGTTAGTTTAATCTGAATGTTTCACGATTTGCTACTAAAATATTTTGATATGCAAGAAAATCTTATAAAGAATGAGTTTTATTCAAACATTTGAAAAAAATTTAAACTAATCAGATGTTCGACAAATATAATCCTGTTAATATGTTACTCGCGCAAGCAGGAATTTACAGAAAAAAAAACGCTTCTCTATATAATAGTGTTATATTGTGGAGGGTGGATGCCTATACGACTGTGTATATACTGTATACAAATAAACGTACGTGTATATATAATTGAATAATCGTACGTGTTTTGAATGTGTACGCGGCACTAATAAATGTCTGTAGTGTTCTTATCATAAACAGACCATATGTATGTATCTCGTGCGTTGTGTTTGTTGTGTAACGGACTGTTGTCCTCAGATTCTTAATGACTATTTTAGCGGCCCGTGACTCGTCTAGGTGTTGGTGCGTGTTTTCGTGCCAGAACATATAATACACATAACATATACATGACGACATACCTGTTTCTGCTATAATTTATTTTGGGTGGTTCGTCAATCGTCATTGGAATCTTTTTAAAGGAACACTTAAAGACCAAAGACGATGTGAAATTTTATGTATTTTATTCCCTCCCAGGTATTTGTCATAGAAGGGAGTGATCGACGATCTTTGGCTTGGAGGTTCTTCTACGCGTCCATTCTGAGACCACCTCTCGCTCATGGAGAGACCCATTTTTAGCCCACCTGTCTTCCTCGGTGTCTCCATTCAAACTATGAACTATGCTTGCTCAAACCAGAACATGTGACACTTGATACGTCACGCCAGTCCCCGTTCGGATACTTTCAAGTGGAAACTGACCGGTCATGAAGTTTGAGAAAGTTTGACAACTTGTCAAAATATGACGATTCAAATCTCTATTGTCCACTCAGCACTAGATAGAAAGAGATTATTATATATATATATATATATATATATATATATATATATATATATATATGTATATATATATGTGTGTGTATAGATAGATAGATAGTTAGATAAACAGACAAATAAATAGATACCAGATGATTCGCTAAACAGATAGACAGACAGATAAACAGATAATTTACTGCTTCTCTTACCGTCTATTCTCTAACAATAGGACCCCCTTTGCTTAGAATAAAAATAAAGAGTATTTCAAATGAAATCGTCAGATCGCAATGCAGAGTGGTCTAAAAAGATGTCTTACTTTTTGGTGTAGTATGAGTTACTATTAACATTTCAAATTTAAATAAGTATTGCTAAGATCCGGCCAACGTATCGTTGAAATCTGTTTCTGACAGCCTTCTAAATGTGTCTGCTTGCTTCAACATAAATAGATATTAATTCTCTTCCGTCAATATGACCCGTTTGTTGTTTGCATCGTTCTGAGCGTTCAGACAAAAATTAAAAGTGTTGATTGGCACAATGCGATGTTGCTTCATCCTGCTGATAAATCAGATTGTCATGTCCTGGATGAATTTTCATAGAAATGATAATATAATAACAGAGAGAAAACACGTCGTTAGCTGTTTCAGCTGTCAACTCTCCATGCAAAGTTAACGCAAAATGTAATAGCGACTAATAAAATACACATGGATCGAATACATTTTTTTTAAGGGAGGTTCTATTTTACTAAAGTGAGCCTAGGACAAGAGGGGAAACCAAAAGGAACTAGATTGTTTTACTACAGCCTATGTTTAAAGCATAAATTCGTCTTCAATGAATTCGTTTATAATGTATTTGTTTTAGTTTCTGCAACCATTAAAGATAATGCGAATAGAAAAAAAGGAGAAAGGAACCACTTTAGTAGAAGTTAGTGAAAATTGAAAACAAGTGTGAAAATAGCAAACTGTTGTAGCCTGGTAATGATCAAGACAAACACAGTTTATACAACTGTATGTTAACAAAGAATATATTAACAAAAATATGTTACAAAAGTGCACATCATGATTCTGGGGCTATAAATGCCACGAATCGTTATCACGACGTTTAAATGAAACTATATTTATTGTATTTGCACTAGTTCACTATTCCTTTAATAGGTACATGAGCTTACCCCATAATACAAACTTTTTACAAAAATTTCTCTGTCCGGTTGATCTCCTTCCGTGTCACATTGCACAGAAGTTATACACAGACAGTTTACAGCGAGTCTTCGGATCCCTGTCTTACAAAAATATTAATATAATGGATACATCTTTTTTGGACAACCCTGTATTTAAAATTGGCAGAGCAAGATAAAGTATGACAGACTTCAGCGACCAACTGACCTACAGTCTCATCGAAATTCGAATCTAACATATGCATTCCCTTGATTTTTAATTGCCGATAGTGGCCACATTATGAATTGACTATAATTTCAGTTTAATATCAAACGATGAAACGGTCAGGTGATAAGAATGTCTTTAATTGAACGACACGGAAATTACTTGGAAGATATAATGGAAAGCAGGCAAAGAATCCGATCTTTGTTGCTTACCTCTCTCGTTATCTCTCTCCTTTCGTGTCTCTCCACCTCCCTCCATCTCTCCCTGTCTGTCTGTCTGTCTATCTATCTGTCTGTCTGTCTGTCTGTCTCTCTCTCTTTCTCTCTCTCTCTCTCTCTCTATATATATATATATATATATATATATGAATATAGACTATAATGTTCCCTATCTTGGGTTGAGTATATTGAAAAGTGATATACCAACTGCCATTAGCATATTAAGCGATTCTCTTTGTGTAAACAAATCGAGCTTAGGCATTTGGACGATGTCAAAACATCGTTAATTCACTACCCACACAGCAGCAGCTGAATATCATAATGGTAAGAAGCCTTGACTGTCGTTTGAGTGGTCGGATTTCGATCCTGGCTTGGGGTTGCCTGTCGAGCCGCACTGATGAGCTGTGATACAGCGAAACAGTAGTGTATGTGGATCCCTATATATATTTAGTCTGTCTGTCTACCTGTTACTTTTTTCTAGTGAACTACTCAGCCGATCCGGCGGAAATATAATATGAATATTTATTATGATAAGGTACAGAGAAGTAAGTAGTATAGTAACGGCTTAATGCAGTTAGAGGTTGTTATAGAATTTAACCATATTCCATCAGTCACTCTTAATCAACGCGCTATGTATTTTGCATGCTTTAAACATGCTAACATGTATTTGTATATATACGAAGGTCGCTTGAAATGTAATGCACCCTATTTTTTGTTCAACCCAAATGGATCAGAGGGAATTGCAAATTGCATTGTTCTAATGAATGAACATGTATTCATGACATGAAAGTTTCATCTCTCTGTTAAATATATTGACGGTGTGAAACTCTAATTTAGGGTACTGCGAGGAAAGTGGGTCATCTTTACTGTGCTATAAGGTTACTCACGCCCGAGAGTATCCTGTATCTCTACAAAAATACCATTCGCCCATGCATAGAATACTGTTATCATGTCTGGGCTGTGGTAGCTGTCATTAGTCTCTCGTTCCAAGATAGGGTTCAAAAAAGAGTCGCCAACCTAATAAGTCCCGCACTATTGGCCAGACTCCAACCTCTGTCACATCACCGGAATGTGGCATCAGTTAACCTGTTTTCCAAGTACTTTATAGTAAAAGATCGGAAATAGTGATCATACACCAAAGACGGTTTATAACGAGTAAAATCGTTGTTTATATGAATGAATAACGCGCACAGACGTATATCGGTAAGTTGAAATACGAAATGTTCATTTCAACTGGTCGACATGTTTTTATATCTTTCTGCGCACGCGCATATTCAATTCATTTTTTCAAGTCGTTTAATATAAAGACTTTTGATAACAACATCGGTAAAGTACGCGGCTGGAGCAATAAATGTTTTAGTTTCGATTCTAGCTGATGGCACCAGATCATTAATTTTTTTTAAATCATGTGTTTGTATTAATAAATACGAAATCCGCACGAATTTTATGGCAAGCTGAAATGCGAAATGTTTTTTTAGACGATAGGAAAATAAAATTATTAAAGAAATTCTTTAAAAAAATCATTTTAGACGATAAATATTTTTTTGCCGGTAAATCTTCACGACTGAAGACAAAATTCTATTTTAAAAATTTATACTTTTCTTAAGGAAATCTTGCACGACAGGGGACAAATTCTCAATACTATTTTTCATAGAAAAGCTTACTTGAGATAATATCAGATTCCTGCTTTTCTTTCTTCTTTTTCTCAAGTTATACTTAAATATAGCTCGAAATTCTGAAAAAAAAAATCAATCACCTTGACACACCGGTTCCCGCTGGATCACCGAAGTTAAGCAACGTTTAGCCTGGTCAGTATTAAATGGGTGACCATTTCGAACTTCCAAGTGCTGTATGTGCTCTCCGCTTATCTCGGCATTGTTTCCTCCTAATATTCTCCTTGCCACTGGACCCAAACAGTGTCGATTCAGGAGAAGTGCGGCCAGGGATTGCGCAACACTTGCCTCACAATTACACGCGCAACTACCCCTACAGGGGCGTCTTTTGTCTTTCGAGACTGAACGGAAGCACCGATCATCGATTCTGAAAATGAAAATATTTGTCTATCCTAACTTTCAGATTCTGTTATTTTTCTTTAAATTAGCTTTCCTATAAACATTAGATGATTTTCTTTTTTGTAAAGAACTTTTCCTTTGCTTTTAAATAATTTATCCCCTTTTCGTTAGATTATTTCTCCTTTTTATTTAAATATAGTTCTTATTCTGTAAAGAAATAGTAATTTAGTGGCTGCGGACGTTAAATTAAATATATGAAGACATATCTATATTTTTTAATTCATTTATTGATTAAACAAATAATATTTTAATGACATTTTTTAAAGAAATGGTGTCTCTGACTAAGATAACATTTTTTCCCAATAATTATTCGATATTTCAACAAATTTATGATACATTTGGATTTGGTTTCCCCTAATATAAATTTAAAATTAAAATCTCATACCTAAACTGCCTCATGTACTTTATATTTTACAAATATGATAAAATAAATGCGTCAGTTATCTTCGATACTTCATATCGAGATATCATAAAAGGAGACCATTTAATTTCCGTGAATACAATTTTCACAACAGTAACAACAATAACAAAAACAAAAAAAATGTATTCACCATCGAAAACTTATCTGACGAAAATCTGGCGAAATCTACAAATTGTCGTCTGTCAATGTTTATAATCCAAAAACTGCCACAAGACTTAAATCAGCCAATGAATGGTTGACACGAAAGCAATCATTCAAACATAAACAAAAGTTCCCTTGCCCATTATTTAATATTGAATTTTCTCGTAAACAACACACTTTATGAAGTTTATGTTCATCCACCCCGCGCTGGTAGAAGTGCCAAACGGCAGTTGTCAAGTCCTTACAATTGTATTCCGAAATGATCTTACATCAGAGCTTCACATTATTAATATTTAATTATGATATTACTATAAGTAACCCTTAGAATGGTAAATTGTAATCTGCATCTGGTTCATTAGGAAAAACTTGCCTCTGTCATTCCAGTTAATGTAACATATGAATGATATACATGAGGCTGTTTTTATAGACGCCAAACTTCTTTTTTTCTTCACTTCACTGCTGACAGATCATGATTGCAGCACCTGTTATATACAACGAGATCAGCCAGTCCATTCTCTTTCTCAATCACCACTGACACATGTACTCTGCTTTTTTAAATCCATCTAAGAAAGGCGTCTGATTCAGTCCCCAATTTTTTCTTGCGTTTAAAATGTTATATAAAAATCCGGCACTTCTGCAATACTGCGTGATAACCACGTTTTTAGTTTAAAATTTGGAGAGATTATTATGAGGACATATTTATTCGATGATAGGTATGCAACACATTTTATTCTGAAATAACCCCCATTCCCATTGGTAATGGTTCAATAACACGTGACCAGATGATAAATTCAATTGGTGACCTGATGACTAACGTTTTTCTCAGATATTGCTAAAAATTTCCTCAATGTTGGGTGGCTTTGTGTAAGAGCAATCTTTGCTGTTGATGTGATCAATTATAATCTTTTGCAAGAGTTGCCTGGGTTAGAGCATTCTTATAAATCTATTGATTGCGTTATTGAAGATCAGGCATTAGAATTTCCTTTAGAATTTCTTAATTCGCTACAACAGCCTGAAATGCCACATCATAACCTGATATTGAAGGGAGAAGCTTATATTATTAAGAAATCTTGATCAACCTAAACGGTGTAATGGCACACAGTTTTCAATAAAATATTCGAAAACTAATGTTTTGGAAACCATTATTATAACTGGAAGTTTTAAGAGTGAAGCTGTGTTAATTTCACGGACTCCTCTTATTCTTTCTTACATGCTAATTCAGTTTAAGCGTTTACAATTCATAATAAAAATTAGTTTTGCTATTTCATGTCTATAATTAAAACTTACGGATAAAGCCTCAAAGTTTTCGGATTTAATCTTCAGACACCTTGCTTTCCTCATGGCCAGTTTTATGTTGGTTGCTCACGCATTGGAAGTCCGGAAAACTTCTACATTTAGACACTTAGAGGCTCTTCCAAATTAATGCTACAGATACACTTACCAGTGTTCAAATATGTACCGTTATATATATATATATATATATATATATATATATATATATATATATATATATATATTATACATTAAATCGTTAAAACAGAAGTAGATTTAACAGTTTTCAGATATACACTAAGATATAAAATATTAATTGCAATTCCAGCATCATATTTTGAAAGAAGAAGGACTAGAGGAGAAAAGATTAAACTAGAAAAAGGGATAAGGGTTAATGACGAGAACTCTATCAAATAAAACGCAGCTACTACTTATACCTCATGGGAGATGCGGAAACCATTATGAATTCATGTTTCGTTTAATCAATTTGATAATAATATATGAGGACAGAATATTCAAATATATCAAAAACAACCTGGCAACGCCTGGTAATTCAACTAGTCTATAAATATTTACATAAAATCATTAACAATATTTGTTCATATATCTGTTATACATGGACATATGCACACACATATATATGTATACTAGCAGGGATGTCTGACGTTGCTTCAGATTGAATGAAGTTCAACGAATATTACTATACTTCAAATATTTTTATTGCCAGTGAAATCGCCCATTTTTCAATCAATTTCACTGATTGCTTGCTCTAGTCGTGGGCGCACCGCGATGCACCGGGAAGAAGCACCACGTGCCTTCGTGCAATGATTTAGTACACAATACATTGTAGTTTAGATTGCACTGTAGAATTTACTTTGATTTTATAAAATGATTTTTATATAATGGCTTGAATCAAAGTTTAAAATGCAATAGTCAAGCATTATGGTTTAATTATGCTCTAAACAGAATTATTTATTTTGAATACGCCCTAAGCTTATCAAAGAACATACTGTTGATTTTATACACCGAGTTCTTCTGCTTGTGTGGTGATAAAACATCGCACGTGCACTTGTGATATATGGCTGTATAAGGGAATTAACTTTGATTAAAATCGGATTCTTCGATTTCGATCTTTGATACTTATTGGAGGCATTCTGATACCAAACCTATCAAAGACAAATACAGTAGATTTGCGTGAAATTTAAAAAAATCTGCCCAACCGTTTCGGAGTCCATAGGAAAAGAATTTACACACACAACTATGTATACAGACACACGAATTATCTTTTATATATAAGTACAGATATGTATATAGAAAATATAACCATGCGTACACACGCATAGGTCCACATACACTATAGATCCCTCAGAATCCTTACTTAACGATACACATACGTAGAAAATTCACGCACAATGCGTGACAATCCACCTCATACATACATACATGCATGCATGCGCAGAGAAAATTAGGTATAATACGCATAGATACACACAGACAAACTACCTGCGCAGCACCTGCCCATTTTCCTTAATCACACATACAAGCATGCATAGAAAGAGAAAGACGAACCCAATCCACATAGACACACGTATTTCTTCCCCAGCCCATTACGATCTCCCCAACTCACAAAACATGCAGAGAGAGAGAGAGAGAGAGAGAGAGAGAGAGAGAGAGAGAGAGAGAGAGTAACGTTCGTCCAATACCAGTACAATATTTGATCATTTGATTGTACAAATACTAAATGACTGGCGACCCGGCATGTCATCGAATGTGGAATTGCCCTGGTGTCATGGAAGGGAAAAACGATGCTGCTACCAAAGATTGATTCCTGCGATTATTTCATGAATTATTCACAGATGTTTGCAGCATTAAGGAATGCTTCTACTTTTCTTCTATCTTATCAAGCCAATCACATTTCCACTTTATTTAAGAATTCCGATTCTGAATCAACGTTTGCCGCACTGGGGTCGCACATTGCGAAAACGGACGTTTTTTTTTCACCTAACGAATCCCAAGCAACAGGCAAAAGATAAGCATGAATGAATAAACAAACGACAAAATGAACACAAACAAACCTTTTTCTAATTTTATTCTTTATTTAGAAAGACGTGATCCGCTCGCAGTCCGCATGACATTATCTTTCAATAGAGATGACTTGAATCAGGCGTATGCAGAGACAATAAACATTTTAGCAATAATAAACACTATTATATTTTATATTAAAGAAACAAGGAACAAAGTGTAGTATCTGGTCTGATACTACGCTTCACCTTTTGCATCTTCGATCATCGGAAAAGAAATCTTTCGAGGCCGAGGCAATTTTAAAATTTTTGTTCCAATCCAGAGTGCCCCTTTCTGGGGATCTTGATTTCCCCCACATTAAAAACCGACCATGCGTCTAACTTTACCCCCATGGGGAGGCAAGTAAATAGGAATAACAGTAGTTTCCAATTATCTTCGAAAACATTACTGACTAAATATTTGTATTTTCTTGAAAAAGGATTTCGGCCTCAACAGAAAGATGTTCAACAAAATGTTTAACCATAAAATTTACCAAAAACTATTAATATTAAACTATAAAAAGAAAGATACTAGAATTTAAGCAAAAAATATTTTATTTCAACTCAATCAGATGTGCCTTATGCACTAATAAAAATGCAATTGGCATTTTGTTGAACTTTTTAAGATTTTAAATATTTATAAATTTTCTCATTATAAAAAACGATTATTATATTGATTATAATTTTTTGACAGAAGAAATAAAATGAATATAAAACATTAGAAGAACAATGAATTATTCCATGAACATCCAAATTATTTATGGAATTATGCCACGAACAACCAAATTATTCATGGAATTATGCCATGAACATCCAAATTATTAATGGAATTATGCCACGAACATCCAAATTATTTATGGGATTATTCCATGAACATAATTTGTGTTTACTTTCACACAATTGTTTTTCTTTCATCTACCGTGCATTTTCAATTAAAAAAAATGACTCTCCGTTTTATCGAATATAAGAATAATAGTTTTGTACTTCAAACATTCATTGCTAAAACCTAAACATATTTTCTTTCTTTTTAAGTTCTTTCCGGATTTTTAACATCATATGATTTATGCAACATCAAAATTTTTAACATCATATTATTTGTACAACATCAAAATATTAAAATTTATTTATGCAACATCAAAATTTTAAACATCATATGATTTATGCAACATCAAAATTTTTAACATCATATGATTTATGCAACATCCAAATTTTAAACATGACATGATTTATCCAACATCAAAATATTAAAATTACTGAGACACTGCAGAGTAATTCAAATTCTTTTTACAGAACTCAAAATTTATTTGAGAATAGCAAATTAAACTTCAGATTCAAATACATATTCTTACTCTTCTTCATTAATTTAAGTTTTTCATTACCAAAACGTATGTTTCAGTCTGAATTAGAATGAGCCCGAAAATAGATGGTAACATTTAGTGCTGTTGCAACTGAGCGTATTTATTTTAACAATTGCAAGAAACCCTATCAAACATCGACTGTTATGAAAAATAAAACCTTACTGGTGAGGTACGTGTTCAAACTTGCAGGCTTAACATTCACAGGCAGCGTGAATTGAAACAAATACATTAAGGACATTGCCAAGACTACCGCAAAGAAGGTGGGATTCCTCTATCATGCTAGAAAATTCTTATCTCAGGGTATCTTATACCTCTACAAAGCCACCATTCGCCCACGCATAGTACATCTACCACTAGTCTCTCTCTCTCTTAGACAGAGTTTAAAAAGTTTCCTAAATCTAATAGGTCCCACACCATCGCCAAAGATCAAATTTCTGTCCAATCGCCGCAAGTTTGCCGCAAGTTTGCCGCAAGTTTGCTGCAAGTTTGCCGCAAATTTGCATTCTGTGCCTCTTTGCAAGTAATTTAATAGAATGTGACCTAATGAACTGTACGGCATAATCACGTTGACACGCCGGTTCTCGCCAGATCACCGGTTAAGCAACCTTAAGCCTGGCCAGTACCAGTGGGTGAACATTTGAGAAGGCTAGGCGCTGTATGTACCTTCTAGGAAGGTTGGGCGTGGGGCCAGCACCCTCACTCTGTACCCCCCCCCCCACGTACATACTCGCGATTAATCTGACAAGTAGCAAGACCACACCTTTCACTGCAGAGGTTCATAGAAAGAGGAAAGGCTTTACTTTAATAGTTTATTTCCTTGGAATTTGGATTTTCATCCATGTTCCACGCCTTCGTGACTGCACTGAGTGACAAAAGTCTAAATGTAATGTGAACAAACATCTCCCTACTCAACACCCAACAATCCTCTGTTCTAGATTATTCCAAATAAAAGCCCTATGCGATCAAATGGTAATGCGCCTTATTTGGGGCGAATATAATTAAAGAAAAGAAAGGGAAGATTTTCGATGACGTTCGGAAAATAACCCTTTTAAAATGGTGCTCTGGATTTTCTTCATGTATATTTAATAGCGAAATATGCACAACTAATTATATCGTTGATGACTAAAAAGGAAAATAACGATTAGTCTTAAACAACAAAAAATCGCGACTATCAAACTTTAATAATACAACTGTAATCACCTGGCAGGACCGATAATAAATAAAACAAAACGGCCGTATATTTACAAGATTGTTTATTTTAGGTACTGCCAAAACGGAAAAAGAGAGTAAGCATCTTCTGACGGAATCTCTTTTTAAACATCTACAAAAAATCAAGTAATTATCCAATCAATACAAAATTTTCACCGATTATTAAGTGAAAAATGAACTTCATAACACCGCACTTTTTTTTCATAATCGATATATATATATATATATATATATATATATATATATATATATATATATATATATATATATATATATATACTAGCAGGCGTTGCTCGGGTGTTTGGAGGTGTATGCTGTGCAAAAAAAGCAAAAAGACAAAAGAAATGGTTAATTTTTTAAAACTTTGACCCCTATTATGACCCCTTAAAATTTATTGTTTCGGGCTCAAATCACTTTATTAAGTTAGATCCAGGTTCAAGGAACCTATATCTAAAATTTCAAGTGTCTAGACCCAAAATTATCGGAGGAGTTTGGTAGAGTTCTTAAAGGTCAAATCGTTGAAATTTGACCCCTTAACAGCCAAATTTCTGGCTGACACTTTTATAGATATATGGATAGATATAGATATATATATATATATATATACTAGCAAAAGTACTCGTCGTTGACTGGGTTAAAAAACAGCCTACAGAAAATGGACTCTGATTTATGAAAGTATTATAGGTTATGAAAAGGAAGGGTTGTAAAGAGATAGCTTCGAATTTGGGGGTATCAAAACCAAAGCAAAATATGATGAAAGTAAAAATAAAATAGATAAACCCCATAATTTATTATACCATACCTGTTTATACTAAAACACTTATCACAATATTCTGTGGATCTATATTTAAAAAACCTTTTTAAACTTTGTGACATATTTCCATTCTATGGAGGTCAGGCGCGAACGAACACGCCATAATTTTATTATACAATATTTCTTCACACTGAAACATAATTATCGAAGTATACTTACGCAGGTAGACATGGAAAGTCTTTATTAAAGTTTGTGTCTATTTCCATTCTATGGAGGCCAGGCGCGAACGAAGACCCCCACAATTTTATTATACCATCCTTATTTAAGTTAAAACAGACTTATCAAAGTATTATTATGTACATCTATATAAAAACACTTGTAAACTGCTTTTTAAAATTTTTTTATTTCCATACTTTGTGGACAAGGCGCGTACGCAGACCCCACAATTTTAATGAATCATCATTATGCCAAATCAAACATACCCATTCCTGTTTCTCGATACATCTTCTATCATTATATGAGATCAGTTTTCTATAATAGCCAACCATATAGGAGCCTATTCGTGACCAGACACACACACACAGACGTTCAGCTTTATATATATATATATATATATATATATATATTATATATATATATATATATATATATATATATATATATATGCCTAAAAATCGTTTTTCATTATCTGTGGTTATAAATATGCTTTAAATAATTAGCCGAAACTGAACAAAATATATTGTATTGTGGGGAGAGTGAGGATTGTAGATACCGCCCCCTAAAAAAAAACAAAAAACAACCCAATTGCAAACATATCAGATTTTTAAATTGAAAATCAGAATTTGAATGCATTTAATTTTTCATCCACTGCGTTTTCAAATTAGCATATATATATATATATATATATATATATATATATATATATATATATATATATATATATATATTTACGTTATTAAAGTAAAAGCCTTTCCGCTTTCTATGAACCTCTGCAGTGAAAGGTGTTTTTTTTTGCTGCTTATCAGATTAGTCGCGAGTATTCTCTCCTGATGACCCAATATTATCTATAAGATGATATACCCCCCCCCAAACATTATATAAAGTTTTAAAAGATATGCTATGAAATATCCCCCTCCTCCAAAAAGCACC
This sequence comes from Euprymna scolopes, assembly GCF_053919585.1. Taxonomy (NCBI): domain Eukaryota; kingdom Metazoa; phylum Mollusca; class Cephalopoda; order Sepiida; family Sepiolidae; genus Euprymna; species Euprymna scolopes. The sequence goes on from NC_136498.1 coordinate 51,487,215, forward strand.
ATCCTATAAAACTTGGACGCGGAAAGCCCTAGAAAGGCGCTTTATCTGAAAAGAAAACAGCTAATAAACATCAGTACATACAAGCCTATAGGGTAAGCTGTTCCTCTCAAACACAACATCTGTTGTTCGCTTGATTCATAGCGAGTTTGTACTACTGTTCCGGTAGTAATTTTATCCTATATATATATATATATATATATATATATATATATATATATATATATATATATATATATATATTCATTATTTTTTACCAAAAACACTACTTTTATATCTTTGAATGCTAGTTTTAGTGAGCCCAATATTGCTAATATGAGCTTCTAGTGAGCCCAATATTGCTAATATACCAATAATAAGAAATGCTTTGAAAAAAAAAAACAATTAAAAAAACAAAAAGAAAAAATCGATAAATAACTGCGTATTTTGCTAATAATAATATATTTTTTTCTGCAATTTGTCGTTACGTGATATTTCCTCACCTATGGTAAACTATAAAAGTCTGCAAACAGTTGTTCATATTTGCAAACAGTCGTTACTTTCCCCTCTGCCTTTTTGCTGTGACTTATGCTTGACTTAGTTTAAAGTTTGGGGGAGTTTAGCATCTACCACACTCTCTCGTCCAGAAACACTTGGTCCTGATGGCAAGACAGGGTCAAGACGACCAAGCGTAATACTAGATGCAGATGTTGTCTCTAACACATACGGCGCCTAGCATTTCCAAAATAGTCACCCATTTGGTACTTGCCAGCCTCATCGTTGCTTAATTTCGGATGCTCTGTAGGCAACACATATGCATCGCTTATGAAAAAAGAATTAAATCCCTATAAAGTTTATTCTTCACATAAGTATCAACACAAACGTTAAAAACGCATGGACATTTACAGAACTAAATGACTTCATTTATCATGTAAAGCCTACCGTATTTTCTTCGAAACTATTAAATTTTGAATTTTTTAATTTCGCCATGCGAAATCTATAGACTGAGATAAAAGATTGAATTATTTGAAATTCAGTTACTTATGTTATATTTTTGCATATTTGTATATCAAATTAATAATTATTTCTTTTTTCTTTGTTTGTATCCATTTAAGTATCCTTTACGTTTTCAGGAATATTGTACCGATATTGTTTTTTTTCCACTTATTTAAAAGAGAATTACAAAAAACCGAATAGTCTATTCACTATGCTTAAATGATAATATCACTTCCATAGTAAGAGGGAAATCTTATTTAGAAGACGGCAGAACTTTATATATGTACTAGCCTGGGTGCCCGGCGTTGCCTGGGTGTTTGGAAGTGTGTGTGTTGAGCCCCCTCCCCCCAAAAAAGAAGTTGTATTAGGCAGGCAGGCCGTGTTACAAAGGCGGAAAAGAATGTGGAGGTGTGTGTAAGGGTGTTGGTTGAGCAAAAGGAAAATTGCGAGCGCAAAAAAAAAAAGGGTAGTAGACAGGCAGACTCGAACCCGTACCGCGAAAGAGGGAAAAGAAAGTAACATACATTTAAGCAGAGAGGTGAGATTTGTATTATTATGAGCTATGTGATCAACCTGGTATGAACCCCGGCCCATAGCTAACCCATTTTTAGTGTGACTGATCCGTAGATCTTGCCAGGTTATCCATCTGGATGAGTGAAGGCTCTGATGTGAAGCGAATATTTGACATTGCGCTGTAAACGCCAGGAAAGGGGGAGGGCTCTTAAATACTGCAAAGTTATTGCTTATTCAGCAAAACATGTTTCCCTACTCTTAATAATGATACTGTTTCACTTTTTTTTGAATATCATAAATTATCATTCTATGATTAAGTATATGTTTAAATATAAGGCCTATACTGACCGTAAGTATATGGTTACTGATGTATGATACTAAAATAACTGGCAAAAAGGTTATAATGTCGGGTTTAAAGAACTAGTTGTTTGCCTTCAAGACACCTGCCTGTGTCTGTTTTTTTGCATGATGAACATTATTACAAATACTTATACTTCTAAATCCTTCCCAAATCTCTGTATATCCTAATTGTATATTAATACCGTATTCTTGTATGTTATATCACCTCTCCTGTTCCAACTGGATCAATAACCAATTGCTTTTCTCCCCAAGCTGTTATAAAATCACATACTTTGCACGTACATTGGGAGAGGGGTTTAGCTTCCGGTCCTTACTTTAAAAAAACTGACCTTTTTAAAAATTGATAAATATTAAATATTTATAGATTTCTATTGCTAAGGCATGCATTAGCTTGACTTGTATTTATATTCTATATTTATTTATGAAATAGATACTTATTAGCCACAGATTGTACTTAGATCTAAAGAGATCTATATTAAGTAGCAACTCTATATCTTTCTTTTTCTTAGATTAGTGAAAGTATTGGTATTGGTAATTGTCTTTACATGAAACTAACACCTAAAGAAATTTGAAACCGTACCTAAGTTTTTATACTATAATTTTTCCAATGAATTTATTAATTCACAAACCATATTTAACCCTTGCATAACCCTAATAGATACAGACCTTAAATCTACATCCCATACTCATGTTCTCATACGGAGGTTCTATAGCAAACGCCACTATCCCCAATGGTTTACTTCTATTTGCGCAGCAGCGATTTCTCAGAGGCAACATGCATACCACAGATTTATCCGGAATAAGTCCAGCACAAACAGGCAAAAGTTTATAGAAGCTAAAAGTAATTGTAAAGATGAAGTAGCGGCAGCTAAGAGAGAATATACCCAAACCACCAGAAAACGCACTGAAGCGCAGAAATTAGGAACTCGTTATTTCTGGAAAATCTATTACAGTATAGTAAATAATGGGCAACCAACAATTTTCCCACTATCCAACAATCATGAGGTTGTTTACACGGCGGCCGAGAAAACTAACTTGCTTGCTCAGCAGTTTGACTCAAACTCTACTTTGGACCCAGCAAACCACTCCTTCTCTAATTTCCATTTGCCGACAGACGCGACACTAGATGATCTGAAAATCACCCATTTTCAGGTGCATGGTATCATAAGAAACCTAGACACCTCAAAAGCATGTGGACCTGATCTGATCCCGGTTGTACTATTAAAAAAATGCTTCGTCGAGGTTGCTCCAGTTCTCTCCAAACTCTTCAAGAAATGCCTTATTGAATCTTGTTTTCCTGACCACTGGAAAAATGCTTCCGTGCTACCAGTTTACAAGAATTCAGCATAAAGAACTGACCCATTAAATTATCGCCCCATTAGTCTCCTCCCTCTTTTCGCCAAAATATTTGTATCCATAATTAATCAAACTCTAGTCCATCACCTTACAGTTGCTAAACTTCTGTCCGACCATCAATATGGATTTAGGCAAGCTCGTTCTACCGCAGGCATTCTAACTGTAATCTCTTAACGTATATATCAAGCACTGGATAAAGCAGGTAAGGGGAGTGCAGTAGCCCTAGATGTATCTAAGGCTTTTGACAAGGTATGGCACGATGGTCTTCACATGAAAATCGGATCCTATAGTATAGTATGGACGAATACTTAACATATTTAAATCCTTAGAGAAGAATTCAATTTGACTTCGATGGTCGTATGTCTAAACAATATGACGTAAATGCGGGTGTACCTCAGGGGTAGATCCTTGGACTTTTATAAATCCTGATATTCATAAATGACCTCCCTCAAAAAATAGTCTCTGGGATGGGTATATTTGCTGAAAATAATTTAATATTTAATTTTGATTGAAACGTTGCTGTTACTTTGTTTTTTTATATCTTCCTTGTCCACGAATAAAAGGGGTTCTTTTAATTCTTTTTTTTTAGTGTCTTTGCTTTGGAATTTAAAGTTTCAATACTTTGGCAGAAAGTGTTAAAGGGAGTTATTTCATTGTTGGATTTTCTATCGGGTTTGTATTTAAGAGATTGTTTGAGTTGTTCATTGCGATTAATCTTAATTAAAAATTATTTTCTGTTAATGTAACGTCAATGATTAGCTAACATTAAAATGTTATTTGTTCACCAGCAACTCTCTTATCTATTATATTCGTTCTGTTCGTAGTTGATTTTCCAATTTTCAACTTTGAAGACTGATTAATAACATATCTGAGCCGGTATCAAGTTGGAAGTTTATATTGTCATCTAAGGTTCTTACTTGCACGAATTTCCTAATATTTTTAGCTTGGTCACTTTAAGTAATTTGAATAAAGCTTTTGAAATCTGAAGTGTCTAATCTAATGAGCTAATACATGTACAATCATTGTATCGATGCAATTGTCCACAATGAAAACACTGTTTAAGAGGCAAATTATTATTTGGTTGATCAAATATGGTTGGTGAATCAATTTTCTTTTAATTACATATTTTTTAATATATAATGTTTTGCTCAACATCTCTTGAATTTCGAAAATTAATATTAAAAGTTTGCAGTCTTCTGCAATATGCTAAAGAATCAAATCAAGTTAATCTCCCAGTTATTAAAAAAATCGTCTGATTCTGCATCTACATTTGATACTAGACTCAAGCGAAGAGTAGACATTTAAAATTATTAGCGATCAACTCCGAAAATTTACAATTACCACGTTTTGTTAACTACATTAGATAGTAGTACGAGGGGCGTGTAATAAGTAATGCCCTTGACCCACTTCCAGTTGTCTGATCTAGCTGAAATTTTGCATGTGCAATAATTTATATCTCTACAGGTTATGTAGCAAATTGCTGCTCTGAACTCATTGTGGTTTCTGTTTTACAGGTGTTTGAACTGAGTCAGGTGTGAAATGAAGCCTGTTGAATGTCGAACATTGATCCGGTTTTTGTATTTGAAAGGACGCACACAACAGGAGACTTTTGATGAAATGAAAGAAACTTATGGTGATAATGCCCCATCATATAACCTTGTAAAACGCTGGCATCGTGAATTCAAACATGACCAGAAGTCTGTGGAGACAGTTCCCAGACCTGGTCGCCCCCTTCTGCCATTGATGAGGCATCTGTCCGTCAAGTTGAGGCTGCCATTGTGGAAGATCGGCGCATTGCTATTCGCCAAATAGCTCAAGATGTCAAGATTAGTACAGGGTCTGTGGGAACTATCATTCATGACCATTTGCATATGCATAAGGTGTCTGCCAGATGGATTCCCAGGTTTTTCACACCATTCCAGAAGCGAGAACGCGTCGGGTGCTCGAGGATGAATTTGGAGATGTGCCAAGAAGATAAGTCAAAGTTTTTCAAAAGACTGATTACACAGGATGAAACCTGGGTCCATCACTATGATCCAGAGACCAAAGCCCAATCAATGCAGTGGAAGCACTTGGACTCACCACCTCCAAAGAAGGACAGGGTGCAGCCCTCCACTGGCAAGGTCATGCTCATATTCTTCTGGGACCAGGACGGAGTAGTGATGACAGATTTCCTGGTAAAGGGTACCACAATTACGGGAGCCTGTTATGCTTCACTTTTGAGGAAATTAAGGGAAGCTATCAAAATCAAGAGGTGGGGCAAGATCAGCAAAGGTACCCTTCTCCTGCAGGACAACGCTCCGGTCCACAACTCGCATGTCGCCAGATCAGAAGAACGGGCGTGTTGTCATGAAATACTTCTCCATCCTCCCTACTCTCCTGACCTTGAACCCTCTGACTTTCACCTCTTCCCAGCCATGAAGTTGTTTTTGAAAGGAAAGCGTTTCCCAGATGATGCAGCCTTAATTTCTGAAGTTACGTCGTGCCAAGTTTTGTTGCTCTACTGCTATAGGAAATAGGCCAGGTATTATAGGTATAATCTTCGCTTTCTTTGCTTGTGAGACTCATACATTCCCACCTGTTATTCAAAAGAGACGTGTGAGACTAAGTAAGTTAGTTAATAATTTAACAATTTTAGGTTGTTTCTTTCTGTGCATCAATATATAATTGAGGATAACCGAGGAATTTTATAGCTTAAACTGTACTCGACTTTCTAAACAGCTTAATAAAACTGTACGAATTCGTAGAGTCTATATGATAAACATCTTCACATCGTTTATAATAAAAAGCAAAAGTATTTTTGTTTCTACGATCGTAAGTAAAATTATTAACAACTTTAATGCTTGGATTCTTTGTAATAATTCGTTCATTTTTCCATTATCTTTTTATTTGCTGCAATTATTTTTATTGTAATTTCTCTTCTAGTCTGTGTTGTTGTTGTTGTTGTTGTTGTTGTTTACTGATGCCCATAATACCATTAAAAAAAAAACACACACGCACACTTATTTTTTATAATTTATTTAGTTTTGAATAAACGTTTAGCGTAACACGTTGTTGTTTTTTTTTCTGTTTGTTACTTACAAATTGTTCCAGAAAATATAAATATAAATATATAAATACTAGTTATAATACTATCCGGAAAATCAAACGTTGCTCTAGATATAATTCTTTATCTTTTTTTTTCCATAAACACACACACACACACACGCACACACGCACACACACATACACATATATATATATACACACATATTTACCCAGCCTTACGGTATTATTTATAATGCTATTTGATTAAATACATGTGTATTATATACGGTACTATATTTTGTTAGTAATTTTTAATGCCGTAACGCGGGTCTATCTATCTATCTATCTATCTATCTATTTATCTATCAATCTATCTATCTATCTATCTATCTATCTCTCTCTCTCTCTCTCTCTCTCTATATATATATATATATATATATATATATATATATATATATATATATATATATATATATGAATAAAGAAAGTGTGAGATAGAGAAAGAGAAAAAGATACACAGAAAGAGAGAAAAATGAGAGAGATTAACAATACCAATAGTTTAAGGTTATGGATGAAAATTCTTGATTGCATAGATAAGATCAATATAATTCTTTATCTTTTTTCCATAAACACACACACACACACGCACACACACATACACATATATCTATCTATCTATCTATCTATCTATCTATATATATATATCTATCTATCTATCAATATATATATATATATATATATATATATATATATATATATATATGAATAAAGAAAGAGTGAGATAGAGAAAGAGAAAAAGATACATAGAAAGAGAGAAAAATGAGAGAGATTAACAATACCAATAGTTTATGGTTTATGGATGAAAATTCTTGATTACATATAATTTTCTAGGAAACTGCGGGACACGTGTCCTACTAATCAATAATAAAATCTACTACTATTATCTATGCGAGTAAATTTAAAGCACGAATTCATTTTATTTTATTTGAACTTTATTTGTATAATTGAAAAAAAAATGAGAATACGAATTTATTAAGCAGATAATTTTATTTTATTTTATTAAAAATAACTTAAATAAATAATAAAATATAATTCAATATAAATAACGATTTTATTTTATTCAATTTAAAATTAATTTAAAGAATTGAAATAAATAATAAAATATAATATAAATTGAAAACGTTTTTATAATATTTTATTAAAATAAATGAATAATAAAAATAATTTCATTGTATTTATTTCATATTTAGGAAGAAATGTGAAATAAATAATAAAATATAATTTCATTTAAATAACAATTTCATGTTATTAAATATGAAATGAATTCAAAGAACTGAAATAAATAATAATAAAAATCCATTAAAATAACAATTTAATTTTATTTAAATGTTTTTAAAAAATTGCAATAAAATTAAAACAACGATTTTACTTTATATTGTTCCAAATTAATTTAAAGAATTAAAATAAATAATGAAAATAATTCCATTTGAATAACGATTTGATTTGATTCAATTTAAAATAAATTTTAAATATTGAAGTAAATAATAACAAATATCTCATAATAATTTCATTTTCTTTTATTTAAAATAAATCTAAGGAATTGAAATAAATTATAAAATAAAATGTAATTTTTTTCCTTTCCTTTACAATGAATTGAAAGAATTTAAATAAGTATTACAATATTTCATTTAAATAACAATTTATTATTTCATTCAAAATGAATTGAAAGAATTTAAATAAGCAATAAAATATTTCATTTAAATATCAATTTTGTATTCCATTCAAAATTAATTTAAAGAAGTTAAATAAGTAATAAAATATTTCATTTAAATAACAATGTTTTATTCCATTCAAAATGAATTTAAAGAATTTAAATAAGTAATAAAATATTTCATTAAAATAGCAATGTTTTATTCCATTCAAAATTAATTTAAAGAAGTTAAATAAGTAATAAAATATTTAATTTAAATATCAATTTTTTATCCCATTCGAAATGAATTTAAAGAATTTAAATAAGTAATAAAATATTTCATTAAAATAGCAATATTTTATTCCATTCAAAATAAATTTAAAGAATTTAAATAAGTAATAAAATATTTAATTTAAATAACAATTTTTTATTCCATTCGAAATGAATTGAAAGTATTGAAATCATTAATAAATTATTTCATTAAAATAACAATGTTTTATTCCATTCAAAATAAATTTAAAAAATTTAAATAAGTAATAAAATATTTCATTTAAATAATAACTTTTTATTCCATTCAAAATGAATTTAAAGAATTTAAATAAGTAATAAAATATTTCATTTAAATAATAATTTTTTATTCCATTCAAAATGAATTTAAAGAATTTAAATAAGTAATAAAATATTTAATTTAAATAACAATTTTTTATTCCATTCGAAATGAATTGAAAGTATTGAAATCATTAATAAATTATTTCATTAAAATAACAATGTTTTATTCCATTCAAAATAAATTTAAAAAATTTAAATAAGTAATAAAATATTTCATTTAAATAATAATTTTTTATTCTATTCAAAATGAATTTATAGAATTTAAATAAGTAATAAAATATTTCATTTAAATAATAATTTTTTATTCCATTCAAAATGAATTTAAAGAATTGAAATAAGTAATAAAATATTTCATTAAAATAGCAATGTTTTATTCCATTCAAAATGAATTTAAAGAAGTTAAATAAGTAATAAAATGTTTAATTTAAATAACAGTTTTTATTCCATTCAAAATTAATTGAAAGTATTGAAATAAGTAATAAAATATTTCATTTAAATAGCAATTTTTATTCTATTCAAAATGAATTCACACAATTGAAATAAATAAAAAAAAATTCATTTAGATAACGATTTGTAATTATCATATTTAAAATAGATTTCCAAAACTGAAATAAATAATAAAATAAGTTTATTTTAATAATGATGTCATTTTATTTCGTTCAAACCGAATTTAAAGAATTGAAATAGATAATAAAATATAATTTTTTTAAATATAATGTCATTTTATCTTATTTTAAATAAATGTTATTAATTGAAATAAATAATAAAATATAATTTTATTTAAATAATAATGTAATTTTATGTTATTTAAAATAAATGTAATTTATTGAAATAAATAATAAAATATAAGTTCATTTATAAGATTGAAATGAATAATAAAAAAGAATTATATTTAATAAATTATCGCTTCGAATTAAACTAAACCTGTATAATTGTTTTTTTATCTCCGTTTCCGGTGCACTCCGTATTCTTTTCATTCCCGTAAGGTGCCTTCCGTGAACTTATTTTGTTTGTTCGTTTTATGTTGTGTAGTTTGTGACTTTTTATCGGAAGTACACTCACATGCAGAATTTACTTCCCGTTTAATATTAGACTATACTATAATACAGAACTTAACGTTACATTGGTACACAACCGATCAAATGTAGTATAGTTTATGTTTCTTTTCAGCTGCAATGTCTGCTATTAAATGTTTTCTCTCTCTCAAAATCCAAATTTCCTAAATATCTTAGAGGCAGTTTTGTTTCTGAGCTTTCAATGATTTCATGTATTGCCCACATTACCAATCACGTGTACTTTCAGCGTCAGATTTTCACTGTTGCCTTGAGGACGTTTAGAAATTCAAATACTTCCTCTCTGTTGTAATTTCTTTGCGAGCATCTTTATGAAAAAGAACAAAAGAAATGCAAAATATATTACAATGATAAATAATATTTTTAAAATAAAATCCTGTAAATAAGCCGAACCTGAAGGAATAGACAGATTTGTTTGAGGTGAATGAATGCGAGAGGAAATATGAAAAAAGGAGAAAGGATAGAAGTGACAGAATGAAAAAAAGAAGGTTTAAGTATAAAGAAGGAAAAGTAAAGAAAATATACAAAAAGAAAGCGTATCAGGACTGATGGGAAAAGTGAAGAAATAAAAAAGAAAAAGCAAACAGAAAAGAAAAAGTAAAGTAAAAAAATAGAATAGAGGAAAAGAAAGGAGAAAAGAGGTTTTAAATAAAAAGAAGTAAATGAAAAAGTAAAAAGGAATACTAAAGATTTGGACGGCAAATAAAAAAAAAATGAAAAGAAGAGATGAAATCAAAGATAAAATATAAAAAATAATTTAAAAAGTAGAAGACATTAGAAATAAAGAAAAACGAGTCATTTAAGATTTGGAAGAAAAATGAAATTAAAAAGTAAAGAAAGATAGAAAAAGATTATAATTAGAAAGAAGAAAAAATTAAAGATAAAAAGAAAAAAAAACGAAAAAAATGCAAATAAAAAAGTAAAGGAAAGGATAGAAAAAATTAAAAAAGGAAATCAAAAGTAAAAGTGTTAATCTTGGCAAGGATCACACTGAGTGTGATAATCCACATCTGTAAAACAGAATCATTTCTAGGTTTGAATGCAAGACGGTTTACGCAAGGGACAGAGGTCGAATGCCGTAAACAAAACATAATGACGGCGATAAATAACGTCATATTTGCGAGCGGAAAGAAAACTAATGGGTTTCAGATAAATCTCTTGCTGGAAGCTCTGCGAAGGAGACTGCCAATAATGTAGAACAATTCAAGCAGAATGTTACCTCGTTGTTTTAATCCCTTCACATTACTCATTTCCGTAAGTTAAAAAGTAAATAATTACTTAGGATAACATTAGTCTCACTCTCTCCTGAGCTTAGCCCTTTCAAATAAAACCATTTATGAATCTAATTACGAATGACTTTTGTATTACTTTCTTCGTGTAAATAAGCTTATTTCTATAGCAACAATTAGACGAAACAGTGACGATAAGCAAAAGTGACGGCGTCAGACAGGCAGGTATAAACCCTCCACTTTTATATGAATATAGTTAATTTATTCTCTGACAAGAATTGAAAAAAACGCAATTAAAACGTTGCCCCCTTATAGAAAACAAAAAAGAAAATAATGCACAATAAACTGTTTGTAAAGAAGAATGGGTGCTCGTTAAGAGAGAGTCGAAACATCAATTTTTTTTAAATATGTGCAAAAGGAACAGTCCTTACTTAATTGCCAAAACAACAGTACTAACTTAATTGTCGTGTCGAAAATAGTAATATGTCAAAAAATTACGAGAATTTATTTAATAGAACAATTGCTATTGTGTTTTAAGGAAAAATATGTCTATCGCTATCGACTAAAACAAAAGGTCGCCATTTAAGTGTCGAATATATATATATATATATATATATATATATATATATATATAAACTAGGTTAGTGTTTTTATTTTATTTTATTTTTTATTTTTTATGTTTTTATTGTTATTTATATTTTTATGTTTTTATGATATATAAATAAATTAAATAAATATGAATATACATAAACGATCACACATATATGTATGTATATAGATATGTATATATATGTTCATTCGCCAAAGGGCGAATGGACTCTTTTTCTGGGTCAACGGCCATCTAGCACCGTGTATATTTGTGTGTGTGTATATGTGTATTGGGGTAGAGAGGGCTCCCGTAAGCCGTGGTGAAGGCAACCTTTCTAGGAGAAGCAAATCTCTGATTTAAAAAACCATAATGCGGAAGACCAGTACCCGCATTAAGCTTGTCTGCAGTTTAATTTGTTGCTGGCTATCTTGCTCTTGCTTGTTGCTGGATCTCAACATTTTGAACCGAGAGAGAGACTTAGCTGTCGTACAAAGCTAAGACTCTGTAACATCATCTTTGTATAGATACTCCCTCAGGCATTTGGGCTCATGGACTTTAAGTGTCTGAGGGAGTGGCACTCGTCTGACAAGACATTGAAATCATCATATATATGTGCATATATGTATGTACATATATATATATATATATATATATATATATATATATATATATATGGCGATTAAGCTACACTCAATATTCGGCGTTTCATCCACTCTAGGATTCCTCAGTATATATTTTATAAATTACTAAGTAGCTCTACCTACGTATTGAGCACTTTTGAAGTAAATACTTAAAGTTTACGCATAAATCTATACTTTCGTATATTAATTTTATGTGAGTAAATTAAGTAATTATACACACACACACACACACACACACACACACACACACACACACACACATATATATATATATATATATATATATATATATATATCCTGCATTCGCAATCTTAAAGGTGTTTCAATCAAGGGAAAATGGCATTTCCCCCAATTTTCCGTAAAAATTAACTATAAATAATTTTCTACTCGATGAATTTTCGTAATTTTTGAATATATTACTAATTTCGACATGACATGTAAGTACTGTTGTTTTTTCTGAAATCAACATATTTTTTAAAAATCCATCTGCCGACTCAATTATAACAAACACCGGAAAAAGGTTTGTTCTGTTATGTTCAGCAAGCGTTCATGTACCTACGTGCGCCACAACGTGGCAATCTCCATACGTACTGAAATTCTCAGATGATAATTTTACAGCAAAGAAAAGATAGAATACCAAATTGGGAGATGCAGTAAAAATAGTAGAAAAATAAAGAACATAAAAATTCAAAGAAGGCAAAATAGAAAACTAGGGGAGTAATGTTAAATATTAGTTGGTCTTCTTCCTAGTATAAATTTATTTACTTGAGTAAATTTAGTGTTATGTTACAAACACGAAACATTTACGATAAAGGCTTATGAAGAGGTAAAGCGTCAAACCCTGCTTGAATCGTGAGAAGGAAAGTCGATAACATTTAGCCGGATATGTCGTAAAGCATGATGACAAATGTGGCAGACGAAAATGGATAGTATTTTGTAGAAGTGTCAGTTGAGACAAGATGTTAGCTATGTTGCTACTATAGTGACGATATATTTAAATACTTGATTATCTCTTTATTGCTCCTTTTATTTTTCTGCGTTCTGGATGACCACGGGCAAATATATCAGTCATTTTCGAAGAATGAAGTAGGTGATGATTATAGTGAGAAGATACGATTTTATAGTTAAATGTGACAGATCGATTATTTACTAAAGGATATGAGAATACTTGACATATCTGAAAGGATTAGAAGAAGAAGAAGAAGAAGAAGAAGAAGAAGAAGAAGAAGAAGAAGAAGAAGAAGAAGAAGAAGAAAAAGACAATATTTAGGAGAATCGGACAGAAAGAAAACAAGGAGGAAATAAAATGAGAGCCATAAACGCAGACTAGACACTGCTACAGAGACAAACATGAAGCGCTACATGGAACCAAGCACATTGAAGTCGCATACCTACATGTCCTCTAACCCCACCACATCCCCATTACCACACCATTGTCCCCCTCTCCCCCTCCCAAAATGAAACTGAATAGTCAAATAGTCAAGAAGGAAAGAAAGACGGAGGAGTGAGCACTGACCAGACCTTCCTCCACTGTATAAGTGTGAAGAGAACTGGGACCTTGAGGAGGCTTATTACCACTCAAATTCCAGTAAAGACCAATGACCATAGCCAATGAGAAATCAATGGCAAGCAGCTTTGTAAATGTTATCGAAAGAGGTGGAAAATACTGGAAAATCTAGGGTGATGTGTTGTCACTCAGATTCCAGGGAATAACACAGGCTGCATTTAATGAGATTTTTGATGACCTATGTGAAAGCTCCCTGTGAGCCAATAATAGATAGAGAGATAGAGACACGATTGATAGATAGAAAGGAACACTACATGGAACCAAGAGAACTGAAACCACAAAATTTAAAAATAATTATACGTCCCCCCCCCAAAAAAAAAGAATAGTGCCGCAACGAATAGTTTTGGAGGATAAAATAGGATGGAAAGACCGACGTAGAGAAAGCAGTAACAGACCTCCACTGGATAAGTTCAAAGAGGACCTGGACCTTAAAGGAGCTTGCTGTTACCTAAATTCCAGTGAAGGCCGGTAGTCGCTGTCAATAGCAAGCGACTATTGCAACTCGAAATATGGGGAGACTTGTTACTGAAATTCCCGGTAACACCATTGGTTATTGTCGGTGAGTAATCTCTGATTATGATCCGTGACGACTCCTAGTGAGTATGACTAATAAAAATAAGAAGAGCAAAAAGAAAAGGAGGAAAGATAGAAAAAGAAGAAAAAGGAGAAAGCATAGAAGGAAGAAGATGATGGCGAGGAATAAAGAGTAACTGAATAAATAGATAAAAAGCCTAGGAAAAGAATTAAAAAAAAAACATATATAAAAAAGACGAAAATAGAACAGTAAAAAAGGGGGAAAAAGAGAGGGAAGGAAAAAGAAGGACAAAAACCCATAGAAGGAGATATGAAAAGAAGAGGGGAAAAATGAAGATAATAATCAAGTAAATAGAATAACTAAAAAAAAAAGGATCTGAAGAATAATAAGGAATGGAAAAATAATACAAAAGGAAGTAAAATAGGCGAGCAAAAAAAAAAAAAGACAAGGAAAGAGGATAGAAGAAGGAGAAAAGAAAAAGAAGGAAAAGAAAAGACGAAGAAAGAATGAGTTAAAAACATTTGCAGGATAAAAATAAAACAGAAAAAGGATTAAAATAATATAACATAGAAAATAAGTGAAACACCCAGAAGAGAGAAGGTGAAAAAGAAAATGATATAAATAAATAAATAAATAAATAAATAATAGATGAAAATAAAGGCATTTTCTTCTTACGTAAAAAAATGAAAACAGGAAATTCTTTTTGGCAAAACTAACCACCACAACCACCACCATCACCACCGCCTTACTATTGCTACTACTACTACTGCTACAAATAATAATAATAATAATAATAATAATAATAATAATAATAATAATAATAATAATAATAATAATAAATTACAACAATAAATAGCAACTGTGTAGAAGTAAATATAATTTCACAGCTAGCCCCCCCCCCACTCACCAATGCTATCTCAACGCTGGCGATTCCCTCGATCCAGGCTCTACTTTATTCAGTTGACAATGGCTGCCATTTCATTGTTTTGCTGTCACGTGACATTGCCTGGGAGTTGACAAACAAATTTGATTTTCTAGATTTCTATTCAGAAATATCCCATCATCGTCATCCAGTAAGAAAAGAATAAGAAAAAAAAAAAAAATAGAAAAAAAGGGGGACAGGAGAAAGGACGGTGAAACAGAAATAAGTTCGAGAAAAAAAAAATGAAATAAGAACTCTTTAAAAAATGTCTCATTTTCATCCCTTTTTATTACGACTACCATTCTGTCAAAAACTTCCGCATCTTTTTAAATGATGTGCAAAGAATTAGACGCGAAGGGAATGGAAACACACAGCAAAATAAATAGAAGGATCTGTCTGTCTATCTATCTATCTATCTATCTATCTATTTTTTCTACTTGAGAGTCACCACTTATCAAGGTCCGAAGATAAATGGTAGCATAGTAACCGTTAATGGTATAAATTAGGTAGAATTTGATTATTAATAGTGACAACTGGATAAGAACTTTACATTGGATTTAAAGGCTAGCATGTTGTATGCAACCGGGAAGCAGGCAGGCTGTTCTGGGAAAGAAGCTTTGTTCATGAAATCTGCCTTTAGATTAAGACACAGTTAAAGAGTGGGGGAAATCGTAGATAGTTGTTGTAGCTAGTCGACTGTTTTTTGTGAAAGTTTGGCAAAGGGGGAACGATAGATTGCAGTTCAGTCGAACACTTGCCACGAAAATAACGACAAAGCAGAGACAGACTCATAACGTCTCTTCTGTGGGAAAGATGTTGCAGAGAAAAGGCATCACCTACTGATTGTGGTTACTCCCCGAGCAACAGAAAGAATGCTAAACTGAAAAAAAAGAGAAACGCATGACTTATTATACATAAACCAAAATATCCTGAAAGAGGTAAAAAGTAGAAAAAAGAGCATAGCCATGTCATGAATCGACTACAAGAAACCATACGACAGCATCCCGCAGGCATAGATAATGTACAGAATATCAGGTAAGATTTGCAATTTGATTGAAAATGCAATGAAAACACGGTGACTTTAACTGACAGCTGATGGACAATACATAACTGAGATTAATATAGAGATATATTCCAAGGTGATTCCCTATCATCGCTACTATTCATCATGGCCATGATGCCTCTTAACAATATAGTATGAAAATGCCAAGCTGGATACAACTTCACTAATAAAGACGAAATAATAAACCACCTAATGTACATGGATGACCTGACACTGATTAAAAAGCCGAGGATAAATGAGAAACGCTTATAAACACAATCACAATCTTCAGTCAAGATATCCATTTGAATTCTGTATGAAAAAGTACAAACCGTTGATCATGAAAAGGGGAAAACTGGAAGCAATAGAATGTATGGTACTACCCAACCAAACAGAAATGAGGGCACTAGGTTAACATGATTGTTACAAATACCTGGGAATTCTGGACACAGACCTTATCAAAGCAAAAGAAATGAAAGAGAAAATTGGAATGGAATACCTCAGAAGAACAAGAAAACTCTTCGAAACTAAACTATATAGTAGAAACCTGATTAAAGGAATAATGTCACTAATAATATACTTTAAACCGTTTATAAGTTGCACCAAAGAAGAACTGAAACATCTTGACCAGAAGACCAGGAAATTCATGACGATGCACAATGCACTACACCCAAAGGATGATACTGATCGATGCTATGTGAAAAGGAAATATGGGGTAAAGTGCCTGGTTTGTGTAGAAGACTGTGTTAATGACACGAGAAAAGAATTAGAAAAATACATAATACAGAACATCGTAAAATAATTACCGCAGTAAAAAGATACCGAAAAACGAACAAAACAAAATGGCGAGACAAAAGAACCCCCCCCAAAAAAACTGAGAGATGAAACAACTACACGAGCGATTCTTAAGTGTCATGAAAGTTGAGACTAACTATAACATTTAGACATTTCTACGAAAATGAAACTTAAACAGAGAAACTGAATCCCTAATAACAACCGCACAAGATAACGCGATTGGCACCAACCACACCAAAGCAATGATCGACAAAACATAGGAAGACATTAAATACAAACCATGTGGACAAAGATACGAAACAATAAACCACATAATAAGCGAATTCAGTAAACTAGCCCGAAAGGAAAATAAAAATACACACGATCAAGTAGGAAGAAAGTACACTGGAAATTATACAGACAACTGCACCTTGAACATCCAGACAAACCGTACAAGCACAAATCGACAGCAATAGTTGAAAATAGAAGTCGCAAAATCTTATGGGATATAGATATGCAAACAGATAAACCAATCTAAGCAACAAGACCGTATGTTAACAAGAAGGAAAAGTCCTGTCAGATGTAGATTTTGCCGTTCCAGCAGACCACAGAGTGAAGATCAAAGAGACAAAAAAGCGGAGCAAATACACAAAACTTGCCAGAGATCTCAAAGGGACATGAAATATGAAGAAAGTCAAGATAACACCACAAATAATAGAAGCACTAGGAATAATATCGAAAAACTTAAAAAAAACACGGGAGAAATTGGAATCAGAGGGATGGCTGAGAAGATACAACGGATAACAGTAATGCACGTTCAATGATGGGGTACTGTTACCGCATCTGGGCAGGAGCTGCTAAAACAGCCTATCCTGCCTTGACAGAGTACAAAATAGGCTTCGTGGTTTAGTGAGGAATGCCCTTTTCTCTTCCCTGCAACGTCTCTCCTGTGGGAGAGACATTGCAAACCTGTCTTTGTTTTATCGTTACTTCCATGGCAAGTGCTCATCTGAGCTCCAATCCCTGACTCCCCTCGCGAATCTTTCGCGAAAAACACCCGTCTAGCTGAAACTGCTGTCAAAAATTTTCTCCACTCTTTATCTGTGCAAACTTAGACATGCACGCCCGTGGAACTCTGTTCTGTTTACCTGTTTTCCACCTGACTACAACCTAGATGTTTTCAAGTCCAACATAAACAAAATCCTGATGAACCGCCCCCTTAAGTAAGACACTTTATCAAATCTCAACACTAAGGTACTGTACACGCAACAACCCTTATCCCTGAGTGGTTTCCGGGCCTTAATAAGTGGTGACCACATGTAAAAAAAGAAAATGAGAATTGCTAAAATATTAAGGAAGACCTTTGAATTCTGTTACTAACACACATCAGCCACAGGTGCACGCCGACATATGGAATTAGGCATCCCATTAATTATCTTTTTTTTAACACATTTTCAAGTATTAACATTTTCAAACGTTATAGTAAGTCTATAAACTTTTTTTGCTAATTATTTTCCTCTCATGAAAAAAAAATATTGTGAAAACCAATGGAATAAGGAAATAATTCTTTGCATCTTTTAATCCTTGCTTTTGACCAATTAATTTTTTTAAATGTTAATTTGAATAATTTAATTCCCTCGATATACTGATGCTCTATCTTTAATATTGAGTATTTTCTTCAGAATACGATTAAACTATAAATATTATTGATACTACTATTTATATTATGATTTTTAATTACGTATACATATCTGATATATAAATATATATTATTCTATTATTTTTATTAATAATATAATTATTACTAATTTCATTATCATTATTATTATTATTATTATTATTATTATTAGTAGTAGTAGTAGTAGTAATAGTAATAGTAGTAGAAACAGTAATAGTATTATTATTATCATGATTATTAGCAGAAGTATTGTTGGTGATTCTTTCCTTGATTATTTTTGTAATATTACGATGGGTGCCTCGGACTCAGCACAGATATATATTGTTAAAAATATTTGTCTTGAAGACTAGAGAAATCTCTACATTTTTAATAAGAAATAAAAACAGCAAAAAAAGCAAGTATAAAGGGGGCATCTTTTTTACGTAGGCGTCACCACTTATCAAAGCCGAGAGGCCACTCAAGGATAAGGGTTAAAGAGTGAACAGTAGTCAAAAGGGCAATATAGTAATCGATAGTAATGGAAGTTCGGTAAATCTGTTAACTTAAGTGGAACGGCTCATCAGAAACTTGTTTACGTTGGATTTGAAGACAACCATATTATAGAGAGCTGGACAGCAGGAAAACGGAAGACAATTCCACAGACGCGCAGTTCTAAGAAAGAAGCTTTGTTCATGGAATCTACGTTTAGGTTTAGGCGCAGAAAAAGTGTGGGGAATTATTGATAGTGTTTTTAGCTAGACGAGTGTTTCCTGTGAAAGTTTTGCGAAGGGGGACCATAGATTGAAGCTCAGTCGAACACTTTCCATGAAAATAACGATACATCAGAGAAAAACTCGCAACATCTCTTCTGTGAGATAAAAGCTTCAGGGAAGAGAAAAGGACATCTCCCACCAGGCCACGAAATCTATTTTGAACCCTATCAAGGCAGGACAGGTCCTTTCTAGCAGCTCCTGCCCAGATGTGGCAACAGTATTCCATCCTTGGACGTACCTGGCTCTTATATAGATAGAGAATTGCATCAGCAGTGAGATATCTACTGGATCGATAGAAGGATCCCACCATTTTTCCAGCGGCCTTGCCAACAGATTTGATGTACGTATTCCACTTAAGGTCAGGAGTTAAGGTCAAGCCCAGAAGCTTGTCAAAACTTGAGGACTCCCCAAGACGTGAGCCATTCGTTTCAATTGATGCCAGATGTGGGTCAGAATGTTGATAATGTAAAGAGAGAAGCTTGGTTTTAGATACATTAAAAGTAACCAGCCACTCCTTTCCCCATTGTACCACGTGCTGAAGATCAGAGGAGAGAGAATCGGAGAGAACTTGGTCGTTTACTGTCTTAGATGTGCTACCATAGATGGTAGTGTCATCAGCATAAACGTTTATGAATGATGTAATGATGTGATTTGGAAGATCATTAATGTAGATCAGGAAAAGAGTTGGGCCCAGGATGGACACCCGAGGGACTCCAGCATTAATACTGTGAGCTTCTGATTTTTGCCCATCAACTACTACTCTTATGAACCTATCAGAGAAAAATGATTTAATAATAGAGAAGACATTTCCAGCTATACCATAGCTAGAGATCTTGTGAAGTAAACCTTTATGTCATACCCTTTGATATGTCAAGAGCAATTACCCTAGAAAGGTTGCCTCTGTTGAGAGATTTGCTAATCCTATGAGATATAACTGTAAGCACATCTGCTGTAGATCTAGCAGAACGGAAACCATACTATGTGTCACTAAGAAGGTTATTTTTGTTGAGATGGTTGATTACTTCTGTATTTAACACAGATTCCAGCAACTTACTCATGACGCACAGGAGACTTATTGGCCTGTACTGAGAGGGGGATGAACGATCACCTGAATTCTTAAATACAGGGCAGACTGATGAGATTTTCCAGGGTGATGGGAAACAATTCTCCTTAAGACAACGATGAGCCAGTCTTTATTAATTCCGGTAATAGGTATTTGGAAAAAAATATACAAATGCTAAATAAATTCTTTAAAGGTATTAACTAAAAAATGGCCACACGATAGAATAGTAATTCTTTTTAACTGTCACCCTAAACTTAATTAACAATACATATGAACCATACCATAAACCTAATCATACTTTATTCTATATCGACTATAAATTAAACCATCCAATCTTACTAAAAAAAGCGATCATACCTAGCATGTCGAAAAGGATATCCGGATTATCACATAATATTAAATAGCAATAAAGAATATTTTAATGAAGCATTAGATAGATCGTGGTATAGAGGTGAAATAAAGTATACTCCAAATAAAATGAAAAAAAAATGAAAATAATACATTAATCGAGGGGAAGGGAACAAAACCGAAACCATTATATGTTATATCATACCGTCTGGCAATGGGTAAATCTAATCCTAAAAGTAATAGAAAAAATAATACTAAAATAATTTTGAAGAAAACAATAAGAGATGTTCACAAATATTGGGAAGAAAAATAAAACGCACACATAAAAATAATTCTTGACAAAATCTTTTCCCAAAGGAACTAATCTGGGAAAAATCATAAACCGAAATGTATTCAAGACGTTCTGTTTGATGAGCTCTATCATGGCAATCACTCCTATGGCTGCAAGAGAAAACGATGCGAAGACATTCTAAAGGCATCACTGATGGCCTTCAATATTGACCCGTCATCATGGGAGCAGGCAGTTTCAGATATGACCAAATGGCAAATCGCTTTTCACGAAGGTGCCCGTGACAGGAAAGCGGTTGGAGCGGAGTACATGCGAGAGAGAAAGGAAAATGCTTTCAAACATCGAGCACCTGCTACTATTCCCTATCATAACTGCAGCAAAACTTTCCAATCATTGATTAGGTTCCTCAATCATTTCAACACTCAGCAAAAATGACCTTTCCACCCCTCCAAGATGATCAGATGGTCTTCATCATTTCGACAGACGAACAACAACAATAGTTCTATCTATCTATCTATCTATCTATCTATCTATCTATCTTTTTTCTATATATCTTTTTTCTATCTATCTTTTTTCCATCTATCTATCTATCCATCTAGCTATCTATCACTCTAGAGAACGCAAGAGAGAGAGAAAGAGAGAGGGAGGGTAATATTAGTCCTATATTTATTTACACAAACATTATTGGCTACATATGTGCATACATGTTTATGCTACATACCCTTTATAGAAACTGCGTCTTTAGGAATAATAATAATAATAATAATAATAATAATAATAATAATAATAATAATATATATATATATATATATATATATATATATATATATATATATATATGTACAGGGTGTCCCAATAAAATTTATGCACTCTTTAAATGACCATAAAACAAACATTTATTACAAGAAAGAAAGGTTTCATACATCAAAGTACTGTGAACAAATATAGAAGCCAGCTAATTATCGAAAGTGTTCAACATGCTGGCCATTGTGGTTCATGAACAGCTAACCATGCTCACTGATTGAATCGAAAACGTTCCTAATCGGTCCAGTTAGTATGCTGACACATCTTCCTTCAATAGTTGCTTTCACCTCCTTCATTGTGGCTCGTTTTGTGGTGTGAACCCTTAGTTTTACATGCCCACCCACATAACCCAACCCGCTCCCCAAAAAGACAAAAATCCATGCGGAGGAGATCAAATCTTATGAGCGTTGACAGTACTCGATACTTCCTCTTCGTCCTAACTATCTGTTTCTCAGGTGACTATCAAGATATGCTTTTACTTCATGATGATAGTGGGGAAGTGCTCCAACCAGGTGGAACTTCCATTCTTTATTCCTAAACATCGCTTGGGAACCCGGCATAGCGCATTCATGTAGCAAGTTGAGATAATTTAAAGAGTGTATACATTTTTTTTAACTATCTGATGAGTTAAGGGCCAAACAGATTCACTAGTTGATATAATAATTAGGTGATTGATTTTACGCCATGAAACAAATGCTGTCATGAATTGTAAATCTCAACGTAATTAAAGGAATAAATTATAAAATGGTCAACATCATGAACTGGATTGTAGACTTTTCTCATTCACTTACTATATATATATATATATATATGTATGTATGTGTGTGTGTGTGTGTATTTAGCTGCATCTGACTATACTACAAAATATTGAAAAATAGAGGTTTAATTATTTGAACATGTAAATATATGTATGAATAACTATCTTCCGTATATATATATATATATATATATATATATATATATATATATATATATATATATACACACACAAAATAGCAATTTATTGTATGATTTTAATGATAAGCTACATAGTTACTTGTTAGCAATTATTCTGAATTAAGATTAGATAAATTTCAACAGAGTTTTACATATTACCACTTTTGTTTTTTTATTTAGAAACATGTTTATAATTTTAAACAGTTACATAATTTCGAGGAAACACTGCCAAAATCGAAGGTAATAATGATTGTATTAACGAGAGTAATTATATGAAATTGTGAAAGCGTACGTCGAAGGATACGTCCGCGGGTTAGTTCAATGTTCCGTACATTGTCTCTTTTCTAGTTGTAAATGATGTACAACTCGTAGTGACAACCTTTAATTCAAACCAAATCTATGCAGTTATAAAAGTGAGAATGTTTGTTTGTGTGACTTCTCAACTGATATACTCAACAAATGTTTTATCTACACACTTCAAATTTGTTATATAGGCTCTTCAGATATGAGGAACATTTTTAATTGTTTTCATCAAGAAAATGGACTGCTAAGGGGTCAAAATTGAAAAATTTATATGTAGGTTTCAATGTTTTTTTTGTTTGTTAACTGTTTCATGACTGCCCATGCACGGTCGTGAGACATGATTACTTCTTTTTGTTAAGAATAAGTAGGTTTGGAAACACTACTTAGAAATCGCGGCAAGCTGATCTAATGGTTATCGTGATTGACTCACTGTCCTTAGGTTTTGGCTTCGATCTCACCTCGAGTACTTGTTTTACAAGAAGTGAACTGTTTAGAAAAAAAAAACAATACTCGCATGCCCATGTCTCAATTTCTTTCCGTTTTTTATTTCATTTTTTAAAGGAATTGAACGTTACCTTTAATACCTATGTTTTTCTGTTTATAATAAATAAGAGAAAAATTAAAATATAATATTTATAAGTATTTTACGACCGGGCAACATGAAAGTCTTCACATATTAGTTAAATATATGTTTCTAGCAGTTTCATATGTCTGTTAGTCTGGAAGGATGATAAAATGAACAATGAATGAGGAGTAGGTAATACCTGGGTTGTTGATCTAATGACAACAAAATATCTACTATACTATTATAAAGAAAAGTTAATTAACAAATACTATCCACAAATAATAAAATGTGATAATGCCCGATAGGACGTTATGATAACAAAATAAATACTGCACTACCCTTCCTCAATAAAAAGATAATTCCTAGGTTGATCCTAGCATGGCCTCAGAACGTAAACTACATCCCCCAAAGATGAAGTAATGCCTGGGAGGATAATCACATGAGAACAGAACAAGTACTAATCCCCTTCCAAAAATAATAAAGAGGATGTAATTTCTGGGAGGGTTATATCATAATACCAAAACATTCTGCACTCGCTCTCTGCATTACGCTATGAAAAATGGTACATTACTCTGATAAAATAGAATTTAATGATGAAATTTAATGATTTAACGTAGCATTATTAGCAGAAGAAATTGGGAATATATGTGATAATATTTTCAGAATGACCTTAGTTGGGAACAATTCCATGCTGGAAATAGCGAATGTCAATGCTAAAAGAATATAATTTGTATTATTTGGATTCTTCGGGCGAACGTTCTCATCTTGAGTGTTATTCTCACAATCTTTTGGTCCTAACTTTCTTCAGGTGTACCTTGTCGAACTCGGGAATCTTTCTGTCAAACTGGAGAACGAGCACGGTATTTCGAACGAAATCCTTTATTTAATTCACGGAGTAGTAATCTGTCGTCCCGTCAGTCATGACTGGGTAGAAGTCCAAAGTAATTCGCAATTGTTGTGTGAGTGTCGCCCGCACTGACGATTGAACCTTCAATCTTAAGAAAAAAGTAACTTACAACTAAAAGTTTACCGAGTACTCTATCCGCTACACCACGGGACCCGAGATCGACAAGAAACACCGAAGAATTCAAATAATACGAATAATCAATCGTTAACTCAAAAGTTCAAAAACAGAAGAATATAACTTAACCAATCTTGATGAAATGATCAAAATAACGCTGCCAAACAATGTAACGGATTATTAAGAATCCTTTTTTCTGGAGATGCATATAATTCTTTTGAAAAATTTAAGATAATACTTTCCTCGTTCTGATACGCACTAAAGCCGCCACCCAAACGAAATAGAAACGAAACCAATAAAGAAAGATTGGCAAGATTAGAGTTATTAGACTAAGAGTTGCTTCAACTAGCTCCAATGAAAACGCTTCACATAGAGGAAAACGTCTGGAGCTCAACAGAATACGTCAAATAGAAAGTAGAGCAAGGAGAGCAAGATTAACAGATTTGGAAAGAGGAACCCAGCATGAAGCTGACGGAATTAGACATGTTGCAAGGCGGTTTAATTTATCATAAGAAGAATTTCAAGAAAGGCAAAGAGATGGTTAAGAAAGGGGATCAGTACGACGAGCAAATGAAACAAATGAGGAAACCAGAAGACGCACACAAGGTCAATTGACAGATGCAAGAGGAAAAGCAAATGAAACAAACAAGGGAACAAGAAGACATAAACGAGATTAGTTGAGACGAGAGAATGCTCAAAGGCAGGTGCGAGAGGCTGCAAGGAGAGAGCGAGAGAGAGCGAGAGAGAGAAAGAGAGAGAGAGAGAGAGAGAATGTGACTTTGCAACAGCAAATGGCAGAAAAAGAAGCAGCTAGACAACGAATGACTGCTTTGAGACAACAAGCAAATAGAAAATTGCTATAGAAAGGGATTATTCTACAACAAAAATGACTCTCACTACAGCTGACTTAGGAAAAATGGACAAAGTATGTCAGCATTGCTCAGCTGTGAAATTTAAAGGATATGAACCTGGTTGCTGTTCTGGCAAGGTTGGGTTTAATGGCTTTCCACCACTGCCTCAATTGCTGCAAGATTTGATCTCAGGCAGAAGCTCCATCTCTAAAGAGGTCCTGCAAAACTTAAGCAGTTAAAAGAACTGTTTTGCAATAACTTCATTTGGTCACGAAAATACGGCGCTATAAAATAATTATTTTAGAATTCGAGGTTTGCCACAAAATTGGGATGTTTTTTTTTTGCCATCTGAAGATGGAGCGGCAAAGTTTATTCAAATCTACTTCTGCGATAGTTTGGAAGAAGAACTACATACAGGGTGTTCCAATTAAAATGTATACTCTCTTTAAAGTATGTCAACTTCCTATATGGATACGCTATACCACGTTCCCAAGATATGTTTAGGAATACAGAATGGAACTTCTAGAGGGATGGAACACTTCCCCACTATCATCTTGACGTAAGAGCATATCTTGATAGTCACCTACGAAACAGATAGAATGAAGAGGAAGTATCGAGTACTGTCCAAGCTCACAAAATTTACCCTCTCCCATGGATTTTCTTTTTTGCGGGTGGGTGGGGGAGGGGCATGTTAAACACAGTGTTCGCGCTACGAAACGAGCTCCAATGAAGGGGTTGGAAGCAACCATTGAAGGAAAATGTGTCAATATACAAATTGGACGTATTAGGAACGTTTTCGATCTAATCAGTGAGCGTTGTAAGCTGTTCATGGACCACAATAGCCAATAATTTGAACACTTTCGCTAATTAGCTGGTTTCTATATTTGTTTACAGTATTTTGATGTGTGAAACTTTTCTTTCTTATAATAAATGTTGGTTTTATACTCATTTAAACAGTGTATACATTTTATTGCAACACCCTGTATTCGATGACGTGGCAGTAGACTTAATTAAGAACTGAATTTTTACATGAGAACAGCCTATTTTGTCAATTGGAAAAAAAAACAAAGGAGAGGATTAAAGACGAAAACTTGAAAGAACTCAAAGTTGTCATAAGGGAAGACCGAAGACCGCAAGGAGAGCACCCACAGCAATTCAATGCTCCAACAACAACGTATGGAATTGGAATAGAGAACACATCGACATCGAACCGAGATATTGTCTTGCATTTTATAAATAATACATTGCAAAGGATATCCAAACTACATCCTCACTAAATATACCCGTTAATGTACTCCTATGGTTCTCCATCTTACAGCATCTAGATGAAGGTATTGGATGACTCGGCCTGGAAACTATTTTCACCAATACCGAAAGCTGTTTTAACAATGGCTTGTGTATTTGTACTGCAAGATTGAAACGTTTACAGTTCCTGAGACGGGAGCAACAGATTTTGACAGCTGACAAATAGGGCAACTGGAGGGATTCAATTCTTAGGGAGGATGGGAATACAGAACAGATTAGTCAACGAGTGGCCCATCCGGCAACTTACACAGGATGTCCTCCATACATATTTGAATGCTAAAATACTGCCATAGCTTATGTTCGGCGAAAGAGCCGAGCCGACCTCTTCAACACTTTCAGAACAAATCCAAAGTAGACGGAAATTACAAAAAGAAATATTCAAGGACAAGGACCTCAGGATCGTTCAAATATTGTTGCCAGAGTCTTTAGACAAAAGCTAAAACCTTAATGGAATTTTTCAAAAAGAAGGATTTGGCAGGTGGCGTGCTTTCCTATACTACATTGAATACTAAAAGAGAGGATTGCTGCATGTACACATCCTCACTTGGCAAGCCCAAGAGGACACAGTTAAACCAGAATAAATGGATCTCTGGATATATGCAGATATTCCTGACTAATCTTCATGCGAAAGTGGTGGCACATATGGTGTACAGACTTTGTGGACCATTGAATGCAAGTTGCCTATGTATGATCGACACTTAATATTCCAAAAAGTACCCTTAATAATTTTTTTAGAACAAAAACAGGACTATTATCTCAATTACAGGTGAAGGAAACTAGAAGATGGAGGCCAGACTAGTACAGTAAGAATGAAAGAAAATGATCAGTATGTTCATCAAGAAATCACAAACCAGTGGACTGTCCCCAACGACAGAGTTCTCCTTCGTCAATTTTACGTTCACATTAAAGTAGGAATTTGTACCCGAGCGTACAGCAAAGTTCCGCGCGAAGTATCTTTGCTAATAATAATAATAATAATAATAATAATAATAATAATAATAAGTTTCTCGTAAAATATACACATTTGGCTTAATCTTTAAGAATTAAAGAGTAAAATTACATTCTTAATTCGGAAACATATTATCTTGATAAAAATATTAGTATTAACAATAATCGTTATTTTATTGAACTCTAATGTTTTGATGTAAGTGTTCTTGCGGACGGAACTGGATTTGAACTTGAAACACAGTTTTCAGTTCATGTCGATAACAACGTAGCCACCGTCATTCTAATATAACAGTAACCGTTTTAATGTGAAGCAGTGTACAGAAGCCGACATCTAAAGCTTGTTTCATCTTCTGTGAACTTAAACGACATCAAATTCATATGGAAATCTCTGACTCAAAGTAAACCTATATTATATTGTCCTTATTCCCTTTGTTCGTCTCACTTTTTATGCGAAACTATGCGTCCGATCTGACTGAGATTTTGTACGGACCTTTGTTATGATAAAGTGCAATGAATAACTATTATGGTATCGATTTGATGCACTATTAGGGATGATAGAGATTTGTCACAAATACTACATTTACTCTTGAAGTTTACTCCGAAACTATTTGGCAGATCTGGCTGCAAGCTGGTATGGACCTTTGTTATGGGCAGTGGACGAAATGATATCTGTTCAATGGATAGTTAGGAATTATAGGGATTATTAGGGATTAATAGGGATTAATAGGGGTTAGCATAAATTTGACCATATTCAATCATCAATGTAGCAAAAAACACTCCTTCTAAGTAAAAGGGCTACAACTTTTCTAAATGAAAACTGATCACCAATAAATTATAAAAAATAATAACATAAAAACTTTTAAATAATAATAATAATAATAATAATAATAATAATAATAATAATAATAATAATAATAATCTATATATATTAATATGATAGCGTGTGTGTTCTTTTGTGTGTCACGCTTACACCCGGGTCGTTTAATTATTATGTTCTTATTTCTTGTCATAAATAATTTTACCAAGAATTCTTTATAAGTTTTGGTTTTGGTTTCGACTATAGCTGATAGCACTTAAATGATCTATTTTTTTTATAAATAATTTTATTAAGAATTCTTCATACGTTTTGGTTTCGGTTTCGATTATGGCTGAACGAACTCCAGTTATATATATATATATATATATGTACATATATATATATATATTTTTTTTTACACAGTGATCACCACTTATCAAGGCCCGGCAGACACTCAGGGATAAGGGTTATTGCAAGTACATTAAGTTAGTGAGGAGATTTGCTGAAGTGTTTACTTAAGGGGGCGGTTCATTAGGAATTTGTTAACATTGGACTTGAAGACATTCAAGTTGTAGTCCGGAGGGAAGCAGGCAGACGGAACAGAGTTCCACAGGCGTGCAGTTCTAAGAAAGAAGCTTTGTTCATGGAATCCGCGTTTTGATTGATATATATATATATATATATATATATATATATATATATATATATATATATATATATGTACATATATTTTCCATGAGTTTTTATTTCGGTTTCGATTCAAGCTAATGCACCCAAGTCATGTAGAATACTCTATAATAATATATACGAAATCTGCAAGAATTAAAATATCATATTTAAGCGTACTTTACGACCGGGCTTTGTCGTTCGTGCTAGCTTAGATAAATATTTTTGCAGTTTTAACAAAAAAGCTACAATAATATCAGAGTGTCTCCATTTACACTGGACATCTGCAGAAGGACAGCATCAATATGTTACATATGAATGTCCCTCGTTGAATTTCCACAGGTCCCGCTAATTATAATAATAATAATAATAATAATAATAATAATAATAATAATAATAATAATAATAAAAAAACTAACTGGACCTGTGGAAATTCCACACAGGACTCTTTCATATGCAATATATTGATGTTGATATTCTATGGATGTTCAGCATAAATGGAGACGCCATTATATTATTATAGCTATTTTGTTAAAGCTGGCAAAGTATTTATCTAAGCTAGCAGAGACGCAAAATACGCTTAAATATTGTTGTTTATTCAGGTTTCGTATATATTATTATACAGTCAATTTTCTATTGATTCTTATATATTATAAAGCTGTGATTTCAAAAACAATACAAACATATTCACATGAGTGAGTATATACTTTCATAAATTTTCGTTTCGGTTTCAATTCAAGTTGATGCACCCGACTCATGTGGATATATATATATATATATATATATATATATATATATATATATATATATATATTTTGAAATTACAACTGTATAATATATAAGAATCAATAGAAAATTGACTGTATAATATATATATATATATATGTATATATATATATATATTGATATTATAATATTATATATTGATATCATAATTTATATATATATATATATATATATATATATATATATAATTTGTGTTGATTCATTTGTAATCGAAACCGAAACCAAAACTTATGAAGAATTTTAAATAAAATTACTTATAAAAAAATAGATGACTTGAGTGCCATCAGCTATAATCGAAACCGAAACCAAAACTTATGAAGAATTTTAAATAAAATTACTTATAAAGAAATAGATGACTTGAGTGCCATCAGCTATAATCGAAACCGAAACCAAAACTTATGAAGAATTCTTGGTAAAATTATTTATTACAAGAAATGAAAGATCATAAAAATTAAACGACAATCACTTGTAAGGGGAAAAAATGTAAGTGTGACGCACAAAATAACACACTATATAGATTGAACTATTAGTTAAATGTGAAAGTATTTTCAGAATAACCTTTGTAGCTGGAGACGTATGCTGATGATTTGGAAACATCGAAGACCGAAAATAGAAGAAAATATAGCTTAAGAATAAGAAAAAAAAAACTCTTTTAGAAAAAAGATATGGCTGAATCTTCAAGAATTAAAAAAAACATATCTGGTTTACTCTTCGAAAATATGTGACGAGTGCGAAGAAAAAAATCTCTGATAAAGACGTTTACAAAATCATATTTACAAAAAGAAAAAAAGAAAGAAAAATATTTACTGCAGAAACTGTTGTATCTCCGTTCAGTTTTTTTTTAATATGATTTTTATTATATTTTTATTTTACTATTAATTTTTTATTATCATTTATCGGTGATCAGATTTCATTTGGAAAACATCGAGACCTCGCTTCAAATATCGATTATATAAATCAATATCCAAATAAAACGTTAGAAGAAACTGAGTCAGAAATTTGAGTCGATGTGATTTGAAACAATAATGGCAATTTTTGTCGTGCTTTTTTCTTTAATGAAAAAGGAACTTGCTGAAGTAAAACTTATATACGTAAAGCAATTGTCACTGCTCGTATGGCAGCTAATAGATGTTACGATGCCACTGATGAAATTTCAGCATGCTAGTTTACATATGCCAAACATTTGAAATACGTATTTGTCTAAAAATAAACGTAGCTTCGTTGTCACGTCTGTTTGGCAGTCCACCATCTTCAATTTGTCCCATATGTTTGTGGACAAACAAGTCGGTTGTAAAAAAGCATAACAACAAGTTATGTGTTATCGATTATTTTACTATGTTTTTGTGACCAGAGAAAACATTGCACGAATAATGGCATTAATTGCGATTTAAAAGTAAGGAAACTGTCGCCAGGAATGGGTTACGGTGGAGTTGTGTTTTCATAGCATTTAATGAAAGGCATCTTTTGAAGTCAGGAAAAAATGGAATCGCGACCACGCAAGTTCTCGTCACGTGAGATCACATCAACGCGAGAATTGAGAATTACATCTCACCTTTCTCCGCCCCTCTTTATACAACGCAAACATTTAAAATTATAACAGAAATTGTTAACATAGAACTAATAATATTAACTCACTAACAAACTGCTCTCACGAGCTGTAGCCCGGGATTCATCTATGTAATTTTAGTATACATTTTTACTGGTTGCACAACTTCAAACATATACAGAAAACGAAATAGAATTTTATATTTTTGTTTTATTATTTCAATAATTATCTCAATAAAATTAAGATTGAAACTAAAACTAAATAAATATTATCTGTAAGTGACTATAGTCGCGAAATCCACGCGTATACAGCAAACGCGCGAAGTAGCTACAAAATATAATCAATATAGAGAATGAAAAAAAAACCCCAGCTAGTTTGGCCATGTGAGATTCAAATGGTCTCCCTAACTTCATCTCATGGCTCCGAACTAGTTGCTTTCCCAACAGAAGAAACACATAGTTAGGCCATGTGAGATTAAAATGGTCTCCCTAACTGCATCTAACATGCCCGAACTAGTTGCTTTCCCCAATGAAAAAAACCCAGCTAGTTTGGCCATGTGAGATTCAAATGGTCTCCCTAACGTCATCTCACGTGCCCGAACTAGTTGCATTCCCCAACAGAAGAAACACATAGTTAGGTCATGTGAGATTAAAATGGTCTCACTAACTGCATCTAACATGCCCGAACTAGTTGCTTTCCCCAATGAAAAAAAAACCCCAGCTAGTTTGGCCATGTGAGATTCAAATGGTCTCCCTAACTTCATCTCACGGCTCCGAACTAGTTGCTTTCCCAACAGAAGAAACACATAGTTAGGCCATGTGAGATTAAAATGGTCTCCCTAACTGCATCTAACATGCCCGAACTAGTTGCTTTCCCCAATGAAAAAAAAAACCCCAGCTTGTTTGGCCATGTGAGATTCAAATGGTCTCCCTAACTTCATCTCACGTGCCCGAACTAGTTGCTTTCCCCAACAGAAGAAACACATAGTTAGGCCATGTGAGATTAAAATGGTCTCCCTAACTTTATCTCACATGCCAGAGCAAGTTGCTTTTCTCAATGGAATAAACAACTAGTTTGAGAATATGATATTTAAATGGTCTCCCTAAATTCATCTTACATACCTGTTCTAGTTGCTTTTCATAATGGAGGAAACAATTAGTTTGGGCATGTGAGATGAACTTGAAGAGATTATCTAAATTTATCTAAAAGTCTTATAGTTTTAGAAAAGAAAAGTTAAATAATAAATGATAAAACAGTCTCGCAGTGATAAGATATTTAAAATGAAATAGGATTTCACAACAAAAACAAACATAACACTGTTATTTTCTTAAGCCGCTGAAATGCAGAACTCATTTTTCATTTTCCTGTATATATTGTTGCAATAGACACCATTTTTGAATCGTCGGAAAAATTAATTTGAATTACCAACAACAAAGACGAAGTTGGAGAGGTGTTGTTCAATTGTATTTCCGACCGTCTAAATTCGCAGTACCCCCCTCCCTCTTTGTTCGCTTTCCTTATTTTTTCTTTCTCTTTCCACGCCCTTCTTAACTGCGACGAAACATGCAATGTTTTCACCTATGCTTAATAAATTGAATAGAATTGAATAGACACTGTGAGTGAACAAATAAGAGGAACATTGAATAAAATAAAAATAAAACCTTTCATCATTTATCATCGCTACATGATTTTAAACTTTCAGAAAGTTCTGGACATGATACAATGAGTTGTAGCATTTCGAAATTCTACACAAAACACATGTATGCTTCGTTTTCTAATGTTGACCCTACTGACTGGGATGATTAAAAATTTTGATATTTACTTTACTAAAAAAAAAGAAGATCCTAATTTTTTTAAAAATGGATTGATTATTCGTATTATTTAAATTCTTCAGACTACTGTTCTTTAAGTACAATAACGGTAAATACTTGATAAAATTCGTTTGTAAAAATTACATACTTCTGGGAGTATAAACTTTAATTTTCATTGCGGGCGACATCCAAAATACAATTGTGAAGTACTCAGGACTTCTACTGAGTCATGGTTGATAGAACGAGAGTTTGTTTCATCCATCGATATAATAAAGGGTTCCGTTCGAAATTTCTTGCAGATTGCAGAGTTTGACAGAAAGATTCTCGAGTTGCACAAGATGAAAAAGGTCGGAAATTACATCGATCGGAACTTTGTGCAAATGTACTGGTCAATTGTATTTCCAAC
Source organism: Euprymna scolopes (assembly GCF_053919585.1). Classification (NCBI taxonomy): domain Eukaryota; kingdom Metazoa; phylum Mollusca; class Cephalopoda; order Sepiida; family Sepiolidae; genus Euprymna; species Euprymna scolopes. Next base: position 51,520,988 of record NC_136498.1, read on the forward strand.
CGTCAAAATTCGCAGCACTCCTCCACCTTTTTTCTTCGCTTTCCTTCTTTATTTCTCTCTCTCCCTGTGCCTTTTTTAACGGCGACAAAAATGTAATGTTTTAACCTATGCCGAATAAATAAAACTGAATTGAATAAAAACTGCGAGGAGAACTATTTATCATTTTTTAAGTAATGAAGTACATTTTAGTGTCTCCATGAATTTCTAAAAGAAAACACCCAGTACCACATCAGCAACATGATTTTCTCCACGTCGGGCCACATGTAAAACTTTTTAAAATCAGATAAAACCCAAATAGAAGGCTTAATTTCTGAACTCCAAAAACTTACATGAGTGAATGTTCCAGGTCAGATCATGTTACAAACTAAAAAAATTAAAAAAAAAATGTATTTATGTAGCCCGGGCGTAATCTCGTCACATTTATGCAAAACGAAAATGATCTAAATCGTTAATCACTTGAGCTACATGCTCAAGTTTTTCGGATTTCTTAAGATGTCTATTTGTGCTGTAAGTTACAATATATATATATATATATATATATATATATATATATATATATATATATATATATATATATATATATCTGTTATGAGGATGTGCTGCCATCCAGATTTCCAAAGTATTGTCGCAAACGGTTTGACACAACGCTCAAAGGTGCATAATGTAGTCCCTACCATACATTACGACCATGTAATCCCTACAGCCACATACCTTGAAAATACTGCTGTGAAACCTGGCATAGTTTTATGGAAGAGGTCAGAGAGATTTGCAACCTTGGTTGAAGTGAGTGTCCCTGATGATGGAGGTCTGAACAGAGCTGAAAGGGAGAAACAGACTAACTATCAAGGTCATGTATGATATGAAAAAAAAAAAACTGGAATCTTTGAGAGATATCAATCATACCAGTTATTATAGATGCCACAGGGCTTATGAAGAAGAACCTGAAGTCCTACCTAACTAATATTCCTGGTGAACCAAGTGCAAAAGACATCCAGACAATTGCACTTAAGGGAACAACAATGATACTAAAAAAGCTCTCGGTTCGTTTTAATAAAAAACAGGGCAATGTTGGCGGCTGGTTTGGCTGCCCCATACTCAAGGAAGAAAATTAAAAAAAATTAGTCCCTCGCAAGAACCAGCAAATACTGACAAGTTCTCCTTACGCATCTGTGAACGATTATTCAAGAGTATAGCTGGGTCGAAGTATATATATATATATATATATATATATATATATATATATATATATATATATATATATATATATATATATATTATTTCTGTGTTCATAATATATCTTTTTTATGATATATGTATCCATTTTACTCCTTTTAATATCATCCAAATTGTTTAATATTACAAGCTCAACAAAGACATGTTTCGGACTTCAGGGCATTCAAATTGATTGGTTGTACTCCAATAAACAAACAAACAATAAAAAACGCCATTCCTCAAAACAAATATTTCACCACTCGTAAATAAAAATATAGTTTTAAACAGATAAACGAATTTTCATGGTAAATACTGATGTTCCCTAAAATAATATTAGGTCTAGAGGAAATTATTGGTATCGACTAATACAGTGATTCGAATATATATATATATATATATATATATATATATATATACATATATATGTATATATATACATATATATGTATATATATACATATATATATGTATATATATGTATACATATATATATATGTATATATATATGTATATATATATATATATATATATATATATATATATATATATATATATATATAGTGGAAGCCTTCGTTCAGTCTCGAAAAACAATAAATACTCCCTGTAAGGATAACTGTACGTGTAATTGTGAGACGAGGATTGCGCAATCTCCAACCAACTCTTCTGAATCGGCACTTTTTGAGTCCAGTGGCAAGGAGAAGTCAATGAGTACAGGGAACAATGTCGAGATAAGTGGAGGGCATATACAGCACCTGTAATTCTCAAATAGTAACTGATTTTAGTACTGACCAGGCTCAACGTTGCTTAACTTAACGGTGATCTAACGGGTACTTGTGTGTCAACGTGATTATGCCGTATATATATATATATATATATATATATATATATATATATATATATATATATATATATACTTATTTTTTCAATAAAAGTTACATCACTACCTGGACTTTAGCCATCTATCTCTGTTCCGAGTTATCCGCTGCTATGTGGGACCCATGTGTTGTATCAGGTCGCCCCTCCACCTCATTCTTCGTCTTGATTTTGGATTCTTATGTTCACGAGGTGTCCATTCTCTGATCCTGATGTGCCATCTGTTGTCATATTGTCTGGCTACGTGCCTTGTCCATTTGTGTTTGGATGTTTTGATGGCAGTATTGATATATATATATGATAAGGACTACTCATTAATACATATTATGCTTCGCTTCAGCCTTGTATTTTGTCGTTATTAAAAAATTAACTTGAAAGATATTAAAATATGACACGCAGTTTTTCTTACTTTCTATTTCCTTCATCATGTACGTTAAAAATACAAACAAAAAACAAACAAACAAACAGACAAACTAACAGCAACGCCATGGCACATGATGAATCTTATAATAGTGGATGCAATTTCTACATTTTTCTTGTAGATAAAGGTCAGTCAGATTTTTATGGATTTTCATTTTTTTCTCTTCCTTTTTCATCATAGCACATGCTAACAGCTAATCAGTTATTCATTGTACTACGTTCATAATTGATCTCTATTTATATGCTTTCACGTGAGATGACAAAGTTGAGTCGTATTTGTTGGGCCGCGATAGTTGAACGACCAGCAGAGAAAGTATAAAAGCAACCAAGAAAAGCTTTAAAAAGTGAGAGAGAAAAATTAAAATAGAAAAATAAAACTACTGTGAATCAATATATATAAATAACGATTGGGAAACTTATAGTAGAATTTGAGTTTGAAATCGTATCCACGGTATAAAGGGTTGTCTTTATGACACAGTAAACGCTGCATTGGTTAAGCAATAATTATATTTCAGTTGAAAAAAGTATTATATATATATATATATATATATATATATATATATATATAAATATATATATGGATAAGCTTAAGTAGGGTGTATTTCAATTCCTGCTGTGCCTGTTCATTTGAACTTAAAATCAAAATCATTGGTCAATAATCTCTAAGGATATGTAGCAATAGCACACAACACCTTTAAAGATCTACAACAATTTTAAATGCCCGTACAAAAAATGTCTGGAAACTTATTGAAGGCACCTTATATATATATATATATATATATATATATATATATATATATATATATATATATATATCCCAACGATTATAAAACGGTTTAGAAAACAATCAAATGCAATTTTTTTTTTAAATAAACATAGTTAAGATTCAAATTATTATCGGGCTTATATCCCGGTGTCTGACATACTAGGAACCACACGTCGATAGTGATCAAGTCAGCTTGTGTGAATTTTGACAAAAGTCATACTAAGTTCATCAACCCAAATTTGTAAAACAGAATCGTTCCCAGAGTTGAATGAAAGAGGAGTGATGTAATGTGCGTTGCAGAAGGCAACAGATAAAGCGGCAGAGACAACAGAGTTTGAACGATGATGAATTACGAATGACGTCACGTTATACGATCTAGGAGAAAACTAAAGTCTTCAAATCAGTCCGTTTTAGGCACAAATAGAGAGTGAGTGAAATTTTTGACAGTTTTTGTAGCTATACGTGTTTTCGTTGCCACCATTTTACAGATAGCGACCATAAATTGGAGCTCAGTCGAACACAAACCTTGAAACTCGCGATAGCGCAGAAACAGACCCGCTACGTCTATTCTGTGAGAAAGATGAAGTACAAAGGCGAATAGATCCTCGCCCACTAAATTTCGAAGTGCACGGAGGAGCTCCACCCCAGATGAGGCAAAAGTACTTTACCTTAAAATGCATCTAACTCTTGTATCGGAGTGAGATACTTTCTGGGGTGGAAGAATAATCCTACCATTTTTCCAGTAATTTTGGCAATGTATCTAATGTGGGTATTCCATTTCAGCTCAGTGGGGAAGGTTAGTTCAAGTAGTTTGTCGAAACAGGATGCTTCCTTCAGATGTGAGCTGTTCATTTCAACTAAGTGGGAATATGAGCGTTGGTAGTGAAAAGATAGAAATTTAGTTTCGTATGCATTTAAGGTAACTAATCATTTTTATGCCGTTGTACCACTCGCTCCATGTTGGGTGAAAGAGAACCAGAAAGATGCTGGTCTTTGTCGGCCTCTGAAGTGTTGCCGTAGATGGTAGTATGGTTTGCATAGATGTCAACGAATGATCGTAGAATATCATTTGGGAGATCGTTGACGAAAATCAGGAAGAGAGTTGGGCACAAAATTAATCCCTGAGACACGCCAGCGTTAATACTGTGATCTTCATATTTCTGTCCATCAACAAATACTTTAACTTATGAATCAGAGAGATAGGATTTTATGGTTGAGAGGATATTTTCAGATACTTCAGTAGCTGAAAATCTTGTGAAGTAGCTATTTATGCCAAACCCTATCCAATGCCTTAGATATGTCAAGAGTTAGAAACGAGGCTATCGTTAATAAATTAACTGTGTGATATAACCGGCAGCACATCAGCTGTCGATTTCTCAGAAGAGAACCATATTGCTTGTCGTTAAATAGGTTGTTTTTACTGAAGGAATGCAAAATGGATTGAGATTTTGAGGAGGTTTATTGCTATTCAAATTTTAGTGAAGACCAATGGTCGCGAAATCAATGGTAAGCGTCTATTGTGGCGAGGCAAATTAATCTGTATATGTTATCGAAAAACATGGAGAGTACTAGGATTCTGGGGAGATTTGTTGTCACTCAGACTCCAGAGAACACCACAATGTGTTCTCGAAAAGAAATCTTAAATGATAGACTGTGTTATTACTCTTAATAATAATAATAATAATAATAATAATAATAATAATAATAATAATAATAATAATAATAATAATATATAATAATAATAATATATAATAATAATAATAATAATAATAATAATAATAATAATAATAAGAATAAGAAGAAGAAGAAGAAGAAAGTAAAATTTGGTCAGTTGGTAGAAACACACCCTTAAGATCTTGACTTTTGATTTCGGTTTTTGGTCATGGCATCCGGTTTATTTGTTGGGAATTAATCTTTATTATGTTTTCTTAGTCTGTCTGTCCGTCCGTTTCTCTGCCCGTTTCACTTTTCTCGACAACTACTGGGCCGATATGGTTAAAAATTATGTATGTACCTTTGTTATAATAAGGTGCCACGAACTAAGTATTAGTATATCCGTTCGATGCACAGCTAACGGTGATCAGTGTTCAATGCAGAAATTAGCAAAAATTTAACCATCTTCTACCATGAATTTGGCACAAAACACTTATATATACAGGCAAAAACGATAAAGAGTCGCCCTAAATAAAGCTTTATTGTAAAAATTTTATTGAAAAACTCAATTCAGGTAACTTGATTATGTTATAGAGCTGACATCTTTTTAATGTATCCGCCTTCAGTCTTAATCATCGGCTCGATACGGGTTCGGAACTGGGAGCACACCTTTTCCACAAGCGCCGGCGGAAGCGCGGCGAATACTCGGCGGTTGGCGGCGATCAGGCTGGCTTTGGTATTGTGAGAAGGCATGTTGGTGATGTTATCGACGTATGACCAAACGAAGTAATCCAGCGGGTTCAAGTCGGGAGAAGACAGGGTCAGTGAGAGAAGGGTATACAGTCGTAGCACACCTTCTGATGCCAAGCCGGGATTTCTTTGGATTTGTGGGCTGGCACATCCAGGGTCTACTAGCGGCCACCTGATTGTACCAGAGGATCACAACATTCTTCAGCACATTCAGGTACATTTTCAAGCTGATTTCGAAGATGTGAAGTGGCACGATGTGGTCCTCACTTGAAACCACACCAAAAATCATAACCGTGTCCGGAAACTTTGTTTTCATCACCCCGGGACCGCTCCTGTTATTTGTGGCAATCCAGCAGTGCATATTGATGGCGCTTATAATAATCCTATTGTCATAACTGGGATCGGTAGAGAGCATGAGTTGTACAGCGGCGCATCTCCGATCTCGCTCATTGAACATTGTGTCCCTTTCAGACATGATAGAAGGCTCCTATCGATTTTGGGATTTGTACACAACTGGTCAACCAGTAGATGGTCTGCAACAAAAAAGTAAACCGGTTTTAATCAAACAGAAATGAAATCATACCGTCTTTCCTAGGGTGACAATTTTATCGCTTAACTATGAACCAAAACAACGGGTTATAACTAGATTAAAACCTCATTGTTTGCTATCTATGCAATATTCTCAATCCCTAAAAGTAGTGAAGGTATCTGGTAGTTCGAAGTGAGATAATGTATTCATTACGTTTAAAAATATTGTGGCGGATGAGCATACAAACAAAACTTCTACTTATATAAGATTCAAGCAATACATGTTCACGACTGTGCGGACGGCTTAGATAAAAATCAATTGCCTGTTTCTCTAACGAGCCGCCTACATACAGAAACGTTATTAGACTCTTACTTTATTTGTTTATTTGTAACACCTATGAAATTGTTTTCTGTAATTTTTATATATCATCTTTTCCGAAACAAAAGCAATAACTTTAAAAGAAAACAACAGTACTGAAACAGACAGCACCAAACGCCTTATGCACTTTGATCCGAGCAGAAACCGCACCGATTTTTATGCATGCCTGCGAGTGCTTGTGGATGTATGATGCGATCTGTGAATGCGCGGGTGCGTGCGCAAAACACGCGTACATTTACATAGGTTCATCAGAAGATAAATATGCATATATAAATTAGCTGATGTACTCGTCTACGCCGGGTGAACGTTTAGGACTATAATCTGTTAATTACACACGTCTGTTATTCGTATCGAATAGTCCTTACACAAGTCATCATCAGCGGTTATACACTGATAATGATGGTGTTTTTCTCAAGTTTAGGTGAAAACAAGTCTCCCCAGATTTCCAATATTCTCCAGCTTTTTCGATAACCTTTGCAAATTACTTTTTGTAATCGCAATAGCCGCTTACCATTGATTTGGTGCTGGCAATGACCATTAGACTTTAATGGAATGGTGGCAATGTCGCAGTACTCACCGCACTCATACAGTGGAGGTCTAGTTAGTACCCGCTCTCTCTTGATTATTGTTATCATTCGTACTCACAGGCCATCATCAGAGATTACTCACTAATAATAATCGGTAGTGTTCCCAGGAGTCTTGATGACAACAATCTCCCCAGATTTTCAGTAAGCTCCGCCTCCTCGAAACCTTTGTAAATGTCTATTCTCGCTGGCAAAGGCCATTGGTCGCCATTAGAATTTGAATCGCAACAAGCCTTCACAAAGTTCCAGTCCTCTGCGTATTAATCCAGTGGAGCTTAGTGCTTTACTTCCCCGGAGTTGCTTTTCTTCTTTACAACTATCTAGCATGACGCCAGTCGATGCGGTACCACTAAATATATTTTTAGTGGTGTGGGCATAATTCGCTTACAAATTTGCGGTTTTAGTTTTATTGGTTTCATGTTGTATTCCTTTCTTTTATTATTATTATTATTATTATTATTATTATTATTATTATTATTATCATTATCATTATTATTATTATTATTATTATTATTATTATTATTATTATTATTATTATTATTATTATTATTATTATTATTATCGCAAAAACACACGATCGCATTCGACACCGGATATATTGGGAGGTCTGTAAGAAGGTTGGGGTGAAGTGTACTGGAAAGTAGTTTGAGGGGGTGCCTGATGAAATAAGAACAAGTGAGGATGGGAAGGTAGACGTATGGTGGGACAAAAGTGTCATAACGACCAATCAATTGGAACATATTCGTCCGGATTTGGTCGTCATTGACAAGGTCTCAAAAAACTGGCAAATTGTAGACTTCTCAGTATCCAGGGAGAGGAATGTGAGAGAGAAGGAGAGAGAGAGAGAAGTGAAACAATTAAGCACCATTGGTCTTCGAGATAAGGCGTATACACGGGGTTAAAACACAAATAATCCCGGTCGTTGTTGGTATGCTAGGAGTAGTATCAAGCCGTCTGGAATGGAAATTGAAAAAAAAAACTACGAATCCCGATGTCTTTGGCGGCCTTACGATCTCTGCTATTGTAGGTACCACCAACATCATTAGAAAAACCCTTGATCTTTGAAGCTCCTGGTTTGGAGCCGGAATTTAGCGAAATCCTCTGGAAATGAATCCCATCTCTTTTCAGGGAGACGTTGATAAACGAAATCAGAATTATTATTATTATTATTATTATTATTATTATTATTATTATTATTATTATTATTATTATTATTATTATTATTATCATTATTATTATTATTATTATTATTATTATTATTAATAATAATATTTACTCACTAGGAGTTTTCATACGAGTGAATATCAGTGATTGTTCTGTGACAATAACAACTAATGTTCCTTGCACTATCCAGTTTTTAAGATAACCGTTGTATTTTGTGTTATCGCAAGAGCCGCTTAGTATTTATTACTATCTGACAACGATCATTGTTCGTCTCTGAGATTCGAGTGGCAATAAACGTTTCCTAAGTTCAAGTACTCTCTGCACTTTTCTGGTGTGGGTCTGGTTTAAGCCCCTACCTCGTTCCTTGCATCTTGATCCTTCGTGACTATTTCATATTGTACTAACCGAGCCTGGTGCTCGCATATTGGTATGCGCGTGTGTGTTGGTTGTTTTGGAAGGAGATTTCAGATTATGGAATTTCTCTCAATTTCAGTCTCCTTGTACTGGTGTGCACGGTAACTATATTTTTGTGTTCCCTTTGTATTTCTAACTACCTAGTGGTTTCCGCACAACAAGGTTTTCCTTAATATGTAAGTTTATTTTATCAGTGCGTTATATGCTATCATTCCTTCCTATGATCGGAATTTATACCAGTCTTTTTCGTGGTCCATTTTTCGGAACTGTACCTAGTGATTTTGTAGTTATTATTTATAGAAAATAATGACTCTTTCCTCCATATTCCAAATTTCGATTTCTATTTAGATTGCTTTCCTTCATATTACAATTTCATGCAATATAAGAATAAGAATTTTGTAATACCAATGTAGTTAGTACACTATTAATATTTAGAACTTTTAATTTCATTTGATTTACATCATATGTTTTAGGTAATCATAAAAAATTATATTACGGGGTCACGAAAGAAACATCATGCTAATTCAGGTTACTTCATTGAAACTCGAATTATATTCGAGAATAGCAGATTACGCTTAATATTCGATTTATCGACGGTTAATACCCTGCCTGAATAACTAAAATGTCAAAACTTATTACTTTATTTCGTTCAATTAGTTACTGTTTTATTATATTATAATCAGGCTCTGTTTCGATAAGCTTTTTGTATATTTATTTTCAAAAATTAACCGGTGCATACATTTGCTTTTATCTTAACAATATTTTTCATGTTTTAACACAAAAGAATCATGTTTTTTTAAAATCTTTAACAAAAGAATCACTCCCTTAGTTCAATGTTGGAGTCTAGAATTAATTTCTTAAATATACTTTCATTTACAACGCAGTATCGCTTCAATTATGAACATATTAACCAGATATATACAAGTCCAATTAGTATTCAATATATTTAACTCCCCCACTGCAGCTCAAAATATTTTCCCACTCCAAAATTTTTAATGTCATCGAAAGGGTGATTTTTCAACTACATTGATTGATCGCCTTCTCTAGTTGAAGACCCATCGTGGTGCACCGGGAGAAAGCTTCAGATTCCTCCCCTGAAGTAACTTACTTCACAATACATTACAGTCTACATTACACTGTAGAGAACCTACTATTGATTTCTGAAATTATTTTCATATATAATGGCTTGAATTAAAGTTTAAAATGCAAAAGTCAAGTATCATGGTTTGATTGTGTTTTAAACAAAAACATTCATTTCGAACGCGAGCCTGTCATATTAAAGAACCTATTGTTTATTTTGTATGTCGAGCCTTTCGTGTGTGGTAATAAAACTTCTCAAATGCATTTGTGATGTTAGGCTGTATAAGGGTGCTAACTTCCGATACAAAACCCATCTAAGACCATTGCCAGATACAGAAAATAAATTAGTGCGAACTTTCATAAAATCGTTTCGTAGTCCATCGGGAATGAACTCCCATACATACACAGAAAATTTACTTTTATATAATAGTAGACTATAGATAGAATATAAATAGATAGATAGATAGATAGATAATTTCAGAAAAATAGTTTAAGGTATTATTTTTGGATTATATAAACACGAAAAAAATACCCACTACAAAAAAACATATACACACAAAAAAATTCTTGGCAGATATTGAAATATCTTACCCACCGTGAATATTCAATAACACAAAAGACCCCAAAAAAAAAAATTAAAAAAAAAAAACAGCAAATTGCTTCCGTTTAAAATGGGGAGAAAATCAGCGAGCGCTGCCTTCTGCGTCCCTTAAAGAAGCGGGAGGAACGTTTATACTCTTCAGACACATAAGTGCCTCTGTAGAGGATGGCCGACGATCAAAGGGAAAGCGATAAAAAAGAAATGCGGAAATCACAAAGGAAGCTAAGAATGGCACACCTTAAATTCTCTGGCCAGACAATCTTTTGGAATGCTGTTCTTTTTACATTCCAAATAATGGCTGATAATCGGAACGAATACATCTTTTCCCCCTTTTCTCGTATTTCAAATTTCTCCCTGCAAATGTGCTATTTTAACGTTGTTGCAATGAAGTGGATGAGGAAAAAAAAGCCTTTTACACTGACAAAACACATGAAAAGATTATATTCATATGCATCATCTCTTGATATATATATATGTATATATATATATATATATATATATATATATATATATATATATATATAATACGCATCAAGTGCGATTGAAAGCCAAATCACAACGTAATATTAGGATAATAAACAAATATTTGACTTGTTTGAAATTTATCACAAATATATTTCAGAGGTATACTCCATCTTCAGTGTGTTGTTTCTTTTTATTTCTTCTTCCTTGCCATGTTGTAAAGTTGGAGAAAGAAGTCTGTTTGTAAAGGGCTGCGCGTTGTATCTGGCGGTTGTATTTTGGAATATTTGAAGTGTGCGTCGGCAATGTGAGAATAACGTTTTGAAAATAACTAACCTTAAAGCAGCCCATTGATGATATAATTTTCATTTTGTGACGTATATTAAGTGCAATATTGATATTTTACTAATCTGCAATAAAGCGATTGACGCATTTTATACAACATACATACATACACACACATCCACACACACACACACATATATATATGTATATACATACACACAATATATATATATATATATATATATATATATATATATATATATATACACACAATAATTGACAGTGAAAAGTTAAATAAACTTTATTTGATCATCTGATCAATGAGGAACAATATGTAGAATATAAACAAAACTTTTTAGACCATGTTTCTCAGGAACGGACGGGATTCGAACTTGGTACGACCAGATTTACAAACTGTATCATTAACCAGTTTACCAGTTTATCATCTCCCATTAGTTGTTGTTATTGTTGAGCATCATTCATGATGCTCATGATTTTGTTGGCATTTGTATCTCCGATATCTTTCTATTAAGAATTCTTTCTGGAAGGATGTCGCATACTTACGAGAGGGACCACGTGAACGTTGCCAACATCCTTAAGTGATAGCGTTTTTGTGGAACGAACTGAATTCGAACTGGGCACTGCAAGGTTTTTAAGCCGTATCGTTAATTGCTTTTCGAACGTCACCTCCTTGTGGTTTCTGTTGTTTCGTACATAAAACCTGGACTAAAATACATTTTCTTTGACATTCACGTCCGGATTCAAGTTTATTTATCTGTCCAAAAGATGATTTGTACTAGACGATATAGATTAAAAATATGTTTCATAGTTCTGTTTGGAGTATTGATTAAGTTAGAAATAGTTATATTCTGAAACTAAATGAAAGAACGTTTCTGAATTTTTGAGATTAAGATTGGTTATTCGTATTATCTGGATTTATCGGAATACTGTTCACACTCAAGATGACAACAGTCGTCCGATGAAACCAAATAATACGTATGTAAAAGAAGGTAACTAATATGATATGATTCAACAAAACAAAAGTCTAACAAAAGTTGATACAATAATATGGAACGGAAGTATGTTTAGGTGCGGTATCGTGAGGCTGCTTTTCAGCTGACGAGAACGTAGTTATCTTCAAGTTCAATATAAACAGTTTAATGCTGAGACGGTCGGCCTAATTTCTACCACTGCCGTCGCTATGGCATTGTTTTGCGTGACCCTCATTCTCAAGTAGCCTCTGGGTCTTGATAAGTGGTGACTCTGAAGAACAAAAATATACAACAGCTACTTAAATCATATTTCTTCGGTGAATTTGTAATGACGTATGGGATTCAATCACAAATCCTACAAGACTCTTATTTTCTATTGTAGGTTTTCTATGTTCCCAGCTCGTAGACAATTTTTTTTTTATTTAGTAATTAATAAATTAATAAACACGAGTTTACACTTGTCCACTTCAATACGTACCCAACATTCACGAAGAAGTGTTACAGAATGTGGTTAAATACAATGACCCCGCAACTCAATCTTCACTCTTCAATCCTGCAGTCCAATGCACTTCTGACAGCAATTGCTTCTGCCAAACAAGAAAGACACCCTCTCTCCCAAATACAGGCTTTTTATAGGACAAAACCGTCCAAAGTTATTTGCATACTCTTCCCATGATCTCTAGTCTATAAATAGACGCAGTGGCCATTCTCTTCTTCTTCTTTCTTCTTTCACTCTCTGAAGCGGGCGTTGCCAGTGGTAAAAGGTTTGCACGATTTTTTTTTTTTACTACACGCCCCCATGATCATTAAAGATCATTCACATCTCATAATCCCGTGTCCAGATCGGCGCATTGCGTTCTCTTTGCGGTCTCTGCATCGGCACCGGTTCATCTTCATCACTCCCTGCCTCAGTACCACCATCCTCATCACCTAAATGGACCACACGCCTTAAATCTAAAACATGTCGTGGCATTACATTGACACTTAAGTTGTTTGGGGATTGCACTCCTGTTATCACTCCTCTTCCCCACTGCGTTGTGCATCGGGCATTAGGCGGTTTCACCCAAACTTCTTCTCCTATTTGGATTCTGGCTGGTCCTTGATCATTAATTTCCGGTGACATGTCTCTAGGATGTCTCCATTCGTAATTAAAGATTGCTCTATGTGGTACTGTGTCATCTCTTTGCCCGACCTTAGGGGACATGTTGTACCAAAATGTGGCCTCTTCAGGCGATATTCTTCCTCTCTCAGCTATTGCTTTCACGGTCCGATGATGTCGCTCCACAATGCCATTTCCTCCAGGTCTGTAGGCTGCCCTGTAATAACTTTTAATCTTCCATTTTTTTAGCATCGTCTGAAAGATTTCTGAGCGAAAAACAGTGCCGTTGTCCATTATCACCTCCCTTACTAGACCTCGTTCAAGCATCACCTTTTCTAACTCAGTTGCAACTGCAGATGCGGCTTCCACTCGCAGTTCCTTCCATATCGCCAGTCTACTTGGCCCACAATCTATTATTGATAAGTACGCTCCCCCTCGGTAGTGTGCTATGTCAATAGCTAGTCTCGTCCAGTTCGTTAAAACTCCAATTTCCCCAGGATTATGTATATTTGGGGCAGGATCGATCGATTGACACCGAACACAGTTCTTTACTATCATCTGAATTTCTTCCCGTTTTACATTCGGATCCACTTGCCTCACCAAATATAATGTTCTCTCCACTCCCATGTGATGCATGTCATGCAACTCTTTAATTTCTCCAATTCCAAGACAGGATATCGGCGCCTCCTCTTTCTCAATTAACCACTGTTTTTTTATCCGTGTTAGCGCATCTGCCTTGTTTCTTTCAGAAGGCACAAACACTGCTTTTATTTGCAGTTTCAATTCAGACATCAACTCTCTAAGCACCCCTAATCTCCGCTTTATTATCACTTCTCCAGCACCCTTTGTTCGTATTCTGCCACTCTCCTCCACAGTAGAGTTCACCCAACTGAGTACAGTGGCTGAATCAGTTCTTATTTCAATATTTGTCAGTCTCCATTTGATAGCTAAATTGACACACTTTAGAACAGCATCTAATTCAGCTATGTTAATGTGATTAAAGTCATCACCTTTCCTCAGCTAAGTTGCATCTTCCGCCACCCTACCGCCAATCTCGACAACCACGCCAGTTGCAACATTGCTTGCATCACACCACACGACTCCTGTGCTCACTTCAGGTATGTGCCAAGCGCCATTAACAGGGTCTTCTTTTTTCACCTCAGCTAGAACCTCCTGCATCACTTTCATGGTTCTGCAATCAACTTTTTCTTCCCAATCCATTCCATTTGCTCTTCTTTTCACATAACTGCATGCTAATCGCAGCCACCCAGCAATTGGATAGTGCCCCAATAATTTACCACAGATCGAAAATAGCTCCCGCCTACTAATTTCTCCTCCCATCTCTGGGATCTCGTTGCCTCTCCTGAACATTAGTGCACCCATCTTATTTTTCATAAGCTTAAGGCCCAGTGCCGCTCCTCCGTCCAGGGATTCCGGAGATTTTGCTGCTAACCCAAACCCCTTCAAATGTTCCACAACTTCCTGTGTCGATATTTTCGTTACGTCTACCATTATATCATCAATGTATGAATCAGTGGCCTCTTTCGTCCTACTTCCTTTCTTTAATACTGTTTTTAAAATGGCTGCCATAATCTTTGGTGCGACATTAAGTCCGAATCCTAATCGTGTTAGGCAATAGGTTTTTCCTTTATAACAGACCAGCTGGTACTGCCATAGTTCCTTTGCCACATGTAGTTGCAGGTAGGCAGAATTAAGGTCCACTATGGCGGTCTCTCCTACCAACTGTCTCCACTTTCTTATCTTTTCATCACATGCATCTATTATGTCGCTCCCTGTATGACACGCCACAAAACGGTTCAACTCACGAAAGTCGAACACTGGCCTAACTTTCCCTTTTGTGGCCTGAAATACTGCCATCAATGGCAACACGCCTTTTTCTTTCTCCTTTCCATGGTAACAGAATACCATCCGATATCCATCTTTCCACCTCTTTCTCGAATTCTAATTTCTTATCGCCTTCCAGAGAGTTTTTATAATATTGGACTTTGTTCTGCAATACTGGAGGCTCTCCCTTCCATGTCCATCTTACTGTCCATTTATCTCCATCGAAGTTTGCTTCAAAGTCTTTATCCTCGATTTTGCAAACATTCAGCTGATGGGCAGCCACGGCACATTGTATATCTCCAAACTTCACTTTGGCTTTCTTTATAGCTACACCTCCCAGCTCATTAATCACGTCCATTCCAATTATGACGTCGATCCCATCAACGATGTGATTCATCAAGGTTGCCCTCACCTTTACGTGCATTCCACAGACTTTTATCTCCACTTGTCTGGCTCCTTTACATTCTATATTCCTCCCATCAATTGCTTTCACTGTACCGCTCCTTCCATATCCCTTCAAAAGTTTGGAATTGTTAAAGTAGTGGTGCACCCAGTATCGACAAGTGCAGTCATTACAGAATCATTCACCTCTACTTCTATTATAGGAAGAGGCCAGTATCGCGCCTTCATTTCATTGCTAGGGTAGCTTGCGGCGCAGAAGCTCCCCTTTGCCCGTTTCCTTGAATCTGAGGACAATATCTCGAAATGTGGCCAAATTTTCCACAATTGTAGCATGTTGCCCTGGCCCTAGGGATCTCGGTGCAATCTTTTTTAGGTGCGGTCCTTGACATCTAAAGCACTGAAGGCTTGATTCTTTCTTTCCCTTATTAGTCTCGTTAGTTTGCGCACTTGCGGCCAATGTCCGAGTTTTCTACGACTCTTTCGGCAGTCGGTATCAGTTTGCTGACATCCATTCTCTCTATGTTCGGTAGCTGCTGTAATGCCACAGATACATCGTCTGGGAATCCAGTTATGAATGCCAGTTTGGCTGTATGTTCCAGCCCTCTTCCCAGATATCCCGCCAGTCCAGCCAATCTTTTGATTTTATCAGCATAAACATCCACCGATTCTCCTGTCCACTTGAATCGTTGCAGTTTTTCGTATGCCTCAAAAGGCCCCTCAGTGAAGGCGGTCACGAGTCTCATCTCTATCAGTTCTGCATCTTCTTGTTCTGCATTATTCATCTCAAGATAGAGAGCGAGGGCATCTCCCTGCAAAAAAAGTGGAATAAAACTGGCAAGGTCTGGCACATGTTGAAGCTTAGCCACCAGTTTTACTTTCTTTATCCATCCGACTACATCACCTTCTCCACTAAAAGGTGGTATCACATCTTTTCCCAATCTCAACATCCCAGATTCCATGATCTGTTCTTGGCCGAAATAGCTTGTGGTTAAATAAATGACCCCACAACTCAATCTTCACTCTTCAATCCTGCAGTCCAATGCACTTCTGACAGCATTGCTTCTGCCAAACAAGAAAGACACCCTCTCTCGCAAATACAGGCTTTTTATAGGACAAAACCGTCCAAAGTTATTTGCATACTCTTCCCATGATCTCTAGTCTATAAATAGACGCAGTGGCCATTCTCTTCTTCTTCTTTCTTCTTTCACTCTCTGAAGCGGGCGTTGCCAGTGGTGAAAGGTTTGCACGATTTTTTTTTTTTTTTTTACTACACAGAAATAAATTTGTTTTGTACAGAAGCAATAACACTAAACAACGAACCGGTTTCTTTCAAATTCCTTCCGCTGTCAATTAAAAAGATATTATTATGTACAGTAGTAAAGTTTGCCTTTTAGTTATGACTCATTTTAACCTATAGGTTGACTTACACGTTGTAGCCCCCCACCCGTTTCTACCTGTATTAACAGCACGCACTCCACGTTCAATACTAAATTTAACCTATCCCTTCTATACAATACAATACAAATTCATCTTTCAAATTCCAAGTTCACTTTCTACTCTCGCATTTCGTTCCCTTCATCTTCAGTCCAAGCACGCTGGCTTTTATTCAAAACTAATTATCTTTCCCACCTTCCAGAAGCCATTTCAGTATTTACACGTATGTCTACTCTTGCAAAGAACTTTAACTCGCGTCTCGGTCATATCGACTCTTCTATCACGTACTTATGCATAAATACCTTATGTTTGCCTGCTACATGTTTATTCCTGATGAACGCTTAAAAATTATTTGGGCGAAATATAGATCTATCCACGCATGTGTTTACGCTGATATTATTTTGTTTAATATGGATGCTTTCGTTTAAAACTTTTTCTTTTGCTTTTTGCCTCTGCGCATGTATGTATCTACGTATGTGTGTATGTACGTATGTATGCATAATTATTTACTACAATAAATATTAAATACCTACAGACACTAGTGTTTCACTCTTTCGGGAATCATCAATGCAGGGTGTCACGATTAACACCGGTCGATAGAATCGAACACGGCAACAGAAGCCATCTCTGGCTTCATTAGCAAGTACCTAATCCATTCGGCTACCATTAACCGTGAGAAATACTGGTGAAATTTTAACATTTATTTTTAAATGGTTTTTAAGTCTATCAGAGTGATCTAATCTTTATATGATGATCTGCGTATATATATATATATATATATATATATATATATATATACACACATATATATATATATACGCAGATCTGTTGCCTGTCTAGCCGCACTGATGAGCTGTGAAACAGCGAAACAGTACTGTATGTGGATGTATATATATATATTCATATGTATATATATATATATATATATATATATATATATACATACACGTATATATATATATGTATGCATATGTATGCGTGTGTATGCATTTGAGCGATTTCTATTCTTCATACGCTTGTTTTTGTTCTTTGGTATGCTCTCTTCTATTAAAGGCTTATGAGAAAAAAATATATTTTCTGAACGAATTACCCCCTGCCTCTCTTGTAGGTTGGTGCCAACAGGAAAATACGGTTGCATCTTGCCAGAGACAATTTGGCAGAGAAAAATGGGAAATGGTGTCTGAAGTGGTAACAGATATACGAAAAGAAAAAAAAAATTACGAAAACAAAGATGTCGATTTCTATTCTTTGGATGAAACAGGAAACAAAAGACACGAACCGTAAGAATGGAAGGAGACGAATATAAAGAAAATAAAAAAAAATTAATGAAAAGAAAAAGAACATTATGCTTGTTACACCTTTCTATTTTATTTCTGAGACATAAAGCGAGGAAAACAGATATTAATGATGATGATAATTATGCTGATGCTGATGAAGAGATTCATCATCATCATCATCATCATCATCATCATCATCATCATCATCATCATCATCATCATCATCATCGTCATCGTCGTCGTCGTCGTCATCGTCGTCGTCATCATCATCATCATCATCATCGTCATCATCACCATCGTCATCATCATCATCATCATCCACAGCGTTTAATTTTGGTTAAGACACAAAGCATGTAAAATAGAGATGAAGATGATGATGATGATGATGATGACATATCTGCTACCTTTCATCATAATCATCATCATGATTGTTACGCCATTTAATTTTGCTTAAAAGCATGGAAAATAGAAATTACTCATGATGAGAATCATTAAAATGGTGATGAAGATATATCATCATCATCATCATCATCATCATCATCATCATCATCATCAGCAACAACAACAACAACAACAACAACAACAACAACAACAACAACATAATGAAGGTGACGATTGCTAATTGACGACGAAATGTACTGATAACCTTAGTATACAATGTTAGGATCAAATTCGTTCCACAGAAACACTTGGGATTTTTTTTTTGCATTTTCACCCCAAACAAGGCTCAGTGCCACTTTCATGTAGAGGTCTACTATCTGGGACATAATTTTCAGGCATACTATGGAGGGAGTTGAGCAGCAAGATCTCTGTTTACATAACACTTAAACTTCTGCATGTCAGTACAGTCCAGAAAGTATGGACCCAGAAAGCAATTCCAAAGTCTAGCAGTCCTAGGAAGGACATCATTTGAATAGAAGGTTTTCTTACATCTAGGGATTTCTGCTGTGTAGCTGTGGGATTTTTATGCTTGTCAGGTTTGTCGGGGGTATTTACGTCGAGGAGGTACAAGGACTTGTAGTTCCCCGGAGCACCTACCATTAAAATACTTGTAAAACAGGCAGAGGGATGCAACATTTTGCCGATGGGACAGCGGTTAAATCCTAGGTTGGCGACTCACTTTTGGACCCTGTTTAAGAGGGAGAGACCAGTAGCAGATACACCAACCCAAAATGTGGCAAAAATACTTCATACACGGGCGAATGGTGATCTTGTAGAGATACATGATACTCTCAGGTGTTAGTAACTTTCTAGCACGGTAGAGAGAGCCCACTTTCTTTGCAGCAACTTTGGCAATGTCCCTCAAATGTATCTGTTCCAATTCATGTTCCCTGTGAACGTTAAGCTGAGGAGTTTGAACGAAGTACTTTCAGGTAATGTATCTTTAGCCATGACTATTATTGGTTGAGCAGGTTTCTTGTAGCTATTAAGAGAAACAAGCTTAGTCTTGGCATCATTGAATGTGACCATCAATTTTTGTCTCAATTTCACTACAAACTTGAGGTCTTCCTCTAGGGTTTCCGCGATTGCGTTAGATATGTATTTATTCGTTTCCCCTTTATGTCTTTTATAGATCGTGGTGTCGTCAGGAAATTTACTTATCTCAGGGGCAATTTTATCAGGGAGGTCATTTATAAATATCACGTATAATAAAAGTTCAAGGATCGACCCCTGAGGTACACCCGTTTGTTGATAATCTTCATGTGGTCCTTCCTGTAATTATCCAACGTTATTTCTGTAAAGAATTATAACGAGAATGATATCGAGGAAATGAATGCCAACAATAATTATCTGATCTATTCGAAATGATGATGATGATGATGATGATGATCATCATCATCATCATCATCATCATCGTCGTCGTCGTCGTCGTCATCATCATCATCGTCATCGTCATCATCATCATCCAAAATGTAACAGAGCACGAACGCACGTATCCAAATGCATACGAAATGATATCAGTGTTGCCCCCCCCCCAAAAAAAATAGATCACGTTAGAGACGTGAATAACGTTTGGCATCAATACAAGACGTGAGTGATGTCACGGCCGTAACAATGAGGAAATAAATGTCGTTATTACAAAGGAAAAGCGAGTTAAATTTCTTTTCTATTCGTTGTCTCCTTTGCGACTGAGGCTACAACATGTTGGGTCTCGGATAACATTACTAGAGTAAACAACATAAGCAACACTACAATCGAAGCTTTTCCTTTGGCACTAAAGTTAACAGAGTTATTGGCCATTGTTGATGGCTTCTTCCATGTTTACCGAGATATTTTGTTGATCCTGCGCAGCTCTAGGAGGTTCACCACCCCAAGCATTGCCTTGACTCTTTGAGAAGGGGTTAGTAAATTGCCGATATGTCCCGCGATGTATTTGTAGCTGAATGGTATTGATTACTGTAATCGAGTAATACAATCGAGTAAGTCTCCCTGATGAACGAGTGTCCGTAATCGAAGATGTAATATCCTTACACATTTGTCTTTCAGCTGATTTACCAGTCCGTATTTATGGCTTTATCTGCCGATCTTATTCTTATTAATAGGAACCCAGATGTATTCATATTCATTGCATCATCCTCCTCTGAGCTATATTGCCCTGAAATTTAGCTTCAACATGTTCTCTTTTTAGGTCTGGACATAAGAATTAACTGCATTCTAAGTCTTTTTTCTCAACCCCCCTTGCAATGGTAACCGTGTCACATGGGTACTTCTGGCCTAAAGTTTAGGAATACCCCCATTAGAGAATGCTGACTTACAGGAACAAGAATTTGAAATCCGTCACTTAGGACTTCGATTGTAAAATTTTCAGTATTTATATTGGCCTCACTAGTGTGTTTGGTTTTTAATTGATTTCAATGTCTTTTGAAAAATATTTTCCTTTTATGTCAGATATGATATAACCAATTATTTTTGTTACTATTTTTACTCTGTACATTTCCCAGTCCTGAAGTTCTTGAAAACAACTTCGTCATCTAATTTATATATTTTAGTCCTTAGGTTTTCTTTTTAGTAGTATTTTTTGCCGAACTATCAAACACAGAGCGTACTGTTTTTGAAAGTATTAATTCTGCCGTATTTCGTTGTATTTCGGTTCGGCGTGATTCTATATACAGCTAAAACTTTTTGAATAATTTTATTTGTGTCCACCCTTTGATTTTTCTTCCAAGTTAGTTTAAATATGTCTACAAGTTTTCCGGCGTGTCCATTAGATCTTGAATGATATATTTCGGAGGTCCAAAGCGAATAAAAATGGCGTTTATTGTATTTGTTGGAGTCGGATATCTGCATTTAACAGTTTGTGACCACTATGTGAAACTGGCACAATGATTAAGTCATAAAATACATTTATGGTCCCTGCACAGTAGATGTGCAATCAATTCTATAGGTCATCTGCTTTTGGCTATGATCAAATATTTACTGGTGGATGCCTTGTTGCCAGTTGCTATCCTCTGCACCGTTTCACTGAATGAAGCGACAAAAAGTACCGAGTTACAATATATACAGAGAATACATTGATTTACGAACAATGGAAAAAAAACGAGATCGAGTTCGTTAATATTCAGTTCGATTGTTCATGAAAGACATTAATGTTTATGACGAAACTGAGTCATCTTACCTCAGCTATGCGTGCAGGCAGAAACTTGTTCGACGTGATCATCTTTTGGATCAATGTGATAACACGTCTATTCGGTTCATTTAGAGGCGAAATAGAGGAAGAGAAAGGAAAGAAGCGGGAGTGGAGAGAGAAAGGCAAAAGGTCGAAAGGAAATGACCTAGATGTAATGTCACTATGTCAAATGCTATATCGACATTGTTTTTATGTGTGCTACACTCAGAATACTTATTTGGTGTTATAGTAGTTGCACTAGTTCAACATAAGTATCTGAACTTAGTCTGGGATAATGTATGAAAATAGTCACAGAACTAAGGGTACATCTGTACAAGAATTTGGAACTTCAAAGACTAGAAGGAAAATGACTCAGCATTTAAAACAACCTTTATTAATTATGCCAATATATCGAGACTTATAAAAATTACATTTGAAACGTACAACTCATCAAGAAATAGTAAAAATATAATTGTTTAGTTATCTCTAAAAATCAAAGCCCAAAGTTCAAATAGAATAATAAATGCAACTACATCTACATCTGCTTACCCAAATATTTTTAACATTCTCCCAAATCGGCTTCAGGACTTTGAGGAAAAGGACAAAATTCAGCAACCAAGAAATACATATTTTCAAAAATAAACCAAGAAAATTTCAAAGAATAAAAAATCAAATCAGTTATGTTCAAGATTCCAAATCCCCCGAGCAAAATAAAAATCTCAATTGTTTCGTAAAAAAACTTTAAAAGTACTTTGAAGCTGAAGGAAACCTGAAAGATAGATAGGAAAGATATTTCTGCTCTCAGAAATGTTGGTTAAATAAAGACCAATAAGGACCAATTCATGAAAAGAACAAAAATGTCTCAGCATTTAAGATAAGTGAATTATCCGCAGTTAAATGTAAAACAAGGAAATAACTTAATTAAAAGTAAATAAACATTTACCGAAAAGTAGGAAATGTTATGCTGATTAATTTCTAAAGATTAAAATTTTAATGATAAAACCGAAGTCCTTAGTAAGCAACCGAAAATGAATTTAAGTCATTGGCAGAAAGGAGTTCAGCCTTTTGCTAAATCACTTCATAAACATTTTTAAAAAAGTTTCCAACTTATCTTGCTTAGCTGCAAACAAGTATGGAGAACAACTATCTTGTAATCAAGAAAGCTATGCTGATCTCAGGAAATACTGTTATTGAAACCGTGTATGACATATTTGATACTGAGCCTCCCTAAATCAGTTTACGAATCGACTCATGGTTTACCCAAATAGAGAGATATACTAATATCTTGGGAGAGTGTTTGTGGTGGCGTAATTACCTGCGTCACCTACTAATGAATTAATCCAAATATAATAAATACCAGAAGTAAAAGCCTTAATGCGAAGGTCTAAATCTGGTGAACTAACTGAGGTTGTTCATTGGCCAGACGAACACCTCACAGTTTTGTATGGTCTTGTTAATACATTTTTCGACTCTATATCTGTGTTCTGTTTCATATCTCTTGAGCTGTAAGCCATGTTTAGTTTCAGAAGAGTTTCCGATGGGTAGTTATTCTATACAAGTCCTGGAGATGAAGAATTCTCAATGGACAGCGGTTTTGTAAAGGTTCCAGATTTTATAATTTTGCAGCCAAAGAGCAGAAGACCCTTCTCGTGTTGACACGAAAAGCATATGCAAGGTTGCTAAATAGGTTTAATTCTTGTTTCTGATTGGTTGATAGCAGAACGTGAATTAATTTGATTCGTCAGTTCCTAGCAGCAGCGTTTATAAATAGAATTTTCCAACTGGGAAGAACGATACCCCATCATGAGTAAAAAATATTGCAACAGTAACCATTTAACTAGGGTTATAACAATATTTTCTTTCCTTTAGCATTTCCGGCACTCAGATTTAATTCGTATTCACCAATTCTCTGGAATACTGCTCTAATAAATGTTTTGTGTGAAGTCTCATTTACGCATTTAATAAAAATATCATCTAAATATGCGATTTCATATTCCATACCAGCCAACATTGTGTCAATTATTTGCTATATAGGCTTGGAAATACACTGAATCCAGTTTAAAATATAAAACACATTGAATCCTGTTTAAAAATACATTGAGATCAGTTTAAAAATCTATTTATGTAAGCTACTGTAACAGAGCGCATCTGAGTGCGTATGAAATGATCAGCAGAAGTCGAAGGATGGATGGCAAGCGATCGTATTAGAAGCAAGAACAGCGCTTGAACGTGTATGCAAATTGGCATTGGCAAGTGTGTTCGGGCTTGCATCTGAAGAAAAAGAAAGGGCATCACGTGGTTAGGGAAAAACAAAGCCGGCGACGAAAAATATGGACGTATAAGAAATGGCTGGTCACAACCGGTATGTCGTGTAGCAGAAGCGAGAGACTTTTAAGCTGGTGTCGAGATTGTGAGAAAGAAAAAACGGCAATAAACGACTTGTTAAAAAAAGAAAGGAAAGCCGAGTTGAATTTATGTTTTTTGTTTGTTTGTTTCTTCTTTTCGACGGTGCCGGATGACGTGGTAGTGGTGGTGGGGGGGTCGAGAGTAGTTTGAGCTTTAACGAACACGGTTTGAATATAACGGTCTCGTTACACTATTTTGAACATTCTTCACATATTTTAACCTGAAGGGAAGCCTCAGAGAAATCCAACTTTGAAAATACTCTACTTCCGTTTCATTTAGTGACTATATTCTCCAGCGATTGTAGATGTTATGCAGGATCTTTTAAAAACTTATTTACTTCCTTCGAAAAATGAGCACACAACCTGATTTTTGGCCCTTCTCTCTCCCCCCTCTCTCTCTCTCTCTCTTTACACACACACACACACACACACACACACACACACACACACACACACACACACACACATATATATATATATATATATATATATGATATATATTTATATATATATATATATATATATATATATATATATATATATATATATATATATATATATATATAGATACGGTTGAAAACGAGTAATAGATTTTTGAAATTTGCGACAATTTTTCTTTTTCCAATATTTCTAAATCCTTATTTATTGCCTCTGGTGTCAACAATAGCACATCTGCTAAGCTGTATGCCAATTAATAAATAATTAGAAAAATATCATTAAATTGGATGATTTCATGAATTTGGAAAAATTAAAACAAAATCGAGACACAGATAATGGCAATGAAATTTATTTAATTTAAAAGAAAACAATAAATACTCATAATTTAAAATGCATGTACACACAGCAAATGAGAAAAATCACCGATTATAATGAAATTTTCAATTTTATTTTATGCTATGGTGTAAGAGTCATCTATTGTATTTTAAGAATAGATAGAGTCTTTAAGGAGATAAGAAGGTATTACGACGCAGCTTTAATCGCCTTGAGATTCTGGATTGTTATATACCAGTTGAGGTTTCGTTCTTAATAATGAATCGGACAGAAACTGAGTCATTGCGATGATCTTTAATCTGTCGGAGTGAGATATTAGTCTTGTGGAGTATCGATGAGAACCACTTTCCCATGCTTTACCTCCCATATTTAAGGTGGAGTAAGTTTGTAACAGATTGCAAATGCGTGTATGGCGGCGATTTGAAAATGCTGAACCGTGTGCGAATGAACGTCACGTTGAGGAAAAAAATAAAAAGGTATAAAAAGAAAACGTTTTATTCGAGAAAAATACTCGGAACTAAATGTCCTATTTTCAACGGAAAAAAATACTTCCTTCCTAGTCTCCTTTGCGACAGAGCCTACGACGTGTTGAGCCTATATTTTAAAACGTGTGTAAATGTGTTCTACGTTACACGTTTATTGCTCACTGCCCGAGGAACCCCTTCAAGAGGACGCCTAAGTAATTTTTGCTAATCCAGAGTGCTCCTCCTGTTGAGGAACTGGCTTAGCTTTCTTCACTTTCCGGACTGTTATGAATACACTAAAAAAAACAAAAAAAACAAAACAAAAAAAAACAAAAAACAAAAAAACTTTGCTATAATTTTTGCTCACGTGATTACGTGATTTTCCTGTTTAAATACGTCATTTTTATTCTTATTTATATACGTTTGGTTTCTTGCCTTGATTAATTATTACTGTAGAATTCAGTTGAATACAGCTGTGAAGGATAAATGTGTGTTCTTCGAACTTCAGCCTCAAAATGAGACAAATACCGAGTTTCAGTATATACAAAGAATGCATTTATTCACGAACAATAGAAAAAGAAAAAAGAGAGCGAGTTTGCAGGTGTAGACGTATAAGCATGCGAATAAGAACGCGTGTGTGGGTGTCTCATGTGCCGTCCTTCGTGTCCGAAGACGACTTCCTGTGAACCATCATTCTCCACTTGTCACGGTCGCGACTGAGGGTCTGCCAACTTCCAGTAGGGATCAACCTGTCCTTTAGATTTGTGGGTGTACTCGTATGAGAATGCATAATCTTGAAATGTTCGATATGTGTAAATACCTGCTAATAACAGCTAACTTTCTGATAAGTTTATTGTGATTGCGTGTGTACAGACTGTTTAGATAAGTTCGTAATGTTGCTGTAGACATGTGTTGTCTTACCTTAAGAAAGATCTGATAATTATAAGTTGATTGTTGCTTTGCATTTTAAACTTGAAACGAAGGTAATCACCTACCTAGACGAAAGGAATATACCCTTGATCACATCAAAGGTTCGGACAAAATAGGGAGATAGAGAATGGAAGCGGAAAGAAGAACGCGAAATAGGAAATAGAGACGTCACCTGTCGGACAGATCGAAAACATTGACGGACGTTTGTGTGCGTATGTGCGCGCGACATACCTTTTCGCATATCAGTCTGAAAAGCGTGTTTACGACAAAGCCTTTATAATGTCTTTCTTCTTTTATTTTCGTTGAACTTTCTTGATCTTGTGCCACAATTTCTTGCTGTGGGAATGAAATAAATAGCAGCACTCTCAGAAGTAATTTTCCTATAACATACTATTCTGGACTTCTCTAAATACTAACACTTATAAATATACCCCCGTGTTCTTTATTATGGGCCCTTCAATGTCATAACATTAAGCAAAGGAAACTTAAAGGGAAAATTGAAAATTTCAAAATCCAAAAATTTCCAGACAAATAATCTTTACTTGCATAATTTTCTTTTACAGATCAATTTACTCATTTCCCACAGCGTCTTCATTAAATCATATTAAATAAAGCTATCAACGGCTTATGACTAGGGCTATGACAACAGCATATTCTTTTCATTATTTTGACTCTCGAATATATATCCGACACAGACACAGTTAATCAACCGAGAACCACACCACTCTATATAAAAGCATATAAGGTATCAACGGATACACACTCGAGACTCAAGACCTACTTATGACACAATGACACATCCGTCCACATCAAATCATCAAAGGCAAGTAGCGTTGAACCTCTTGTAAATATACTACCGTCTTGTCTAATTCATTATTGGTTCTTAAAGGTGATAACAATTAATAAATGAATAGAAATATTAAATATTCTTTCTATTTTGGAACACATAACTCATAAGCACTATTGCGTGTTCCTGTATAAACACATAAAACACAACCCTATTCAAGACTATACAATCTCTTGTACGAATCATTGATGTAATGTGCCATAAATGTGTGCGCAGCAATCAGATTCAGTTAACGAATCTAATATTCGATTCTGTAACGCAAAATCGAGGTTTGTCGTTTTCTGTTAAATGTGCATCAAATTGTTGCCAATGATGGAATTGTACCGCTAAAACCTTATAACAAAGAAAAAAAAAGCTTATAACAAAGAAAAAAAAAAGCTTATAACAAAGAAAAAAAGAAAGTAAAATTCATCGTTAAATATTGAAACTTTAAAAGTGCTTCGAAATGTAGTCGTTCCCCGTGAGTGCTTTTATCGTCGTTTATATGAAAGAAATACACATTTTCCTATTGATTCTTTCCCGTTTAAATCTAAAAATATATTTATTATTCCTTCTTTATTTTCATTTAAGTCATCATTTTGTTTCCTTAATACTTTCTTTATTTCTTATTTCTGTTTTTTACTTTCTGTCTCCTTCTTTAACTTTTCCAAGAAGCATTTCGAACGGTTTGTCTTCCGCCATTTTTCGCCAAAACTAAATTTATATATATATATATATATTTTTTTTTTATATCTGCTTCGTATATTTCTTTAAAACACGCTTGCAAGCTTTTAAGTTGTCGATTCTTTCCCGAGTTAACTTTATTCTCGGTGGACGAAAATCGAATTCACATTTTATACGAAACATCAGAAAATATGACCTTGAAATGTGTAAGCCGATTGCTGTGCGGGAATGCTCAGGCGAACATACCTACTTACAAATTGATTAATGTATGACAACGCCGCATTCAACAATACACACGTCTTATTAGTAATACTACTTAATATCAGAAGAACGCTAGAGGAAACGTACTATTAGAAATAAGAATAATCAGCACCTCTGCTACAGAATCATCCAACAG
Source organism: Euprymna scolopes (assembly GCF_053919585.1). Lineage (NCBI taxonomy): Eukaryota > Metazoa > Mollusca > Cephalopoda > Sepiida > Sepiolidae > Euprymna > Euprymna scolopes. The sequence continues at coordinate 51,549,292 of NC_136498.1, forward strand.
GGGTCTCACATCGGACTAATGAGACATTTATGGACTTAAAGAACAAATGCATCATCATCATCATCATCATCATCATCATCATCATCATCATCATCATCACTTAATATCTGATTAAAAATGTGTATGACTAGACGTTATTTTTGTCACGCCAGGTACATTTCTTTCCTGGCGTTCAAAATGCGGAAGCGTTTTACAGCGTCAATGAAAGGTTCGGATCTCTTATTATGTCCTATATGAATAACGAGTATCACTACTGACACCAGAGTTCGAACCTGAATTTCTGGATAATTAGAAAGACGACCGTCATTTACTATTACTTAATTATCCGTTGGATTTCATCATAATACAACCTAATATATGGTCGGAATCAGATAAGATAGTAAAATTAGAATTGATTGATGCATTTCATTCTTTTTATCACGGCATTCTCTGTTCTTTAATGCCCTACAAAATACAGAAACGTGCTGCAGCGAAAACGAAAGACTGAAACTGTTAAATGTCGTAAATAAATAAAGAATATCATGCTGACACTCGAATTAAATCGTGAATCTCTAAATAATGAAATAGACAAGAGTTATTTATATAATTATAAAACTCTGTGGACTTTACTTGCTTTCTTGCTTGCTTGCATCTTGCCTTCGACGATCGGGGGATTCCATCTTTTAAAAAGGGGATTACAAGTGAATCACACACACACACACACACACACACACACACACACACACACACACACACATATATATATATATATATATATATATATATATATATATACAAAGTGAAAATGTCTGTGTGTGTCTGTCCGTCTGTCTGTGTACATTTCCCTACACAATAACTTAGTTTACGTTCTACAGACTCGAAATTTGACATAAGGGTATTGAGATTTGAGAAAAATCTTTTTGACCGGTTTTCGGCCAGAAATTTGGCTGTTCAGGGGTCAAAGTCAACGATTTGACCTTTAAGAACTCTACGAAACTCCTCCGCCAATTTTGAGTCTAAACGCTTGAAATTTTAGATGTAGGTTACTTGGACACGGATCAAACTTTTAAATTTGATTTGATCCCCCCAAATATGTTAAGGGGTCAAAATTGGGCACAAATTTAAATAAAATTTTACCTCTGCGGTCTCTAGCAAATTACTCATCCAATTTCTGATCTAACATTTGAAATTTTAAATGGTATTCTACGTACATTTAAAAAATAAAATATTTTCTTTAATTATTATTAACTTGTTTTGATCAACAAATTTGAAATAAAATGGCATTCTACGTACATTTAAAAAATAAAAATGTTTTCTTCATTTACGGGTTATTTAATTGATTTTTTACTTAAAAATATGTCAGACCATCTGGGACAACCTATATATATATATATATATATATATATATATATATATATATATATATATATATATATATATATATATATATATATTAAATTCGTGTAACATTAGAAAATATAGTAGACGTTACATGTTAGTGATGCAGGATAATATTTAAATTATTTTTTTTAATTAATTAAAATTTTTCGGCTGCATATTGTAACGAAAACTGTTTAAAGAAACACTGGCCATCATTCATTCATATATATATATATATATATATATATATATATCTGTACACAAAATATACATATATATATGTATATATATATATATATATATATATTTCTGTACACAAAGTATACATATATATATATATATATATATATTTACGTTTAGTGCATGATAACCTAAACAGTATTCTTGATTATTAATAAAAGTTTAAAAGTAAAAGCATAATATTTATTATTCATATATTACAGAAAATCCAACGCATGGGCGCCCTTAATGGACTCTCATCAATCTCCACTCTTTCATTACAGCAGTGGCTGTGGAGAGTCTATAAATCGCGATCACTTGCTGTTTTCCCAATTTGGATTCTACACTAACGGAACTGATATTTTTCTGATTTTCTGTAATATATATATATATATATATATATATATATATATATATATATATATATATATATATATATATATTAGATAGCAGTATATATGATCTATGCATATAATATAGTTGATATGCATATAATAAAGTATAGTTGATTTTTCCTCTCCAGCCATACATCATCGGACTATAAACAGAGGTGTCACTTCGAACATGATCACGATTCCTGATGCATAGTTTGAGAAATTAACAGGACTTTCCTTCGATTTTGTAATTTTCTACATTAGTTCCTACTATCATGACTCTCATAACGCAGTCATAAGAGATGCCCGTAACATAGTTACTATAATCAATCTACTAGTTCCATCAGCCATCGGAATTTCCTTTCATTGACTGCATTTCTGCAAATAAGTTCGTCATTGTTTCCTGTGCTACCATATTTCACCAAATACAACTCCCATCATTAAGATCAATCCGCTCCATCCACATCCAGAATTTATTCTTTTCCATCTTTTTGAAATGTTTATTAACTTCCTATTTGAAGAATATTCAAAACAAACACATCGCCTCATATTCCTATGCTTTCATCGCGATAGACAAAAGGGAATATGACGCTTCTTTATTTAATATTAAACATATCGGTATCTATTTTATTACGTGTAATCATACCGATAAAAATCAGTGCTTGCAAACATGTCATACGTTATAAAGAAATAAGGAATTTTGAATCATATTAATATCACAGGCGACCGTAAAAACTGTAAATAATATTTGGCAAAACGCAAAATTAACCTAAAAGAAATTTTATTTTTTAATTCAGCGCATGACAGTTGTCTTAAAATGGGTTTAAAAATGTCAACGATTTTTTGATTGTTGATCATTGTTATTAATATATATATCTATAACAGTGAACATGTCTGTGTGTGTGTGTCTGTCTGTCAGTGTACATTTCCCCACGCAATAACTCTGTCAATTTTCAGTCTACAGACACTAATTTGGTATACAAGGTACTGAGATTTGGGGAAATCTTTATAATCCGTTTTCGGCCAGAAATTTGGCTGTTAAGGGGTCAAAGTTCAACGATTTGACCTTTGAGAACTCTACCAAGCGCCTCCGCCAATTTTGGGTATAAACAATTGACATTTGAGATATAGGTTCCTTGGAATGGATCTAACTTAATAACTTAATTTGAGCCCAAAACAATAAATGTTAAGGGGTCATAATAGGGGTCAGATTTTTTAAAAAATTGACCGCTTTTTTTTTGCTCAACATACACCCTGAAATGCTAGTGAAAACATAAATAGTGTATTCACATTAAGAACGAAATATTACACTACATTTTAAATTAGCGTATTAACAAACTTTGATAAACTTACATCAAATTTTATCAATTCAAAAGTATGTTTAAATGTGTAATGAATAAATGTGCGTGTACTATTGCAAATCTTCCTCCCCTATTATCTGTGTATTAAACTATTTAAGATATCGTGACATATATGTGTGCGTGTGAACAGTTGGTTTTCTATCCATGTCTGTCCGATTAAAGTGTATGTGTTTATAAATTTAGATTGATATTGCCTTCTATTGGTCTGAAAAATATATGGACATGCGGGGATAAGAGAATGGTAGGAACGTTTATGCTTTCGGGGTAGCATGTATGTATTTTATGCATGCATATGAGTGACACTTGGGGCCTTCCAATGTGTCAGGGCTGCGAGGAGAAGTTATTATCTGTTAGTCTGTGATAATGACACGTTTAATAACACAATCACCCCGATAGTTACGGCATTGTAAACAGTTTACCGTTCTTTTTATTTTGTGTCCAATTTTATTCTGCTCGATTTCTTTTGAAAGAAAACAAGATTTAGTCATTTGTTGATCACTTCTAAAAAAAACATTTTAACACAGATTCTAATGTTGGCAAGTATCTTGTGATGACCATGATTTCACATATCGATTTCTTATAACTATTCTCTCTTCAAACTTATTAAAATTATTGTTCGTTTATTTTTTACGAACTTTTCGAAAAAACCAGTGCTGTAGATAGAAACAAAAACAATTAGCACGAAGAGAGTTACATCCCCTTGCGGTTCTTAAAAACAAGCTATTGGAATAAGAACCTGTATTGCAATGAGGTATCGAAGCAACGAGCTTACGGAGACCACTAGACCAACGAGTCAAACAAGCAGGAACAAAGGAAGCAGGACAAAAAAAAATCAGACAATTCTGAAGAACACGTGCTATAACAATGTTTATATAGATAGGCGGAAAATAGCAACAGAAAGATAATGTAAAGAATTCGCAGCAGAAACACGTGTGCCAATACGTAGCTAATAATATGGTATAAATAAATAGATAGTAAATTTGTAAAAAACGAAGAACAACCTCAGGTGTGAGAAAGTGCTCAGAACGATAGAATGTGAATTTTATTAAATAAAAGCTGGTTTTCAATGACAACAATATTTTGATAGCCATGCAGTATCAGAAAGAATAAAAAAAACTAAAGGTAGATCAACAGAAAAGGTAAAGAAAAAAAAGGGGGTTGTTAGATGATGATCGGCCTCATAACGCTGCATTTCTAAAGAATTCGCAGCAGAAACACGTCTACAAATATGTAGCGAATAATATGGTACAGATATGTAATAGATTTGTAGACAAGGAGAATGGACTCAGGTGTGAGAAACTGTTCAAAGCGATAGAGAGAAGCGATTTTACAATAAGCAGATAAAGCAATGGACATGCACTTTAAGAAATTATTTAATGAGAAATAAAGACTAATAAGTTTTAGAATCGATTTCTCATCGAGGGCAGATCTATACCTATTAATTAAAAATAACAATAACATTTTCTTTTACAGTTTGATTTTTTGTCAAACAATAAGAAAACATTTCTCGATTTCTTTTTCTTGTTCGTAATTAAAACTTGTGCTTATTTAGTTCTTAAATGTATTTTTTTTACACAGAGGTCACCACTTATCAAGGCCCGGAAGCCACTCGGGGATAAGAGTTATTGCGTATACAGTAATCAATGGGATAGTATCGTAGTAATCCTTAGTATTGGAGATTCGATAAAGTGTCTTACTTCATCAGGAATTTGTTTATGTTGGACTTGTATTACATTAAAAAAAATGTAAAAAAAATATTCGTAGAAACTAAACAGCCAAAGAGGGAATACTAAATATTACAAAATAAAAATTGTCGCACTAAGTTTATGAGAAATCTGGCTTACTTTTTCGTACGAACGTTCACTTCTTTTAACAGTAAATTATAATATTAAAACATTTCTAAATCCACCCCCCCCTCAAATATTACGTCGGCCAAAACATGAGAAAAACATTCAAGACGAGAATAATAGTCCGAATAATCTAAATAAAAAAATATTCATACTGATAATCGGATGGTATATTAGATAAGCATGGCAACAGGCGAGTAAATATAAGGGTTTTCCCAAATTGAAATCAATAGCTCTCGTTTTGGTGAAACGCCGTGCTTTGACAAGCTTCCGTGACTGACCTTCACTCTGACCTGAAATGGAATACTTACATCAAATCTGTTGCCAAAGTCGCTCTCGTCACAATTCTCTGTCTATATAACAAAAAAAAAAAGCAGGGTAAATTTTCAGATTAGGTTCGCCTCCACAATTTTCTTTTGAATGACGACTTTTCTAGGTTTTCGACTATGCTGAATACGAAAATAGCATTGAAATTTTGCTGAAATAAGTAGTTATCGAGATATAAAAAGCTATATTATGCATTGTATTCTTTGGCGGCCATCTTTCTTACGCGCGTGCGCCATAAACAAATCTAATCATCTATGACTGACACTGCACGCGCGTAAAAAGATGGCTGCCAAAGAATACAATGCATAATACAACTTTTTATAGCTCGATAACTAATTATTCCTGCAAAATTTCAATGCAATTTTCGTATTCAGCATAGTCGAAAACATCTAAAAGTCGTCATTCAAAAGAAAATTGTGGAGGCGAACCTAATCTAAAATATATCTTATATTTCGTCAATTCATAAGATCAAACTTATTTCAACATATTTTGCGTCCTTATTTTTATTAGTCGGTTTACATACTTACCTACTATTCTATACACTAATATACCATTTATTTATGAAAATATCATTGCATTTTTAATGTTGATAACTATAAAACGGAGACGCCTGATTGACGGAGACAAGTATATCAATTCATCTAGAAAGTAAAAGTGAGCAAAGGAATATAAAAAAGGCAAGGAAAGAGTAAACAATTAGATAAGTTTTTAGATAAATTGATACAGGAAAGAGCGAGAAAAAATATGAAAGAAAGACGAAAGAGAAGGAATGGAAGAGGAAAAATGTTCAAGAAGAAAAAATATTAAACAAAAGCAAACGAAAGAATAATAAAATTAAAATTCGTATTATTTCGTGGCGTAATGGATAAAGTACTTGATAAGAAAGTTCAGTTGTAAGTTACACTCCTCCTGAGGTTGAAGGTTCAATCGACATTCAAAATACAACGCAAATTATTTAAGATCTCTATCCAGTCATTTCTGACGGAACGAGAGCATGCTACCCCCGTGAATTAAATTAAAGGGTTCCCTTCGAAATTCCATGCAGATTTGCGATTTCGACAAAAAGATAACCGCGTTCGAAAAATACACATGAAGAAGATCGGAGGTTACATCGATCGACACGTTATGAAAATAACATTGAAAATAAAAACAGTAGTAGGAAGAATCCAAATAATACGAATAATCGATACCCATCCATAAAATTAAAAAAAAAAAAAAATTGGAAAGACAAAGTTTTTTTCTATCTTCGTGTAAAGAAAAAACTCATCTATGGAACGCGGTACTATGGAACTGCTTTCTAGCCTACTACAACATGAGCGTTGAGAAATTCTTGTCGATCTGCTACCTCAAAGAATGGACTTGTCTGTTTGCACCCTTAGTTTACAATCCTATGAAAGTTTTCTTTATCGTTCAACTATAATTGAATTAACTCTTATTCTCGAGTGGCGTTTGGACCTTCGTAAGTTGGGACACATTAGTATACAAAAAAAGGAAAGAGTAGACAACAAAAAAAGTAAATTGTTACAGTAAGTAATAAAGGGAATATTAGAGAAAGAGTTGAAGGGCGGAGAAGAATGAACGAAAGAATAATAACAATAAAAATATGTAAAAAAAAGGAAAAGAAAAAAATGAATGAAAAAGGAAAGAAAGGCGTTATTGTTCAAGAGGAACCCGACTTTCTTTGTGAGGGAAGAATTCATCTTCCTTTAATTTTCTTCGAGTGTCAGAATAATTGAGTTTCAGGAGACTTCTTTAAATAAGTCCATCCATCAATCGGAGAGACTGTTTTCCGTTGGGGGAACGGAAGCTGAAGTTCAGGTATATCTGTTACCCAGTTAAGAAAAAAAAACAAAAACAAAAAAACAAAAACAAAAACAAACAAACACACACACATAACAATAAAAACAAATCCTCCAAGTTAGATCGAGGAAAATGGTATCTAAATAAAACCTTGTCCCTTTCTACCCGTACCTACATTGGATTGTCTCTCGTTGAACGATGTGCCAAAATACTCTGTATGGACAATTTATATACAGAGCTTTGATGGATTTTAGCGATTGCGTATGTGTGTGTATGTATATATATATATATATATATATATATATATATATATATATATATATATATATTGTGACGATAAAACGCGTTATAAGCAAAAAAGTAGTGTGATTAAAATTTTAAAACCGCCGGCAATCCTCCCCTATATTAGAGACAAAAATATACTGATCAAAAATGTCACCCAAGGGCGTGTCGGTATCTTCCGGCAGTTTACGGTAATCTGCTAAAACTATCAACTAAATTTGTGCTCAAGTTTTGGTTTCAGCATTTTTAATCTACCATCTGACAGTGTTCGTGTCGACTTTTTCCAGCTACTAACTGCTTACAGTAAACTTCCAGAAGATGCCGACGCGGCCTTATGTCATTTCCGGGATCAGTGCATACAGAAACAAGACTAAGTATGGATGTTGTACTCCAAATAAACACCCCCCTCCTTATCCAAATAGTTGTACCAAAACAATTTTTCTATAGTGTTCCAAAATAATTGTTCCATTAGATAAAAAACATTAAAAAAGAATAAAAAATATCAATTATTTCCTTACTCAACAGTAAATGAGTAATATTAGGCATATAGATACATGTGAAATATATCTTTTCATCCTTTTTTAAGCTTCTCTTTGGACACGTGTCGGAGTTTAGAGTTATTATCATCGTCAACTAAAATTAACTTGTTCCATTGCTAACTGCAGACTTAGAAAATATGGTTGAACCTTAACTTTTGAAGTTTATTGAAACTTTCTTCTACTATTTCAATAGCTGGACAACATTATTTGGAGCTTGCTGATACTGAATTGAATGGATTACATTTCAATGACCCAAATCAAGGATATTAAGGGCCCTGTCGGTGGGGCATTAGAATATACCGACTGCCCCCCTGCAGAGGGTAAACGTCCCTCAATGGGGGTCCTGGATATGACTTTAAACTATATCCAGTGGTGAGGCCCCAGCTTGTGGGCTTTGGAGAGTGTGGAGCCACCCTTTAATTACCATTGCTCCCAGGTCCACTCTGACCCGGAGTGGTAGTACCTGTTAGGGTTCCAACTATGGGTTAAATAGAAACCGACTTAAAAACAACAAATACATTCTATTAAAAATGTTTCTTCAAAATCTGTGGATTCGGCATTAAATAACCCGAAAAGGGTTGATATGCCGTAAAACAAAAACAACCAACCAACCAAGGATATTAAGATCAGCACTATTCCGAGGCTGGCAAATTTACTCAATTTGTAAACACAGACGTTCCGAAAATAGGCTTAATGGCGGATAATTTGGTTGAATATAAGGATGAGCATTATCCTTAAGTATTTCTGCTATTATGCTTTGCTATCTCTGCGAAAAATGAACAATCAACATCACATTTGCGCTTCGTATCCCAGTCGAGGTCGAGCTACAGTTGCATGGAACATGACCTAGGAAGAAAACTTACCTCGTTTTTCCTTAGATAAAATTTTCTTGTATTCTTGGTCATGTAGAAACACTTTTCGTCAACATGAATGGCATTAAACATATCAGTAAATCTTACGCTATTGTTATCTAAGTGTTGAAAACAAAATTGAGCACGATTAAAGTAAACTCTAAATTCATCTGCTTTCATCCCTTTATACATTGTTGTCATCGGAATTCCACTTGCAGCAGCAGCAGCAGCAGCAAATCTCAGTGTACTTCTCTTTCGTAAGCAAATAGACGGAATTGTTTCAGTTTCAAACCGAATTCTTTCTTCTTTCGCCCATAATGATGCTTGCAACTCGAAAAGTCAATCGGTAGTAATTTAGAGTTTGAGCTGGATATAGCTCTTGACCAAAGTCTCCCCACCGTGTGTCTTTTTTGAATTACTCTGTAACATGTATTATTGCATTACGCTGTGGACCTTTCCAGCAATGCTTGCAATACATCATTACGTTCATTATTTGTCAATTTCTTTTTCTTGCAATTTTGTTTACCATTTTTCCAGTTTGTTTTTATTCCCACCATAATCTCTTGCCAGCGAGAGATCTGCAAGAAATACAATTTTAATGTGGTTGAGAAAGCGATTTAATTTGCACGTCAAATTATTTTACCTGAATAAGACTATATGAATACTCGAGGAACACCAATGCTAAACAATTTGCCTAAGTAGATTCCACATAAGATTTCCTGGCATAGAACAACTATTCCGGTAAAGAAGGAGTATTTGAAACGGGTTTAGTATTACACTGTGTGTGACGTCACTCAAACTCAAAGCTTTTTTTCTTTACGATATATAAAGAAAACATATTTAAAATTATATCTTAGTGGATAACTTATTTGGTAAAATTCAGTTGTAAGCCTCGCTCATTTGGAAGTTGAAGCTTTTTATCTCCAGTGCGGGCGATACTCAAAATAAAAGTGTGAATTAATTAGAACTTTAAACCAGTTATTTGACGAAACAAGAGCATGCTACTCCCGGGAATTAAATAAAGGGTTCTGTTTGAAATTCCGTGCAAATTCCTGAGTTCGTCATACAGATTCTTATGTTCAAAAGATATACCTGACAGAAAGTAGGAGATTACATTGACCGAAACGTTATGAAAAAACACTCGACATGAGTACAGTAATCCGAATAATCCAGATGATAAGAAACACCAATTATCTTCATAAAAAAGTTTTATAAAGTATTTTTATTTTGATGCGTTTTATAGGTGACTAGATATTCCTACCCGTCGTTTCCGAGGAGTTATTAGAAAAATAACAGAAAAATTTCAGACTTTGATTTGATATTGTAGTTTTGATTTCGATAAATATTCCTTTAGATTCGAGAATTTCTTTAAATTCTACTACTACTACTACTACTACTACTACTACAACACACGCACACATATACATGCTAATTCTCATATAAGTACACAGACCAAGTGCTTAAAAAGTTTAAGGGGAATAGTTCTTTTTCACATTTTCCTTCTAATCTGATGATGGATATTTTACTATCCAAAATTAATAAGAAAATCATTGCAAAAAGTGTGTATATTTAATGTGTATGGATAACGAATGTTTATGATTCACGTATCGTACCAAAACGTGTCTTTATATAGCCGGCGTGCATATATTCACGCGTTCGTACGTGTCGCCTGCGTTCATTTACGTTTGTATCGGTGACCAGTCATTGGTATCCTGGTCATAAGTGTTCCGAGCATAAGTGGCCCGATCATTAGTGTCCTGGTCAGTAGTGTCCTAGGTCTTAAGTCTCCTAAGTCTTTAGTGTTTCTTTTCATTTGTGTACTGGTAATGCCTGTTTTGTTGTGGTTTTGACCTCACCTTAGGACTGACCAGTGACACACCAGCATGGGATAAAAAGTCCATACTAACCACCACTGTTTTTCCAAGGGAACAATATGAAAGGAAACAGTCCCATTTATTACAATTAACCCTACCAGACCGAGTTACCGATATACCGGTAATTTCCGAAAATGCTATATACCGAGTTACCGCTAAACCGGTATTTTTCCGGCCACGTATTTTTGTGTTGTCAGAGAGCTAAAGTAGCCATGAAGCGAGCTAGTGATGAACCAAGCACTTCGACAGATAAAAGAGCGAGACCAGGGAGTTTCACGGCGCAACAAGTGTTGGATAAAATAACAAATTCGGATTCAGACGAAGGCGAATTTGATCAGGAGTATGTTTCTGAATCAAGTAACACTAGTGATGATGAATATATCGATGAAGGAGAAAGTAATGATAATTCTGATGATGCAAGTGGGCCTGTGCATCAAGGAGGGCTCCACCTGTTGGGCGGACTGGCACACGAAGGCTGCTAACGCGCTAAAATTTGTTTCACAATTATACTCCGGAGGCCAGCCACAGGAGCAAATTAGGTTCAGTAGCTCAGCTCTGGTATGGTTAAAGTTTAAAATGCATGTTATATTACCATGCACTTTGTTAGCCCTTATTTCGGTCATTTAAGAATTTATTTAAACTTATTTCGATGATTCAAGAATAAGTCAAAAGTGCTAGAGACCTTCGAATTGTCATGAATCCTTGTGGGGGGATTTCTCTCTTTATGTTACTGGTACACAAATAAAAGGGTACACTAAAGACCTAGGACACATAAAACCAGGACACTAATGACCTAGATCCGTTTGTATCATCGTCTTTATGTTTTATATTAATATATATTTTCGGTACGGATGATCGTTTATATAATGTTTGCGCATCTCTGTTATCGTCTAGTGTGTATGTGTATATACATTCAATAAATAGTTCATTAAATGCTATAATTTATGTTATATACTGATGAGTATATAACGAATATTTTTTTTATTTCTTTTCTACGTTCTTCTTAAGACGATTGATATGCTTAAATTTAACTAATAAAATATAATATTGTTTTTTTATGATGCAAAATCATGCGTATGTTTGTTACTTTCTATATTGAAACTACTTCTTCTACATTAGATTCATGTCGAAATAAAATAATATAGGTACTTATCGTGGACCCTATATATTTTTTTATGAATGCTGATAAATAGATGATCGAAATATGTCTAGCCAGTTCTACATTGCAAAAATCAATTATACGCTTGCCATCTTGAAAAATGTCCACCATTTTGGATTTTCAAGTTACTAATAGTTTCTAATAGATTTTTCTGCAAGCCCAAGGCATTATTCATATCACGTGTGCTGCTTTTATCACACACTTAACAATTCTTCTGGAATATTGACTTAATAAGGTGACAAAAATATCAATTTCACTGATGAATTATTGTACGGCTATTTTATAAAAAAGCACGACTCTTTCTTTCCAATAACTTGGTCTCAAAAGGATCCGGATATTTGATATTATCGTTAACGACATATAAACTAAACCTTTTCATTAAATGGTATATAAGTAGCAGGCGTCACTCCAGAAGCTAGACAAAAATTCTGAGGGCAATGGCTTTGTCTGACCTATGTAGAATCAACAATGGTACTGTCATTTTCGGAAAATGAACTAGAAGTCAATATATTGCAATTACAATTACATCTATCTATCTATCTATCTATCTATCTATCTATCTATCTATTTATCTATCTATCTATCTATCTACGTATATACACATATATATTATACAATTATATATATATTATAAAATTATATATATATGTATTATATATATATAATTATAAAATTATATATATATAAATATATTATACAATTATATATATATATATTATCTATATAATATTTTACTTATTCATTCCTAAGTTAGCACGTATGTTACGCTTTGAAAAAGACCAAATTCGCGAAATTTGGCATTAAAAAGAAAACTCTGACAACCGTGTACAAGAATGTCAATGACCTCCTTTTCATGTAGCCTTGTTTTCGAATATCATTATAATTTTTGTATCAGTGCGAGAAAGAAACTCGTAGTGATTTTGATGTGCAGCGGTTCTTCACCAAAGAAAAAGGAACATTCGAAAGAAACAGCAAATAATAATAATAATAATAATAATAATAATAATAATAATAATAATAATAATAATAATAATAATAATAAACAAAAAAAAAAAAACGAAGAACACTGTTAGCCAAATTTGCTGAACTGAATGCGTAAATTAAAGATTTAAACTGTGATTTTATTATTCAGGTTAAACTATGTAGCACGATATTACTTCCTCGGTATTTAATAATTTATCTAAGTTGGATAAGTTCTATATTTAAAATGCAATAGACACTGCTTTAATAGAAATGTTAATACACTCATATTTACTGCGTATTGTTTGTTTTTCTATATAAAAAAATAAAACAAAACTGTTTTAGCACGACCTAGAAAAATATCAGTATTATCACAATAATATATTTATTCCTCGGAATTTCAACGGGTCTTGTTAGTTATTATTATCTTTATAAACTTAACCATTTGAATCGAGAAAAGAATTGCTCTGCATTTTATTTTGAATTATATTACATTAGCAGTTCCGCCCAGCTTTGCTCGGGCCCTATGTATTGTTCATAACTTTATGTGCATATATATATATATATATATATATATATATATATATATATATATATATATATATATATATATATATATATATATATATTAAACAGTGTGAATATGTACGGTAATGCCTTTCTATATAAATAGGTTTCCTTAACTACTATATCGAAAAGTTGGTACAGACCGCAGACGTAAAATATTTTAAAACTTTGACCCAAATTTTGACCCCCTTAGCATTTATTGTTTTGGGCTCAAATTAAATTAAAATGGTGGACCCATGTCCAAGTAAGCTACATCTAAAATTAAGTGTTTAGACCCAAAATTAGCGGCAGAGTTTGGTAGAGTCTGCAAATGCCAACTCTGTAAACTTTGACCTCTTGCCAGCCAAATTTTCGCCCCAAAACTAATTAAAAATCTTGCTGCATGTCTGAATACCCTTTATGTAAAATTTCAAATGTTTAGACCCAAAATTGGCTTAATAGTTGGCTAGAGACCGCAAAGATAAAATCTTTTGAACTTTGACCCCCTGGAATCTAAAGTTTCAGCAAAAAACGATTAAAAAACTTGCCCTATGTCTGAATACACTTCATGTAAAATTTCAAATGTTTAGACTAAAAATTGGCTGAGTAATTTGGTAAAGACTGCAAAGGCCAAATTTTTAAAAGACTTTGACCCAAATTATGACCCCCTTAACATTTATTGTTTTGGGCTCAAATCAAATTAAAAAGTTTGGTCCATGTCCAAGTAACCTATATCTAAAATTTCAAGTGTTTAGACCCAAAATTGGCGGAGGAGTTTGGTAGAGTTTTCAAAGGTAAAATCGTTGAGCTTTGAACCATTAACTGCCAAATTTCTGGCCGAAAACCAATTAAAAAGAGTTTCCCAAATCATGTCAAATCTCGAGTATGTAAACCGAAAATTGACAGTTATTTGGTAGGAAAGTGTACACAGACAGACACACACACAGACATATTCACTTTTATAGATATAATCTATATAAAACTCAAATGACATTGTAACAGCTGTTGTAACCCAACATCCGGTTTACGACTTCCGGTTTCGAATGCGTACATATACAAATAGTCAACGCGACAATGAAACGTATTGTTTTACTGTGTACGTTTTCAGCATCCCAATTGTTTTTTTCGCATTTAAATTAAACGATGTATCAAAATTTGAATTTAACTTTAAGTATTATGATATCTTAAGTTTTTTTTAAATTAAACAATTATAGAAATCTATCTATCTATGAATTATAGAAATCATAGAAATCTATCTAGATCCTTTTTTCATTTTAATATACTTTCATAGAAATGTTTCTGTTATGTTACAAGAAAACTATTTTCAAGTGTCACGCTCATACATTAATTCTATAGCTAATAAAACATACTGGCCCAACGGGTCACGGGTAGTCTAGTGTAGAATATAGATTTTAGTCATAAGGTCTTATCCTCGAGTGACCTTTGCGCCTTGATCAGCAGGGATTCATTAGTAATAATAAAAATAAAGAAACAATGTGTTCACATACTGGACATTGAGAGTGTACGTATATGTTATTGTCACTGTAGGTTTAGTATTTTTATACTGTGCTAGTATGCATGAGATCTGAATAAAGGTACACGAGTTTTAGGGTCTTCCGTTACTCCAAAAGTCTAATTTTCATAAAGAAAACTTGTAGATATATAAATTCTGTATTTCCATTATAGCGTATAAGTGGCGAAGAAAGTAAAGTCTAGTCAAAACTCAGGGATGGGTAGGTCCACCATCACCCCACCCCAACCCCCACTCATTCTGCTCCCACCTCGAAGTATCACCACTGTGAATAATATGAGTGGGGGGGAGGTGATGAATAGGGAGAAAAGGTTTCATGAAAAGCTGAATATATATTGAAGATATGTATGGGGGGAGGGGGTTTAGCCTTGAAGCGGTGTTTTGAATAAAGTAATGAAAACTATAGCCGCTCCCTTCTCCACGCTGGACAACTCGAGTAGATAAGGAGGATTCATAGAAATATCCGGGGATTTCTGCTTCTTGTTTTCGCGGTAGATCCTTTGCTTCCCTGTTTGCTTCCACATCTTCCCAGGCTCCTCTAATTTGCCCAGTTCAGAGATTGAAATGTCAGCGACAGTCTTGGCTCTTTTCATTCCCAAGTAAATGTCAGTGGCAGGATAGAGTGTAATCGGAAAGGAGCAGTGAGAAGATTTAACACGTTCGTTTGTCTTATTCTCATTTCATAGATAATAATGAATACGTGTAATCATATGGAACATATGGGGATGACTCAGTTGATTTTAAAGGAAAAGGGGCGCGTATGGCGGTGCTGTTCTGAGAGAGAGAGAGAGAGAGAGAGAGAGAGAGAGAGAGAGATAGAGAGAGAGAGAGCTCTGATGTCATCCGCTGAGGGTAAAAGCACGGAGATATTACATCGAACACAAAAACCAAACAAGAACAAGCCTTTTCTTAAGAATCGATGCAATTCTCGATGAAAAAAATTATTTCGAACTTTAACACACAGACAAAGCCTCTCAAGTAGATGTAAGTCGCATTAAAAAATTCGGTTGCAAACTTATTCCTGACAGCATAAAGAAAATACTTTGTATAATTTTACACTAACAGTGGGCGGGGGAGGACGCAGGGCGTTGCAGAGTCGTAAATACGTTTAAATGAATTTTAATTCATGCAGACTTCGTATTATTTATTACAGGACCGATTTTATATTAAATATTATATTGTACCTAATATATTGTAGTGATGTCAAAAGATTAAAAATGAGTTGGGTGTCATCATCTCGAACCGCATCTACTCCCGATGTAGCTATCGATAGACAGGTAAGAAAGATTTAATATTAAACGACCTGACGAAACGAATTGAATTTACGTATGCGCAGAAATAAATAAAAATGTGTCGATAAGTTAGAATAACCTGTTTGCATTTCAATTTTCCGATATACGTCGGCACACGTTCTTCACCCATCCACCAAACATTTTACTCATTACAAAAAGCATCAACATCTCAGATTATGTATTCTCACAACATGTTTCCCAATGCAACCTCCGATCTTCTTCAGCTACATCTCAACTTTGTGTCAAACTCTGGAATATTTACAGAATTTTGAACAGAAATTTTATTCGTATTGGATTCATCGGACTACTGTTCTCATCTTTCACAACGTTTCGATCGATATAATCTCCGACCTTCTTCAGGTGGATCTTGTCGAACTCGAACATGTTTCTGTCGATCTCGCGAATTTGGACGGAATTTCTAAAGTCCGCAAGTACCGTGGCGCAGTGGTTAGAGTATTTGGAGAAATCAATTGTAAAAAGTGATATTCTCAAGAAGGTTTAATCCTCAGTGTGGGCGACCGAAAAATACAACTTAGGATCTCTATCCAGTCATGGCTGACGGAACAAGAGTACGCTACCCCCGTGAAGTAAATAAAGGGTTCCGCTCGAAATTCTGTCCAAATTCCCGAGTTCGACAGATACATTCCGGAGTTCAACAAGATGCACCTGAAGAAGTTCGGAAGTTATATCGACCGAAACGTTGTGAAAATAATAATCAAGATGCGAACAGTAGTCCGATGAATCCAAATAATACGAATAACCATCTCAAAAATTAAGAAACGTAAGAAATTTTGTTGCATAAACAATAGAGATTGTTATTGTTCCGTCAGCTATGATTAGTTAGAAATCTTAAGTAATTCTTAATTATACTTTTGGTATCATTTGTACTGATAATTACTTAGAATTTACTTAGTTACTTACACATTGTTAAAAAATCTCCTAACCTCGGATGAAATATCAAATAATTTTGATTTGCATAAAATTTGTATCATTGGGGTTATTATTCATTTCGTATGAACTCAGATGATTCAACTGATGGCATTATTTTCCTCCGATGCATTTCTAGTTGGATTTTTTTCTAGAAATAACCCGCGTATCGACAAAATGACCATATGAAGGTTGCCAACATCTTAAGTGAAAGTGTTTCTTCCTCTCCTTGTCTGGCTACAGTATATACTTATTCATTATATTGCATGCGAAGGATCCCATATGCTTAAAGGGCGGCATAGGATAAAAGTGGAAGAGAGGAAGCTAACATCCTAAGTGTAAGTGTTTCTATGGAACGAACTGAACACGAACTGGACTTTGCACACTCGAGTTGTCAGTTTGTACCATTAATCACTTAGCCACCATCACCTCCCGAATTATTAATTATTCAGAAATATATTTTCTTTGTGATATTTTTAAGTATGCTAAGAATTGAATGCACAAACAACGCTCTCATTTTCATCCAAACAAACACCGTTCTTAAGATGCATTCATTCAATCAATGTAATTATCGGGAATAATTTTATTGAAATATTTTCATAAATGTGCAATCAATAAACCAAATAAAAGTCTTTATACACACGTAAGATGTTTGCATGGCGCGTTTTTAATCGTCAACGAAGAAAGATGACACACGGAAACGTTCGCTGAGTTTTCCTCAAATGTTCATTTCATTGGCTTAGAAAAGAGACAAAGTGATATTATCGTAGCTAATTATTTACTTCTTAAACTTAACTTTCTAACTTAGCGAAACGAGTGACGCAAACGAACAGACATCTAAATAACATGCGATAAAATTATCAGTATTCTACATTATGGACCGTGTTTCATTCGCATGTCTTTCATCGAGAGACTGATCTGAAAACCTTAGTTTCCTCTCTCTCGAAAAATGTGACGTCATTCATCATGTTATTCGTCATTGTTCGACTACTGCTTTGTCTACGGCATTTACCAAGATTGTGTCACCCGTCTATGGGAACGATCTTGCTTGCGCATTATAGTCATCCTGCTATGCACTATATGTTATCTTTGTTAAAAGTCACACGAGCTAACTTAATCTCTATTGAAGTATGAAGTACTATGAAGTAGGTTTCCCAAAGTGTAACACTATTTTGAACCCAATATACGGACAGAACCTATTATAGAGAATTGTGGTCGCATAAAAAATTCTGTTTCAAACGTATGCATGACAAAATAAGGAAAATGCTTCGTATTATTTATATTGCAACATTTTTAAATAAGAAAATTAGACTTTATACATATATACGTCCTTTAGATGTGTGGGACGTTCTACGCACTTGTCTGACACTGCCAATTCTCTTCATTGTTGCAGTTTCATCTAGTGATTTCTATAGAAATAGACTTCTTATTAATAATAATACACAATGAACGATCTCTGATAGTTTTCATAAATTGTTTTATTTGGGGAGAACTGATTTCGGGAAGTCGAGACTAATGATATCGTAGTTAGTTATTTAATTCGTAACTTTCTAACTTTACGAAATGAGTGACACACACGGACATAGACATCAGCAACATTCACTCAGGTTATCAGTTTTCTACACAATTGGAGTTATCTCGTTCGCACGACTTCTACAGCGAGACTGAATTAAAAAGCTTAGTTTCTCTCCTCGAAAACTGTGACGTAATTTGTCATCGCTTTGACCTGTTGCCCCCTGCCTTAACTTTACGTTACCATCTTTCATTCAACCATGGAAACAATTTCATGCAGTCAGTGTGACCCTTGTATAAAATTTACACTAGTTAACGTAATTGTCAGTGACATTGGGTTCAAAATATTTAACAGTATTATTCTGACTAGTTTTCATCTTGGAAGTTATTCTCACAGTGTTTCGGTCGACATAACTTTCAATCCTCACGTACATCTTATAGAAATCATAATTCTGTACATAATTTCGAACTGAACATTTTATTTAATCAACGGAGTCATCTTGGGAGAATGAAAGAGCCACACCTACATCCAACATCTCAGGTATGCTTTTCTTCTTGCAGACCCTAATGGCCCATCTTCACATCATGGGACCATTTCTAAGACATTTAGTGTAACGCGTGGGTCGGTCACACACCAGTGACCGGCTGATAGTGTTATAAATTATGCCTTTAGACGAAAGATTGACTCTTAAAAATAGTCCACGGCATAACCAAAAATAATAGCCACCGACATCTCGACCCGTTTTTGTTGAAGTTTCCATGCGCTTATCTGTCGATATCGTTTATTCCCCTGGGGGAGCTGGTTGCGTTCCCAGAACGTTTATCAACCAAGTAACCCTTCCCCGGGGAAGCGATAGTACCATACTATTAGGCATTATATTATGAAACATTATAAATACTTTTCTGACACATCCAGGTGTTCAAATAAAATCCTAGATTCCTCCCAAGGAGCTAAATCAGCAATTTCGCATTAATTTACAGAGGAAGTATTCCTGATTTTACCCTATTGCTGAAGTCCTCTTACTGATTCCAATAAACACCGCAGGGATTTATATACATAGTATGGATATTGTGATTACACCCTTCGTAACTGATTCATAAACTAATAGCCCAAACGTTCAATTCTCGTCCGTCGATTCGAAAAATAATAAATTCTCCCTTATTACATTTCTGCTATTCTGATTGGCTTAGATCAGACCGATCTCTTATTCCAGATTTCAAATTCTGTTAACTAAAACGAACATGTAAGTCGTTATCCAACATGACGTCTACCGTTACAGAAGGCCGACGTTTTACATTAAATAAAGCGCTTACTGAATAGCACGAAGATATTTGCTTCTCATTCCCTCTCTCTCTCCCTCGATCCTTCTCTCTCTCTTTCTAAATGTGTTTAGAGGGAGAGAGATAGATGGACAGAGACAGATAAGAGCAAGAGTTATATCTGTTTTGTTTACATTCGATCACTATACCGGAACAAGAGAGAGAGAGAGAGAGAGAGAGAGAGAGAAAGAGAGAGAGAGAGAGAGCGTGAGAGAGAGAGAGTCGTCGTAATGGATTAACCTCATTACATTACCGCGTCCAGTTATTTAGTTTAACTTGAAAAAAAAAACACGACGATATTTCGATGCGGTCATGGCGGAGCAGTCGATATCGGGTCCGCGTCGCAACCGACGGGTTGCATTTTCGCACCCATGTAATGGATTTATTTTTTCTTTTGTTTAAAGTTTTAACATTTAAACTCGGTTACTCTTGCGATAAATACGTATAACGTTTCGTGTTTTTTTTTCTCCATTTTTTTTCAGATATTTTTCATCGAATTCAAACAGTTTTAGTACTTTTTCCGCTTTTTATTTGTTTTCTGTTTTATTATCGAGATGAAACGATAAGTTTTCATTTATTTTTGGGGCGTTTCTTTTTCTTGTTTATTTTTATTTTTTATTTTGGTTTTATTTTGTATTTTTACGGTGGTAAGTGAACTATTTTAAACAAAGTACTGCAGTAATTAATAATAAAAAAAAATAATGATTGATAAATACACGAAGGAAGTTTCGTTTCATTTCCTTAGAATAGAATTCTATGTTTTCGTTCTTATATTAATTTCTACTTCTTAATAAAACTTACGAACTATTTTTAGTCGCATAGGACAGAAAGTAACCAGTCAACATTAACACAGCTTCAACGGCTAAATGTGATTTTTATTTTTACCTCTGTCTACTCGGACTCCCTACTGCATTCCGATAGCCGTTCTTACCATGAAGAGTTGGGGTGTCTATTCCGAAACCCGTTCGTAACATGAGGAAGTTGGGGGGTCGTCGTCGTCGTCGTCGTCGTCATCATCATCATCATCATCATCATCATCATCATCATCATCATCATCATCATCAACAACAACAACAACAACAACAACAACAACAACAACAACAACAACAACAACGCTTCCACCGGGCAACGCCGGTTAGCGGGTACTGCTAGTTGAAAATATTGTTTTTAATGATTATGTAGATAGCGTTTTTCTTTTAGATCACGCTACACAATTTGTGTTAGATTATGTAATATGCACGTTAATAGCTCAAATTTTCTTCGAATATTTGTTGCGGGTAGATAATAATCGATTTCAACATAAAATAAGATTTGAGTTAAAAGGTTTTGTTAGCATCCATGTCTTAAAGTTTTTTGCTAGTATCAATGTCTTAGTCAGATTGTGTTAATATTACATAAAGATATCATCAAAAATAAAGAATCTACTGAAGTTTAAAACCCGTCAGTGACTTTTTGGACATCCTTTACAAAACACCAACATCACCAAGAATATGTATAACAAAAATAATTAACTAAAACAAGCAAAGAATTATTTGCATATGAATCAAGCGAACTTTTTTTTTTACATAAGCGTCACCACTTATCAAGGCCGATAGGCGACTCAAGGATAAGGGTTAAAGAGTGTAGAGTAGTCAAAAGGACAATATAGTAATCGATAGTAATGGAAGTTCGGTAAATTTGTTAACTTAAGTGGAACGGCTCATCAGAAACTTGTTCACGTTGGACTTGAAGACAACCATATTATAGACAGCTGGAAAGCAGGAAAACGGAAGACAATTCCACAGGCGTGCAGTTCTAAGAAAGAAGCTTTGATCATGGGATCTATGTTTAGGTTTAGGTACAGATAAAGAGTGGGGAAAATTATTGATAATGTTTTCAGCTAGTCTAGTGTTTCTTGTGAAAGTTTGGCGAGGGGGGACCATAGATTGAAGCTCAGTTGAACACTTTCCATGAAAATAACGATAAAGCAGAGACAAACTCGCAACATCTCTTCTGTGAGATAGAGGTTTCAGCGAAGAGAAAAGGACATCTCCCACCAGGCCACGAAGTCTATTTTGAACCCCATCAAGGCAGGACAAGTCTTTTCTAGCAGCTCCTGCCCATATGTGGCAACAGTATTCCATCCTTGGACGTATTTGGCTCTTATATAGATAGAGAATTGCATCAGCAGTGAGATAACTACTGGATCGATAGAAGGAGCCGACCATTTTTCCAGCGACCTTAGCAACAGATTTGATGTACGTATTCCATTTAAGATCAGGAGTAAAGGATAACAATCACCGTTCTATTATGCATTGCGCTTGTTAATTTTTTTTACTTCATTCATTTATTTTTTTTATTACAAGGGAGGCACCACTTATCAAGAATGCAATGTGGCAATGTATTAATCGTTAATGGTGTAAGGTGGGTACCATTTGATTATTTAAGGGAATGGTTCAACAAGATTTTGTTTATATGAGACAGTGTAGCCAGCCGGGAAGCAGACCAATGGAGCAGTGTTCCACAGGCGGGAAATTCTAGGAAAGAAGCTGTGTTCGTGGAATCTGCGCTTACATTGAGAGTTGGGGAAACTGTTGATGGTGATTATAGCTAGTCGAGTGCTTTTTTGTGAAAGTTTGAAAAGGGGTGACCATATATTGGAGCTCACACGAGCACTTGCCATAAAAATAACGACAGAACAAGACAGGATAGCAACCTCTCTTACGTGGGAAAGAGGCTGCAGAGAGGAAAAAAATCATCACTTTCTAAGCCGGTTTTGAACTGTATCAAAGCAGGAGTTTATTCACTTTATTTTATAATTTTTATTTATCATTTTATTTTATTTATTTACTTTATTTATTTTTTTTTTTTAATTACATTTTAACCACAAACAAGGCACATTACCACTTTGATGTAGCGGGCTACTATCAGAGACATAAGCTACAGGGGCACTATGTAGAGAGTTGGGCAGCAAGATGTGGGTTCACGTTACACTTGAACTTATGCATGTCAGTATAGTTGGGGAAGCAGGGACCCGGAAGGGAATTCCAGAGTCTAGCTGTTCTCGGGAAGAAACTACTTGAGTAGAAGGCTCTTTTAAATCTAGGTATCTCCATTGTGAAAGGGTGGGATTTAGCTGCTTGTCGGGTTTGTCGGGGGTATTTACGTCGAGGGGGTACAAGTGCTTGCAGTTCGTCAGAGCATTCACCGTTAAAATACTTGTAGCACAGGCAGAGGGATGCAACATTTCGTTGATGGTTCAGAGGCTGAAGCTTAGATGACAGTTCAGGACCTATTAGGTTGGCGACTCTCTTTTGGACCTTTCTCTAGGAGCGAAAGACTAGTAGCAGATGCACCAGCCCAAATATGACAACAATACTCCATACATGGGCGAATGGTGGCCTTATAGAGGTACAGGATACTTTCGGGCGTTAGTAGCTTTCTAGCACGGTAGTGAGAACCTACCTTCTTCGCAGCGGTCCTGGCAATGCTCTCAATGCAATTGTTCCAACTCATGTTTCCTGTGAACGTTAGGCCGATGAGTTTATTTGATAATTTTATATTTATTATTTTACTTTATTTATTTACTTCAGCGGGTGCAATTTCCGACATTGCGATTAGTTGTATTCTTGAAAAAAAAGCTGCAATATACAAGGTTGCAAGCTGCGTGGAGGGAACATTATATATTAAGGTATTTACTTATTATTTTATTTCAGTTTATTATTATTTTATCGTATGTTTGAAAAAAGAGCCGCAATATACAAGGTTGCTTGTTGCGTGGAAGGAAGATTATTTATTTCAATATTTTATTATTTAGTGTTGTTTTATTATTTTATTGTATTATTGTTTGTATACTTGAAAAAATGGCTGGGATATAAAAGTTTGCTTTTGGCATAGAAAGAAACATTATTTATTATTTTATTATTTTATTTTGTTATTTACTTTACTTAATTTATTTCAACGATTCCAATTTCCGTCATGACGATTTGTTGTATACTTGAAATCGGGCTACAATATACAAGGTTTTTAGTTGCGTGAAGGGAAAGCCATCACGATAATAGAACGAAGAAAGAAAGGTTTGTGCAATAGCGAGCGCAATAAATGAGTAGACAGAGTTTAAAAAGACATTATCAATTTCTAAAGAAAGATATCAGTAAATGTAGTGTTAGCTATATATTTCTCTTTATTAGTAAGTTTACATAGCAAAAAAGAGATGCATATATATAAGGGATTTATATATATATATATATATATATATATATATATATATATATATATATATATATATATAAAACTGAGAACGTGTGTGTGTGTGTGAGGACAATTCTCAACCTATATACTCAACGAATTTTTTATCTACAGACTTAAAATTTGGTACATAGGTTATTCAGACACGTAAAAACGTTTTAATCCGTTTTCCTTCAGAAAAAGGGCTGCTAAAAGGGCTTCAGAACTATACTGCTTTTCAAATAAATATTAACAATTATATATATATATATATATATATATATATATATATATACATCTATAATTATATATTTATAAGAAAAGTCTATATATTAATATCCATATTCGCCTCGACCGTTATCAATCTGGCAACCCTTTAAAAGGAAAGTGGAATATTCCAGATAGTTAATAATAATAAAACCATTAAGAAAACAAACAAAAAAATCGCTGTCAAGGCAAACACATTCTGTTGTTTGGAGACCATATCTTCGCATTTGAGGTAAAACATTATTTCTTGCTTATATTTCACATTGTCGCTTCGACCGTTATCATCCTGATATCCATTAAAAGGAAAGTGGAATATTCCATCCAAATGGGTTAAAAAGGACAAAAAAAATAAACTATTTATTGAATGCTCTGGAAAAGTTTCTTCTGATTAATTATAAAAATTCCTACAGCAAGCACTTCCACTGCAACTACCACCAGCCTCACTACCTTTACCGCCGCCACCACCATAATAAGTTCTTTAATCAAATACCACTAATCGCACTCCTCACTAGTTTATTCCATTTTTTTTTACCACTATAAAAAAATTGTAAAAGTTGACATGTAACATGTTTTTATCGAATCTTATTACTTACGTGCCAAATTATCAGATTATCAAGAAAAGATTGTGACATAGTTATTACAGAACTGATTTAGAAGTCACTAGAAAGAAGTTATGTCTCACTATAGTTCTCTTTCTTGTAATAATATATCTCAAGCAGTTTTCCGTATTTGTCAAGAAAAAGATTTATTTTTTAATTCACGGTCTGATCGGAATAAATATTACACTGATTATTCTATTGAAGGACATTCTATTTTTTGCTAATGTGATGATGTTTTCAACTACCGTGGAATTTCCACAGGTTCTACTAGTAATAATAAATATGAAACCTGCATTTTGAGACTGGGACACGCCGGACGGCATGATATATATATATATATATATATATATATATATATATATTTTGTGTACAGAAAGTTGTTAGTTGAGACAGGTCATTGGTACCGTCGGTTTCAAGCGCGATAATAAGGCCCGTTTAAGGTATCCTTATCGAGCTCTCTTCAGCCAATATTCGTCTATCTTATAACCGGAAGTGTGAAGTATATATACCTCGCGAATCCACGTTCAAATCTCGTTTTGTTTAATCCCCCCCCTTTTTTTTTATCTATATATATATATATATATATATATATATATATATATATATATATATATATATATATATATATATATATCGGGTAATGTAATACCTAATTTTCAACTTTGAATTATTTAAATTTAAGATCTAATTTCGAAAAAATGTTTTTTTTATATGAATCGATTTTAATTTGAACCCCATTTAATTTTAAAATCTCTTTCCTTATGTATAAAAACTTTAAAATCTGTATTGGTATCGGTTAAAAACTTAAAAATTCGTTTAATTATATCGAACGTTTAAAAATTTCCAAAAATACGTTTAAAGTTTTAAAAAATATATTTTTAATTATATCGAATCACGTTTAAAAATTTCGAAATACGTTTAAAAATTATTTTTTAAAAACCCAAATCTTTCAAGGTTTGGGGAAGTGAGTATTTATCTATCCTAAGTGATTTCCCTAGTTTATTAACATTATTATATTTTTCTATAGTTTTAAATTCGAAATAGATTATAAATTACATTTATAAAATATAATATATATATATATATATATATGACATTAATTAAAAATCTATAATATAATTGCGATTAAAATCCAAGTTTACCGACTAATTATTTATGTATTTACAATTTTTTTCCTTATATATATATATATATATATATATATATATATATATATATATAAAAACAACATCTAAGTGTTGTTCTTTTCATTGATCCAATTTATTGATCCAATTTATTAGGAGACCCTTCCTTCTATGTATGCAACTTTTCAAAGCTTCACTCCTCACATTTAAACATTTTATTTTTGGGTCATGAATGGACCGGAGGATGTAGTATTTCTCTGCGTTACAGAGTGAGCATTGACTTAATTCCGGGACGTATGCTGGTCTATGCTCTATTTTTCTCCATTTTATGGAAAAGGGTGTATTTTTTTCTTTAAGCTCCCACACGCGGGTAGCTAATGCTGTATTCATCCTTGTTTTAGCTCTAAAGGAGCTCATATGTGCATAATATCTTTGTTTAAATTGGCCTTTTGTCATACCTATATATATTTCCGGTATATTTGTGGATTGTTCCGTTACTGTGGCCTCATAGACAAGGGATTCAGCTTTACAATTACCCTCCAATGGACAGCTATTTTTGGTCCTGCAAGAGCAGCCTGCGTTATCTATCTTTTTTGGTTCTTTGGATATTATCGACTTTATTGATGGAGCTGTCGAGTAACTAACTTTCACCGTGTTTCTATTAAAAAGTTTATGTAGTCTATGTGTTCTTGGAAAATGTTTGTCTAGAAGGCTAAGAAAACAATGCCCTAAAGCTAAAACAAGGATGAATACAGCATTAGCTACCCGCGTGTGGGAGCTTAAAGAAAAAAATACACCCTTTTCCATAAAATGGAGAAAAATAGAGCATAGACCAGCATACGTCCCGGAATTAAGTCAATGCTCACTCTGTAACGCAGAGAAATACTACATCCTCCGGTCCATTCATGACCCAAAAATAAAATTTTTAAATGTGAGGAGTGAAGCTTTGAAAAGTTGCATACATAGAAGGAAGGGTCTCCTAATAAATTGGATCAATGAAAAGAACAACACTTAGATGTTGTTTTTATATATATATATATATATATATATATATATATATATAAGGAAAAAAATTGTAAATACATAAATAATTAGTCGGTAAACTTGGATTTTAATCGCAATTATATTATAGATTTTTAATTAATGTCATATATATATATATATATATATTATATTTTATAAATGTAATTTATAATCTATTTCGAATTTAAAACTATAGAAAAATATAATAATGTTAATAAACTAGGGAAATCACTTAGGATAGATAAATACTCACTTCCCCAAACCTTGAAAGATTTGGGTTTTTAAAAAATAATTTTTAAACGTATTTCGAAATTTTTAAACGTGATTCGATATAATTAAAAATATATTTTTTAAAACTTTAAACGTATTTTTGGAAATTTTTAAACGTTCGATATAATTAAACGAATTTTTAAGTTTTTAACCGATACCAATACAGATTTTAAAGTTTTTATACATAAGGAAAGAGATTTTAAAATTAAATGGGGTTCAAATTAAAATCGATTCATATAAAAAAAACATTTTTTCGAAATTAGATCTTAAATTTAAATAATTCAAAGTTGAAAATTAGGTATTACATTACCCGATATATATATATATATATATATATATATATATATAGATAGATAAAAAAAAAAAAAAAAAAAAAGGGGGGGGGATTAAACAAAACGAGATTTGAACGTGGATTCGCGAGGTATATATACTTCACACTTCCGGTTATAAGATAGACGAATATTGGCTGAAGAGAGCTCGATAAGGATACCTTAAACGGGCCTTATTATCGGGCTTGAAACCGACGGTACCAATGACCTGTCTCAACTAACAACTTTCTGTACACAAAATATAAGTACGCTCTTAAAATTTGGATTTTCCTTTTAATTGAGCACTCTGCTGGAATTCTTTTTCCAAAAAAACTAATCATATTCGCCCCCACCAGGAATTTACGGTAAATACCAATAGCCTAGTGGTTGAGCACTATCGGGAAAGAACACCACAAAACAGGAAGTAAAGACCACCTTCTTTAAAAACAACCGGAGATGGAACAATATACCTTAAATTACTCCACTAAAAATATACCAACACCAAGTAACCAGCTGTATACAAGAATCCTACTATCGAAAATTGAAGATGTAATTCAGAGGATGAGATGGAAGGTTATAAACGAAACAAACATCCAAGAGAATGTGAAAAACAATTTTGGATTAAAATCTATAAAATACCCGAGTAAAGTGGAAGAATTAGAAAATTTTGAAAAAGATTTACTAGACATTATCGCTAAGCTTGAATTTAAACATAGATCAAATCAATTTCAAAAAACAATGACAGCTGATATCAAAAAAATAAAAAGAGAAAATGAGACGATTGTTTTCTCAGATAAAACGAAAAATTTATATAAAATGGAAAAGGAACAGAAAAAACAACTTGTACTAAACTCAATTACAGAAAAATACCAGGTAGCAAGAAAAGATACTTATAAATCTATTAACCAAGAGGCTACAGAAGTTGCCACAAAATTAGGTATAGAATACAGAGTAAATAGGTTAGCAAAGAAAAATGTGTTTATAACTTTAAAAGACCACAAGGAAAATTTTAATAATAGGCCAACCTGCAGGTTAATAAACCCGGCTAAAAGCGAAATCGGTCTAGCTAGCAAATCTATACTTAGAGAAATAGTAAAAGAGATAAAAAGAAAATCAAATCTTAATTTGTGGGCAGACACTAGCGCGGTACTGGACTGGTTTAAAAACATAACTGAACCACACAAATGTAAGTTTACACAACTGGATATCGTCGATTTTTACCCTTCAATCACTAAGGAAATCCTAGAAAAATCGTTGATCTTCGCATCAAAATATAGAAAGATAAGTGAGCTCGATAAGGAAACAATCATGCAAGCTCGACAGACCCTTTTATTTTTTGACGATAAAACGTGGGTCAAAAAATCAAACCCCGAAGACCCCTTTGACGTCGCGATGGGGGCGTATGACAGTGCTGATATCTGCGATCTGGTTGGACTTTTTCTACGGGAGACCATGAAATATAAATTCCCAGATCACTTTTTTGGATTATATAGAGATGATGGACTTTGCCTATCGCGTGACTACAATGGATGTGCACTAGACAGGCTTAGAAAAGACCTAACTGAATTTTTTAAGGAACTAGGCTTTAAAATAATAATACAGACAAATTTAGATAGAGTAGATTTTTTAGATGCCACTCTAGATCTCGAGAAGAAAATACACAAACCCTTTCACAAACTAAATGAAAAACTCATGTATATAAATAAGGGTTCATGCCACCCACCCATAGTGTTTAAAAATATGGTAGCGAACATTAGCCAAAGGATTTCACGGCTTTCTTCGAACGCTGAAGTGTTCGAGAAAGCAGCACCATATTATAATGACGCACTGCATCAAAGTGGGTTCAATGAAAACATAAAATTTCAACAAACCCAGAATAAAGAAAATATAAAACGAAAGAGGAAACGGAAAATAATCTGGTTCTTACCTCCGTTTTCATTGAACACTAAAACTAGAGTAGGGCATTGTTTTCTTAGCCTTCTAGACAAACATTTTCCAAGAACACATAGACTACATAAACTTTTTAATAGAAACACGGTGAAAGTTAGTTACTCGACAGCTCCATCAATAAAGTCGATAATATCCAAAGAACCAAAAAAGATAGATAACGCAGGCTGCTCTTGCAGGACCAAAAATAGCTGTCCATTGGAGGGTAATTGTAAAGCTGAATCCCTTGTCTATGAGGCCACAGTAACGGAACAATCCACAAATATACCGGAAATATATATAGGTATGACAAAAGGCCAATTTAAACAAAGATATTATGCACATATGAGCTCCTTTAGAGCTAAAACAAGGATGAATACAGCATTAGCTACCCGCGTGTGGGAGCTTAAAGAAAAAAATACACCCTTTTCCATAAAATGGAGAAAAATAGAGCATAGACCAGCATACGTCCCGGAATTAAGTCAATGCTCACTCTGTAACGCAGAGAAATACTACATCCTCCGGTCCATTCATGACCCAAAAATAAAATGTTTAAATGTGAGGAGTGAAGCTTTGAAAAGTTGCATACATAGAAGGAAGGGTCTCCTAATAAATTGGATCAATGAAAAGAACAACACTTAGATGTTGTTTTTATATATATATATATATATATATATATATATATATATATATATATATATATATATATAAGGAAAAAAATTGTAAATACATAAATAATTAGTCGGTAAACTTGGATTTTAATCGCAATTATATTATAGATTTTTAATTAATGTCATATATATATATATATATTATATTTTATAAATGTAATTTATAATCTATTTCGAATTTAAAACTATAGAAAAATATAATAATGTTAATAAACTAGGGAAATCACTTGGGATAGATAAATACTCACTTCCCCAAACCTTGAAAGATTTGGGTTTTTAAAAAATAATTTTTAAACGTATTTCGAAATTTTTAAACGTGATTCGATATAATTAAAAATATATTTTTTAAAACTTTAAACGTATTTTTGGAAATTTTTAAACGTTCGATATAATTAAACGAATTTTTAAGTTTTTAACCGATACCAATACAGATTTTAAAGTTTTTATACATAAGGAAAGAGATTTTAAAATTAAATGGGGTTCAAATTAAAATCGATTCATATAAAAAAAACATTTTTTCGAAATTAGATCTTAAATTTAAATAATTCAAAGTTGAAAATTAGGTATTACATTACCCGATATATATATATATATATAATATATATATATATATATATATATATATATATATATATATATAGATAGATAAAAAAAAAAGAAAAAAAAAAGGGGGGGATTAAACAAAACGAGATTTGAACGTGGATTCGCGAGGTATATATACTTCACACTTCCGGTTATAAGATAGACGAATATTGGCTGAAGAGAGCTCGATAAGGATACCTTAAACGGGCCTTATTATCGGGCTTGAAACCGACGGTACCAATGACCTGTCTCAACTAACAACTTTCTGTACACAAAATATAAGTACGCTCTTAAAATTTGGATTTTCCTTTTAATTGAGCACTCTGCTGGAATTCTTTTTCCAAAAAAACTAATCATATATATATATATATATATATATATACATATATATATATATATATACATACATATATATATATAAATATATATATATATATATATATATACATATATATATATATATATTGCTTTCAACAAAATGGCCGGTAAAACCCGAAAGGTTCCTTTCATCAACAGACTCATCAGGAGTTAATCGTCAATCATAAAATAAATAAATATAATATCTCGTAAGAACAGACTTAATGGGGTGTACGTGTAAATTTTACCGGGGGAGAGGATGGGGGAAAACGCGTGGGAATATGAATAAAATATATACAATAATATAAAATATATGTATAAGTGGGTCAAGGGGAGAGTTAAAATATATTCCCAAATAAGTTTAATGATCTGAAAAACTCCTTCTGTCGACAGAGAGACGGTCTGCGTAAGAGAATAGAAACTGACTCCAAAATGACCAAGTGATACTGAGAGTCAGCCTGATGCAAAATTCTTAAACACTCCATTTTATATCCATTGGCACACGCTGGATTTTCATGGAGGTGTTGGCCAACGGCAGATTACAAGATGGAAGAAAGAGGGTAAGAGTGATATGGCTTGCCCAATTTTATTTTTGCTGGAACATATTGGTTAATTCGAGTCTGCAAATTGAAGGAGGTTCGACCTACATAGTCAGCAGCACACTGACAGTTAAATTCATAATCTACATTACTTTTTGTGATGTAAGGTAAACCATCCTTAACAACTAGGGGAAATACAGACTTTACACCAAAGACCAAACGTAGAGCAACGGACGGGAAGCAATTTGACACAGATTTAATGATTCGTCTACCCAAACGTTGCTGGTCTCTCCAATCCAGGGGGCTTTTAAGTAGACAGTACACCCGGAGGGACCAAAGAACGCAGGAAAATTATATTTTTTAACTTATAATATAATCAATTAAATTCTCCGGATAACCGTTTTGAATGAAAATATCTTTGACGGTCTTCAATTCACGTTCTAATTCACCAGAAGAACAAATTCTAAGGCATCTAAACATAAATAATAACTACAATTTTCCTGTAAGTAGGCGCCAGTTCATATATAGGCCGGTAAATGTCGGCTGACGATAGACTGTTGTCAGAAAAAAAAACTCTTACTACGTTCCACTAAAAGAAAGGCAAGCAACCATCATTCTCGTTTTCCATAGTAAATAATAACATTGTATGGGGAGAATTGAGTTTGTTGAAAAATGTTTTCGCCTCATTTTCAAAGGCAAAAGCTGCGAAGGTGTCGTCGACGTATCTGAAATATATTGGTGGCTTCGATACATCATTAAACAATGCCGACTCGTAAAATCTCACAAAAATGTCAGCTAGTGCAGGGCTAAGGGGACTTCCCATCTGAACCCTGTCGATCTGACTATACATAACGTTGTCGAAGCTAAATTACACATATGTCCCATAAGTCTGTGTAAAATTTACACGTGTAAGTCTGTTTTCGCGAGTTGTTTTATTTATTTATATATTTTATGATCAAGGATTCACTCGGGTGTTGCCGGCCATTTTGTTGAAAGCAATGTATAAGTTCTGTACCGTTAAGCAACTATATATATATATATATAGCTCAGTAATATTAAAGCATTTTACTCCTGAAATGACAAATTGATATTTGAATTACCTTACAATGAAACTTCAAATCCAGTATATCAAAGTGTTAAATAACTTGAAACACTTCAATATAATGTTGTATTTTTAGTCTAAAGAAAATATAAAATGACCTCAGTTCTGTCTCGGGAGACAATGGATACCCCTTGTAAGAGTGCCTGCAAATATAATCGTGAATATGGGTTGCGCAATCCCAAACCTCACCTCTCCTGAATCGGTACTGCCTGATTCCTGTGGCCAGGAGAAGTTCATAACGACTAGAAACAATGTCGAGATAAGCGGCAAGCACATACAGCACCTGCTATTCCAAAATGGTCACCCATTTAGTACTGACCGAGGTTAACACCGTTTAACTTCAGTGATCTAACGGGAACCGTTGTGTCAACTTATATAAGGAGAATAAGGTGTAACGTATTCTATGATAAAATGATTTTAATTATTTTTCATGATTAAGCTTCAAAATCATTTTTTTGCTACCTTAAATAATATATATAATTTTAAAATAATCATTTTTTATACATATAGCCACTAGTGTTTCATGCGTATGCAATTATCAGTGTAGGGGTGACAATTTCTGTCGGTCATCAGATTAGAACTCAGCAACGACACAATCTTTTGCTCCATTTGGTAAGCCTTTGCGTCAAGGCCCTCAAACAACTGCCACGAGAATGAAGAGGATTAAGAACTATTAAAAACCGAATTCGGGCGAACAAATTAGACAATCTAGAGTTTTCAACCAAGCGGAAGTCGTGAACATATCATAAAGGTTAGTTGCCTTTAGTTATTAGTTTGGAGACAGTGCTCATCCTTAAGTATTTTTAAAGGGGCTAAATAATTATAATTAAATAATATATATATATATATATACATACATATATATACATATATATACATATATATACATATACATATATATATATACATATATATACATATATATATACACATACATACATATATACATATATACATATATATATATATATATATATATATTCTCGTCACAAAGCTACATAAGATATTTACCTAATGTCATATAACGATTTAAGGAACGTATATTTATTATATCAGTGTTTCAATATTTTTGAGTAATTGATAATGTTGTACAATTGTCAAAATAATTACATCGTACTTTAAAGATATTTTAAACCTGAAATATTGAAATTATTTCATTATAACATGAATGATGTCATCATTAACCAAATGCAAAATTAAAGTCCATTCGAAACAAATCCGTTATTTCAATGTATTATTACCGTGTATTTTTGTACGCCTTGGCTTCTTTCTCCCCATAGAGAAAAACAACACGCTAATGTTTAGTGAGTTCTATAGCTCTAGTGTTAACTATGAAAGGCCGAATCTTCGATCTGCAACGCCTGTTGTAATTCGCGCAGCAGAATTCATCGTCTCGCCTGACTGATTTGGTGTTGGCCTTGCGGCTTTTGATTGCTCTATTCCCTGGACATTGTTGCCGTTCTGTTCACTTCGTTGATACTAATGGATTCCCTAAAGGGGGATATCCATACGCTGCGGTCAGCAGCTACAGTTTCCCAGTCATTCGTGATAATCCAATTTTTACACCCCCCCACACACACGCACACATATATAAATATATATATAGTCTATTTAGTATACAAAAAATTATTGGTTACATATGTGCATACATGTTTCAGTGGAGTCCCAATTCAAGGACAACATTTCATCAAATATGTAACCAATACTGTTTGTATATTATATAAACCAGCTCTGTCCTGCATTGAGCACCCTTTAATAATCACGCGAGTTTCATTAGATTTACATTTAGGAAACCAATCGATATAACGATATATATATATATATATATATATATATATATATATATATATATATATAACTGGCAAAAACCAAAAAACAAGAAGAAGAAATAACTTCATATTTGTATTTTTTTCGAATATTACAATTGTTTCGACATAAACCAGACAATTTAAAATTTTATATTATTTAAAAATTATTTTAAAAAATTTCAGTTACATCTCATTAGATATGTTTGAAAAAAATACAAAGTTTGTACGTATCTTGTCACATTTTCATTCCATTAAAGCTACATCGGGCAGTGATTTTTTTTTGTAGTTAATTTCCGCAAAGGAAACTCAAGAGGAGGAGGAGTGGTTTGCTGGATTCAAAGCAGAGTTTAAGGCAAGCATGTTAGCTTTCTCGGTTGTCGTACAAACACCCTCATGATTAATGGATAGTAGCGGAATTGTTGATTGCTCATTATTTACTACACTGTTGTAGATTTTCCAGAAATCACGAGTTCCTAATTTCTGCGCATCAATGCATTTTCTATTGGTTTCGATGCATTCTCTCTTAGCTGTCGCTACTTACTTTTGCAATTACTTCGAGTTTCACTTTTGTCTGTTTATACTGAACTTATGCCGGATAAATCTGCGGTATGCATGTTTCCTCTGAGCAATGGCAGCTGCATATGTAGAAGTAAACTATTAGGGAGAGTGGAGGTTGCTATAGAACCCCCCGCCGTGGTAAACTGCTGAAGTAAAATTACTTATTTTCAGTTTTACAAAAATATTTTGAAAGATATGTTAACGTTTATACAATTATTTATACGTTTCTACATTTTCGAAGAAAAACAAAGTAGAACAGTGGATTCGTATTATTTAGAGTTTTCGAACTACTGTTCTCATCTTGAGTGTTATTTTCACAACATATCAGTCGGTGCAACATCCAACCTTCTTCTCGTATACCTTGTTGAACTCAGAAATCTTTTAGTCAAAGTCGGTTATCTCCTCTCGAACTCGGGAATCTGCATGGAATTCGAAACAGAACCCTTTGTTTAACCCACAGAGGTAGCATGCTTTCGTTCTGTTAGCCATGATTATGTGGAAACCTTATGTAATTCGCTGTTATATTTTGAGTATCGTCTGCACTGATGATTGAACCTTTAACGTCCAGAAGAGAGTGACTTACAACTGAGTATTACAAACTATTTTATATATATATATATATATATATATATATATATATATATATATATATATATAGAGAGAGAGAGAGAGAGAGAGAGATAGATAGATAGATAGATAGATAGATCGAAGTATAGATAGATAATATGTAGTAATAAATAATTATGTATAATCGTAATTAGTAACACTGTACGCTTAAAAAATAAGAATAGGCTCCTAAAATTTATTCTAGAATTCTTTTCACGGACCGGTAGCATGGATTAAATAAAGGTTTTTTTTTTCGACAGAAAGATTCTTGCGTTGGACGAATAAAAATTCCTGCGTTCAACAGAAAGATTTTCGAGTTTGAGAAAAAGATTCTCGAGTTCGACAATAGACATGAAAAAGGTCGGAGATTACATCGACCGAAACGTTGTCAAAATAAGACTCGGAATGAGAACAGAAGTGCGAATAATACAAAAAATCAATCCTCATCTAAAAACAATCAGAAAAAAAGGATTTGGTTGGTTGGTTGTTTTTGGTTTACGGCATATCAACCCTTTTCGGGTTATTTAATGCCGAATCCAAAGATTCTGACGAAAAAATTTTTTTTAATAGAATATATTTGTTGTTTTCACGTCGGTTTCTATTTAATCCATAGTTGGGACCCTAACAGATACTACCACTCCGGGTCAGAGTGGACCTGGGAGCAATGGTAATTAAAGGGTAGCTCCACACTCCCCAAAGCCCACAAGCCGGGGCCTCATCACTGGATATAGTTTAAGGTCATATCCAGGACCTCCATTGAGGGACTTTTACCCTCTGCAGTGGGGAAGTCGGCGTATTCTAATGCCCCACCGACAGGACCGAAAAAAAGGAATACAAATCAGTGACTAACTGTTAATCGAATGGATACCATAACACTTAGTTCTCTGCATCTTATCATAAGTTCAGACAGATGGATCTAATAGTTTCCGAGAAAACTTGAAAGGACAGACAGACAAACTAAGATAAATATGATATAGATGTATAGATATAGAATTCTACTAGAGAATAATACACGAGGTACATGAATGCTATAAATAATCTGGATTGGTATAATAGTCTGGAACTTAAATCATGTAAATTATTCATGGCTGTCTTTCACCTTTAATTTGCAGCGAGCAATATCAGCTGCATTTGTAGGTTTATTAATCGCGGAGAAGATGTCTTTCTCCTTTTCATAGAAAATGGCCAAAATTATACATTAAACGATCGCTTATTAAGTGGATGCCAATTCTAGAATGCGAAAAACCCTGCAATGCATGCATTTAACGATTAAGGAGGTATGTCTGTTTCCTTCCCATTCTTCCACCGCGAATAAAAACGAATAAATAAAAACATAGTTTGTTTAGCAATAGTAGAGTGTTGAACAAAAGCGTCTACTTCAGAATATTTTTATAGGTGGTATGAGTAGAATTATTGGAAATCCCTATCGATAGGGAACAGTTCAATTGTGGTCTCGATCATTTCTTGCAAAACCGCTTTTTGGGAGGGGGAGGGGTGGTTCCGCGTAACTCAAGTTCCGTTTATTTTATTCCGATAATAATACTTGGAAGGATTTCCCAATAAGAAATTTATGACGTTAATCTCTCTCTTTCTCTCTCGTCTCTCTCTGTGTGCCCCTCTCTGTCTCTCTGTCTCTCTGTCTCTCTGTCTATATATATATCATTGGTAGTATTGTTTAGTTATTTAAACAAAACCAAAAAAAAACAAAAAAAACAAAAAACAACACAATGTCTGCCAAAGAGTGTTCAATGTTTAGACAGAGCAATATGAATTTGTTGAATATGAAAACTAGTGGCTACACATATGCAAATATGTTTCAGTGACCACCCTGCTCGGGAAAATCACATCATCAGGCCAGGAATATCTCCGGTCGACTATATATATATATATATATATATATATATATATATATATATATATATATATATAATCAGGAATCAGTCCGAAACCTATTACGATCGTTGCCGATTATGAAATAAATGTTTCGGCAATATCATCAACTGGATTTTAACATAATTTAAAATTGTCCAACTATTTTTTGTTGCACATTTACTATTTTGAAACTGCTAAAACTGTAAAAATGTGATACAGTCATTCCTTACTTTTCATGTTTCTGCAAATAAATATATTTCTAAATGTCTAAACAGTTTGATAAAATATATAACATATTAACATAATTATTGGAAAAGATACACAATTAAAAAAAATAAAAAAAATCAATTGGTAAAAAGTTTACGTTATTTATATATTTTTATTATAAGAGGGTTGAAAAAATAAACATAAAATATAATTAACTCCAAGGATAGTTTAACAGTTATAAAATGTGAATATTTTACATATGATAAAAAAAACATTAAATTCAAACAACATAATAAGTACGAATCCAGTAGATGATATTGCCGAAACATTTGCTTTTCAATCGGCAACGATCATAATAGATTGCGCATATTAAAAAAAACATACATTTAAATAAAGTACATTTAAAAAAAACGTAACTATGTTTGAAAAAATATAATTACTGGAACAAATGTACAAAGGGAGCGAACGAGCAAAAGAGAGAGGAAATAAATGTTTCTTACTTTTTCTTCGGCATAAAAAAAAAAAACTGTAAAAAGGCGAGCGAGAGAAAGAAGGACAGAGAAAGAGTTGGAAAGAATATATACAGAGATAGAAAGAGAGGGAGATAGAGAAAGACAGGAACTACAAAATGACACCGAAAAATGTAAGAAAATGAATGCAGCAATTTACTTGGGTAAAAGTAGGTATCATTGCGGCACCATATTTGAATGGTACACTAGAGTTCGTTTAGCATGCGAATACCGTTAATACGGTATATAGGAATGGTCAGAGCTCAGCCAATCAGAAAGAGCCGAATTATTCTGGCGAGATTTTATTATTTTTGAATCGGAAAAGTGAAAGATTATGTTATGTCTATGAGTTTATAATCAAGTTACGAAGGGTGAAATCCCCATATCTGACAAAAGGCAGAATTCCTCCCCGGTGATTATTGAGAGCAGAAGGAGAATTTGATA
Source organism: Euprymna scolopes (assembly GCF_053919585.1). Taxonomy (NCBI): domain Eukaryota; kingdom Metazoa; phylum Mollusca; class Cephalopoda; order Sepiida; family Sepiolidae; genus Euprymna; species Euprymna scolopes. Next base: position 51,588,350 of record NC_136498.1, read on the forward strand.
TTCAGAAAGAAAAATAAGAATTACTTCCTCTAAATATGATTGCGATTGTGAGGGTGTTGCTCCTAGTATCAAATGTAGGGGTTTACTCTAACGACTAAATATGTCTAAATGGCGTTCTAAAGTTGCATAAGATAGTGGTTAATAGTCTAGATATAATAACGTTTTATGTGGCATTTATTGTTGCAAACCTACGGAACTTTGGTCCAGAGGGGAATTTCTGCAATCAAAAAATATATGGAAACATATTAATTTATACAAAAATTCTTACCTGCATATGTGCATACATGTCTCTGAGGCAATCTTTTATCGGAGATCCCACGTCTTAAGGCTAACAGAGGAGGTATAATTCAGGATCAGAAAACTATACTCTCTCTGTTGGCATGGAGACGTGGAATCTTCGATAAAAGATCGCCACAGGAACATGTATGTACATATGTAGCTAATAATGTTTGTATAAATAACATATAAACAAGCTATGTTTATTCATCGAGCACTCTTTAATAAACACAATAGTGTCAGTGTATTTACATCTAGGAAAGTATACAACCATTATCACTTTTTATTTCTCTCTCCTCCGTCTTTCTCTATCTATCTATCTATCTATCTATATATATATATATATATATATATATATATATATATATATATGTGTGTGTGTGTGTGTGTGTGTGTGTGTGTGTGCGTGCGCGCGCGTGTGTGTACGGACACGCGTATATCGTTAATTATAATAAAAAAAACTAGAACATGTATGCTTTTCAAACTCATAGTATTTAATTCTTATGTGCATGTAATAAGTCTTACAAGTGTTTCGCTGATTATCGACAACTCATCAGAGACAGTTATCTATTCCTCCCAAAAAGTTGTAGAGGGGGTTTCCTTGGAATAAAAAAGGATCTGATAGATGGAAAATGTTGATAAAAGGAAATGAAAATGTTTAAAATTCGCAAAATATAATGAGTATAAAAAAGCTCTTATTTATTATATAGCATATAAGCACCTTTCTTAAAGACAATTGGATTCACAGCCAACGAAGGGATGTTATTTTATAGCGTCAGATTTTATTCATAAGATCTTAGCCATACTTCAAAAGTTTTCGTATTTAGGTTCAAAATTTAAAGTAAGAACTTATTTACAAACACTAGGAGTTGCACTTAAAAAAATCATTGAAAATTTTATATCTATATCATTAATTGCTAGAATAACGATAATGTTTTAAATTGCAACAAAATGTACATTGCATAAAATAAATCCAAGGTGATTTCTTGATTCAATTTAAATTAAATTTTTATACCTAACTTTGTAAAATTTATAAAAGTGCACTTTGAAGATAAATAAATTTGAAATTTAATCTAGTACCTTTATTTTAAAAGCCTATAGTAAAAACATTTTGTTTCATGCCTTGGATGAAATGCTTTTCTAACTTGTATCTTATCTTTTTAAGATTATATTTTAAAACTCCCCTTCTCTCTATTTCAGTTTGTATTTCTCATCACATCACAACTCATTTTAGCAACCCCCTCTTTGTATTATTACAGGTCTGAATATTCTCTCTGTTTCAGTTTGTATTTTTCCTCACACCACAACACATTTTTGCAGCCCCCTCTTTGTAATACAGGTCTGAATAATGAGAAAATCTTTTTTTTACAAAAACTTTAAAATAACTTTTTTAGATTAAATTTTTAAAAACTTCTTTCAGAATAGAAAATCTTTAAAATTTAATAAGGAACATATTTCATACAGGTTTCATTTAGAAATATTCGGTACATAACGGGAAAAATAGAGATGGAAATTTTCAAGGACTGTATAACTGGTTACGGTCAATAGTAGTCCTCGCCAGCAAAGTCTTTGTTATTGTTAATCTATTATTATTATTATCAATTAAAACATTTTGTGTCCTGCTCTTTCGCGCGAGGACTAATATATATATATATATATATATATATATATATATATATATATATATATATATATATATACACACTCCTATAAATTTATGTATGTTGTGTATTGATTGATCCGGGATTATTGATATTCATATTAAGAACTCCTTTATCTATTTATTTAAAATGAAAATACAACTTTGTTATGTATGGATCGTGGAATTGCAAACAAACATCTGTAAAAGATCTAACTAATGTGCATATTCTTTTAAACATCCATTTTAATTAATTCAATATTAGTTTTTTTCGGTTCTCTCACGGGATGATCATCTTTGGTTAACAATTACGTGTAATTATATTCATGCAGATATTCTACATGAGTAATACTTGCGTAATATTTGCATAAAAAGCTTATAGTAAATACAAACCTCCTTCTATGTATATCTATATATGCGTATATATTTGTTTAAATATGTTTCCTACCAAACTCCTCTGTTTTTTTTGTTTACAGACATGAAACTTAATATGTAGAGTATTCGAACTCCTGCAACACTTTATATTTGGGTTTAACCAGGAAAAATCGGTGCAAAAGTGTGAGAATTAAAAAAAATGAAATTTGCCAGGTGAAGGTCAAAGGACGGCATTACAAATATGCATGCGTAACGAATTTTAGGCCAGAGGTGGAGGAGGCCAGTAAAAGAAAGGTAGAAAATCGTAGCATTCCTTCTGAAGACAAGCCTGGATCTCATTTGACCTGTGAAGCGGCGTCAAGTGTTGCTGCCACACCAAGGGTCTGCCAACGGCCACCTGATTGTATCAGGGTATAACCACACTTTTAAGCACACCCAGGTAACCTTGGTGTTGACTTTCAAGCCGACTTCTAAGATGTGAGATGGCATAACACCAAAGACTATAACCGTGAGCGGAAACACTGTTTTTATCATCCTGTGCACATCCATGTTATTCATAGCAATCCAGCGATACATTTTTAGGGTGCTGGCAATAATCCTGTTGTCATAACTTGGATCAGTAGAGAGCATGAGTTGTACAGTGGCACATCTCCAATCTCGCTCGTTGAACATTGTGTTACTTTCAGACATAATAGAAGGCTCCTATCGCTCTTGGGATTTGTACACAACTTGCCAACTAGTAGATGGTCTACAAAAAAAAAAGAAAAGAAAAAGAAAACCAGTTTAGATCAAACGGAAAAGGAATCACATCGTCTTTTCTATGGTGACAATTTTATCGTTCAACACTATATATATATATCGCGTTGAAACACCGGTTCTCGACTGATCTCCAAAGGTTAAGCAATGATGAGCCCCGTCGGTATCTGATGTTTGGGCATCTAAAAATACTAGGCGCTGTATGTGTTTTCTATTTGTCTCGGCATCGTTTCTAGTCGCCCTAAATTTATATATACTAGCTGGACCTGTGGAAATTTCACAGGTGACTCATTCATATGCAATGGATTGATGTTGACATTCTGTAGATGTTCAGCGTAAATAGAGCCGTTCTAATATTATTGTAGCTTTTTTGTTAAAACTGCAAAAGTATTTATCTAATCTAGCAGAGACACCCGGCGTAGCCCGGTCTTTAATTACGCTTAAATATGATATTTTAATTCTAGCAGTTTTCGTATATATTATTATAGAGTAAATGTTCTATCGATTTTTAGAAATTATAAAGTTGCGATTTCAAAAATAAAAAAAAATATATCCATATGACTTGGGTGTATCAGCTTGAATCGAAACCGAAACCAAAACTTGTTGGCCAAAACGGGGCGAGAGAACAACTATAAAGAGTAGAATAATAGTCCGCAAAATAATGAATACACAAATTATAAAGCCTCATCTTAAAGGACCCCCCCCCAATAAAACTAACACATATACATACAAATAAATATGCATACATATAAAAACATATGCACAGGTACAAACGCACATACATATAAACATATATACATGTAAACGTATACACATGCATAACTTTATGTAGACCGTAATGTCAACCGAAATGAACATTTTTCCACTAAACTCAATTACAGATATTGTATTCATAATACACTGTTCGTCGAACGAAAGACCACAAAGCGTTGCAGTATACTAAATAGGGATTAACTGAAATCGCCCGTTGTTTCTATCAGCCAGCTGCCAGAGCTAATAACCCGCTATTAAAGTGTTTATTTCAAGTGCACTACTTGTGTTGACGCAGGACGAGGAGAACAGCGATCACGATCTGACTCATCCTAAAGACCATAATTTTTATCAAAGGAATAAAATGAAATGATTAAACGCGTACAGAAAGGGTGAAGGAAACGTTATTGTGCGTCAAGTGTCTGAATGGTTCGCTTGATGATAACGATTTACTTTTCTGATAAAGATTTACTTGCTTAAAAATCACAACAAACGTGCACAAATTACATCAAAAGAATGTAGAGGGGGAATGTCAAGTAGTCAATGAATCTCTACTTATATATAAAATCACTTTGTATGTGTGTGCCTGTGTTGTTGTTGTTGTTGTTGTTGTTGTTGTGTGTGTGTGTGTGTGTGTGTGTGTGTGTGTATTTTACAGTACGGGTAGATTTACATGAACTGGGTTTCCACTTGACTGCCAGTCAACAATGGAATACTATGTTGAGGTTTTAAAGAAGGTCAGGAAGAGATTCGGTCGAAAAAGGACAGCACCCTTCAAATCGGGTCAGTGGCATTTCCACCAGGACAATGCACCCTTTCACAATTCCCCCCTTGTTACAGTATATTAAACCAAGATGGATATCAAGACAGTTCCTTACTCTTCCTGCAGTCCAGATCTTTCTCCATGTGACGTTTTGGTTATTCCCTAAGTTCAAGGAAAACCTAAGAAATTGTCGCTATGAGACAACTGAGGAGATAAGAGGCTGTGACGAGGATCATTGACACGCTTCCACAACCAGACATCGATGTGATTTCATTCTCTATCGATTCCGAAACGGTCGGGCCGATTTCACATGAATGTACTTTATGTGCCTGAGATTGTTCTTAGATAGAAAATCGATGATAAAAAAATCCAATTAAAAAAACGAACACACCCTACCATCACAAGTGCATTTTGCAAAGTTTTATCACCGCATAAGCAAAAAGAGCCCATTAACGGTAATTTCAGTGCTATCGTTTTTTAAATGAAATGTATTTATCTGATTGTATTAATATTCATAAAAAGGTACTGCGGATGAAATGATCTCGTATATACAATATTATTCATTAATACCAATTGTAAATGTAAATATAATAATTCTAATTTATTATTGTACATATGCGCATGAGCCAATCAAATTTTGTATGAGAGTGTTTGAGAATAGGCATATATATACACATATATATATATATATATATATATATATATATATATATATATAATAGTATAAGCATAAACTGTTTTGAAGTTATTGAAACATTATAATTTATTCATTTAAATTAATTATTTCGTATTAACGCAATACATTCCATTTTTAAAAAAGTTATAAAAATGATATATAATACACACACACACACACACATATATATATGTGTGTGTGTGTGTGTGTGTGTATAAATACATAGCCACATACAAATTGATAAGAAATTCTGTATACGAAATGTCTTAAATAAGCTTCCAGCCTTTTTTTCGTATGTGCACTTTTATTGACGCTACACACATGAAACTCGAATCCTCATTCGAAGTAATCTCCTCTGGACGCAATGCACTTGTTATACCATTCCAACATCTTTTAGAAGGCCTTATAGATGTCTTCTTCTGGAAGCTTATCAATGACCCTCGTCACAGCCTCTTTCATCACCTCAACCACAGTCTCTTAGTTTTCCTTGAGCTTAGGGAATGACCAAAAAGTCACAGGGAGCCAGATCCGGAATAACAGGAATGATGAGGAACTTCTTGATGTCCATATTGGTGAAATACACTATAACAAGGGGGCAGTTGTTGAATGGTGCATTGTCCTGGTGTATTTGAAGGGTGCTGTTCTTTTCCGACGGAATATCTTCCTGAACTTCATTAAAACCTCAACATAGTATTAAAAACTGGCAGTCCAGTGGGAACCCAGTGCATGAAAATCACACCCGTACTGCAAAAACCAATGGATAATCACGTTTCTGGGTGGATTTTCTCTGTCTTGCGTTCTTGGGTCTGGGAGAGTCAGCAAGCTTCCACTGGGAACATTGTCTCTTGGTCTCTAAGTCATACCTAGTGATCTAACGTTCATCGTATTCATCAGAGCATCAAGAACTGCGAGATCTGAATTTATCAGCTCGACCATCTCCCTACTGTCATGACAACGTCTCCCTTTCTGACCTTCTCTGAGAACACTTCGGACAAACTTCGCGCAAATCTTTCACATCTTCAGTTCCTCACGCGAATAATTGTGTGTACATCAAACTGTGCACTTATTGTTTCTATAAACATACGACGGTCCTTATCCATGAAATTCTTTATTTGACCAATCAACTCTGGTTGTCTGACTTCCTTACTCCTCCCACACATCTCATTATTCCTCACAGACTCCATGCCTTCCTTGAATCTCATATGCCAGTCAAAAACTGAGGCTCTCTACATACAATGTGGCCCAAAAGCTGTCTGAAGCATTCCATACGTTTATGCGTTTTTTTTCCCAAGTTTAAAACAGAATTTTATTGCATATCGTTCTTCTAAAGTATTTTCACGTCCAGAGTGCATTTTCGAAATTCACCAGCTGTGACGATCAGGCTTTAGTAAGGTGTATTCCAATTCCTGCTGTAAGTGTTCATTTTAAATGCATGTATAAAAAAGTCTGGAAACTTACTGAAGGTACGTCGTATTTTTAATTTTTCTTATTATTTTGTTCAAGCCGAAGATGGGGTATTCTACTGGATGTCAGAGATTCACCCGTTATCTCATATACTCCAACCGAGAGATGCATATATATAGTGGATGGTGGATGACTTATTTCCAGCAGTTCTTTCTGATATATGTTCCCAGGACTTGCTGGTACATTTGATATTCAACTTTTACAGGTCGTCCAATGAAGATATTTAAAAACTCTATTATGGCCCATTGTGCAGTAACCGTCCCGCAGCAGCTGGATGACAGATGGCTCATATTCTTTACTTCTGTGTGTCAGAACCTGTACTTGTTTCCATAAGTGTGTATATGTAAGTGTATATATAAATTAATTTCAGTCTCGCAGTATATTATACGAATAGAGATCAAACTCTCTTAAATATCTCATGAATTAAACTGAATTTAAATTTTCAACCCTGAATTGCAAAGATAAATAAGTACAAGGCAACAATTATTATTTATTGTTATTAAATGTTTGTAATTCGGAAATTATTTGGATATATTTGAACAAGCAAATAGAAAATTATCGCTTGAAAAGTCAAGTATTACGTTTCCGCTGAGCTTCTAAACCGGAGGAAGCCATTAATTTCCGAGCACGCCCCTGTCGTATCAAAGACTTGATTTATCTATTAAAATAAAAAAAGATTCATTTGATGGCCTTTTGGCTCCAAGGCGACAAGGAACGGGCTGAAAATCGAGTTACATTTCGCATCCCTTTTTCGTTATTTCAGAGGGAAGTAACGGCCACACAAGGGAGCGCATGTGATTGGGCCCTTTGATTGAGTGGGGGTGACACAAAGACACCCCGGCAATCCGCCTATTTGCATGATGAAGATTAATGCCTTTCTGATTGACTCGGTTCCTGGCATTCTCGAAGAGAGGCGAGTTAGTTTTTCATCGATTACAATCATTAGGCACAAGGGGACGAAATTGAACCGGTCGTTATAGAAAGAAAGGCCTGGGAATTATCGGCCGTCTTCGGCTGGTCAAGGTCATTAGATCCATAATGAGATTTCGATGCACCCAGTACTTCGTTTTCTGTTGCGTTGGTTTACTTTGGGTGATATCCACAAGGAACGAGGGATCAAGGTTAAGGAATAATCCCCTGCTTGAAACTAATCAATTATAATTTAATGTATACAAGCTATGCCTACCCGGCGTTGTCCAGGATTAATCAGTATTATCGCCATTCTGTAATGTTTTACTGTTTCTAAAAGTTCTTTTTATGTAGATATTATCGCTCTCTTCTCTTTTATGCGTTTTTGCCGCGTTCATTCGTTTCTTAAAATTTTCAGTCTCAAATTTTCATTATTAAATATACATGTGTGGACAAATACTTTTTCTCACTGTCGTCGTTCTTCTTCTTCTTCTTCTTCTTCTTCTTCTTCTTCTTCTTCTTCTTCTTCTTCTTCTTCTTCTTCTTCTTCTTCCTTAGTGCCGCCGCCGTTTAGTCTAGTGTTTACTTCATTTTATTCATCAGCGTGGCTTGATCCGTCATCAGTGGAAATAGACAAGTTCAACTTATTAACCAGTACAGAAAAGAAGACTAAGACGTTGTTGGTAATTTGGTATTAAGTTTATTCTCAATACTGCATACACAAGAGATAGATAGATAGATAGATAGATAGAGAGAGAGAGAGAGAGAGAGAGAGAGAGAATTATTCGCTTAACTATCATATTAAGGATAAATGATTGGAGACAACGAACAGATATCTTAGGGGTATTCCTCTCTTAGCAAGTATCAAAGCTTTTCCTTCAGTCATTGCAATATTATTACCGATTCGTCTCTCGTACGTTCCATAGACTGATTTGAAAAAGTCGGTTTTTCTCAACCTCGATATCCCCGATGTTATGAATCATGTCCTAACATGTATTTGCGTTTACTCTACCTTTGTTGTATATTCGTATCACAGAAAACGCTGGTTTACCTAATTTGAAGCGAAAATGTCAATGTTATGAAATACAGAATATTCAGAGAGAATGTTTTAATATAAAAAAAATAATGTTATTGAAACAGGTTAAGTATTTTGGAATAAAAAATGATGTCAAATGTTTATATAATAACTTTGGAATTTTAGAAACATAAGTATAAACAAACAGAATTAAGTCATCCACACAATAACCTGAAGTAAGGACTGACCTCGTTATGTGACGTCAACTAACAAATAAATGATTTTCATGCATTTGAAAACTGACTAGTTAGAGTAATGTTGAATTATTTATCTTTTAGCTGTATATTTTCTCATTAGGATTTGAAAAAGTGAATTTGTGATCAGAAAGTTGAAAAAGTCTGAGAGTTGGGGCTATTACTCGTGGTAGCATTCGGCTGGGAAGTTAGAGGGATATAATCACTAGGGCTATGACAACAGCATATTCTTTTCATTGTTTTGACTCTCGAGTATATATCCGACACAGTTAGACACAGCTAATCAACCGAGAACCACATCACTCTATATAGAAGCATATAAGATATCAACGGATACACTCATTCAACTGGGAAGTTAGAGGGATATAATCACTAGGCCTATGACAACAGCATATTCTTTTTATTGTTTTGACTCTCGAGTATATATCCGACACAGTTAGACACAGCTAATCAACCGAGAACCACATCAGTGTATATAAAAGCATATAATATATCAACGGATACACACTCGAGAGTCAAAACAACGAAAAGAATATGCTGTTGTCCTAGCCCTAGTGATCACTGAAGAGATGTTTTGCAAGCTTTCTGAAAAGGAGAATCTAGTGGTTTATACACTAGCTCAAATGTGGCAACAAGAATCCATGTATAAACTAATGGTGTTATTATCGTCGCACGTATGCGCTGGGCGCCGCCATATATTGGTACCGTCTGTTTTATAATTTGTTGCGGTGTCACTATTAGAGTTTTTGGAGACCGACATAAATATAGCAGGCTGTATACAACGTCACAGTACTGCCTATTACGAAGGATCGTTATTTTCTGTTTCAATTCTTAAATTACCGCGGGATTAAAAAAAAAAAAAACTAGTTCAAAAGTGAGTGTGTTTTATTTTGCGAAAATTAAACATTATTTTGCATTTGGACACGTGTAATTAAAAGAAAATACTGTGGAATTTTATACTTGTAAAGTGTATTTAATTACTAATCAATACGTGATTAGTTGTAAGTTGAACATTTAACAATTTTCAAATCATTTTAAATAACATTTTTTATAATTCTTTTTTTCTAGATAATACAGCAAATAATGTTGATTTATGTCCTTTTTAACTGTATATTTTCTCAATAAAGATTAAAAAATAAAATATGAATTTTGATCAGAAAGTTGAAAATTATTGTTTAGCTTTTCAAACTGTTAAGCAAATAATTTCTTTTACATGCATTATTTTCCAGTTTGCTTTCTTAGTCTATACTATTATTAAAATTCTAAATGTTTATTTATTTATGTGTGAGTATAAATACCAATAAAACTATAGAACGAATGCACAGAATTGAAAAATTCTTTTTTCCCTGAATGCCTAGATTCTCCTTATCTATATGTGGTTCGTAACGAACAACGCAGAGTCATTCAAAAAGCCAATATAGGGTTTTTTGGGTCGTTTCGTGCAATTGTCGAAAAAGTTACCTGCCCTTATCAACTTAGCACTGTCTGTATACAGTTGCGGTAACATCTTTCGGTATACGGACATGACTTGTGGCGCAATGGATAGCGCGTCTGACTACGGATCAGAAGATTCTAGGTTCGATTCTTGGCAAGTTCGTAATAATTTTTTAACCATTATTATATCCAACGTTTACTAATTAGTCTTACCCTTAGTTAGGATATATATTTTTTTTTCAGTGATTTTGTTTTGTGCATATGGAAATTTCACATACCCCGAGTTCACAAGGTAAGTGTTGATGGTAAGACGATGTTAAGTGTATTTAATGTTGAGTGTACTCGATTTTCTGTTTGACTCGTAGCCGCTAGTAATGAATAAAAGTTTTCACAGTATTATTTATATAATTTTGAGTGATCTTTAGTTTTCGATATTTGGAGTCAATAAACGCAGCAAACATTCAGTCTCAACCGTAAATGTTTTAACTTGTCCATTTTTTTTTTAAATTCGATGAAACTTTGTTGTATAAAAATGTTTTATTATTTCTGTGAGGAAGTTTTTTGTATAATAATATTTAAAAACAAATAATATTTATCCTCCTTCAAAAGTATAAGTCAACCAAACATATTTCTGTAAAACAAGTTTAAACTAAAACTGTTTATACATTTGTTCCCAAATAGTTTTACTTTATTTAAATGCACTGGTCACCCTTTTTTTTTAAAGAGGGAATCGCAATAACTCTGTCAATTTTTAGTCTATAGACTCGAAATTTGAAATACCGGGTACTGAGATTTGGGAAAATCGATGTGACGGGTGTCAGCCAGAAATTTGGCTGTTAAGGGGTCAAATTTCAACGATTTGACCTTTAAGAACTCTACCAAACTCCTCCGACAATTTTGGGTCTAGACACTTGAAATTTTAGATATAGGTTCCTTGAACCTGGATCTAACTTAATAAAGTGATTTGAGCCCGAAACTATAAATTTTAGGGGGTCATAATAGGGGTCAAAGTTTTAAAAAATTAACCATTTTTTTTGTTTTTTTGCTTTTTTTTGCACAGTATACACCTCCAAACACCCGAGCAACGCCGGGCACCCCTGCTAGTATGCTAATAAAAGAAAAACATGATAATTGTATTTGTAATAATTTGGATGTATGGCTTTTTTATATTATTATTTATTATTTTATTATTCTTTCTATAACTTTACAACTGAAATGTCCAATTACTGTATCCACTACTCCATAATTCGACAAGATACATCTGAAGAATGTCGGAGGTTACATCGGCCGAAACGTTGTGAAAATAAAACTCAAGATGAGAATAGTAGTCCGAAGAATCCAAATACGACGAAGGTTACCAATATTGAATTATCGCGCTGATGCAGCTTCGTCTTTTTCTATCGAGACGGGAACTAAGACTGAGCGGGAGAAGTGTCGTGAGTTCAAAATCAGACGGCCAGAGGCGTAAACAATATCGAAAGTTTTAAACTGGTCTCAACAGGAAGCACGCACTTTAATGTTGGCGAAAAGACATCCTTCGTTGTAGATAATCGAGACAACCGTCAACTGCTCTAAGCAATGTTTTGTCACAGACGCAAATTATCTGATTTCTAACGCAGGATCAGCGAGACTCATCCTTGCATGAGTCACTAATTAAAAACTTGTAAGAAAAAGTGATAAAGCTGACAAAGACATACACCATCTGTATTCTGTAAGTAGCGGTGGAGCACGACCCGGTATACAAAGACGCTTAAATATATTTTAATTCAAGCAGATTTCACATTTATTATTATTATTACAAAGATAGTTCTCCATTGAATATTACATTGTACCTAATATATAGTACTAATGTGAAATGATTTAAGAAATGACTTAGGTAAGATTAGCTAGAATCTAAACCAAAGCATTTCCCACTGTTTGAGCTATCAACAGATAAATAAAAACGATCCTAACTTACACCACTTCGAACTATGTATGAATTTGCACATGCACAAAAGCAATAGATATAAATTGGCAAGTTAAAAATGAACATTTTGCATTTCAACTTTCCGACATATTTCTGTATTCGTTATTCATCCACCGAAACAAATATTTTACTCCTTATAAACAATCCTTCTTGTATGATTACTACTTCCTGTTAATTTCAGTGTTATATGACCAGTATTCGCTATTATTTGTATTCATCGGACTACTGTTCTCATCTTGAGTGTGATTTTTACAACGTTTCGGTCGATTTAACCGACCTTCTTCAGGAGTATCTTGTCGAACTCTGGAATGTTGACGGAATTTCGAGCGGAACCCTTTGTTTACTTCACGAGGATAGCATCCTCTTATTTCGTCACCCATGACTGGATAGAGGTCCTAAGAAATTCGTAATTGTATTTTTCGGTCGCCCACATTGAGGATGGAACCTTCAACAGTCAATAGTAGTCCGATGAATCCAAATAATACGACTAACCAATCCCCATCTCAAAAATTAAGGAACGTCATGTGACCAGTAGTTTATTGTCATCGAAATTGATAAAATCGCTCATTTTAAAATTAAATCAATTGATTGTCTGTTTTGGATGGGACTCAGTTTGGTTCACCGAGAGGAAGCTTTACATGCCTCGCTGCAGGTAATTAGCCCACAATACATTGTAGTATATAGTGCACTATAGGAAACCTACTGTTCATTTTATAATGTTTTTTATATATATGACGGCTTGAATTAAAGTTTAAAATGCAAAAGTTAAGTTATCATGGTTCAATTATGCTCTAAACAGAAACATTCATTTCGAACTCGCCCATATCATCCCAAAGAACCTACTGTTGATTTTATATGCTTGGACTTTCTGCTTGTACGATGATTATGGTTTGAATTTAATCTAAATGATAACGTCAAGTATTATGCTTCAGTTGTGCTCTAAACAGAAACATTCATTACGAACACGCCCATTCCATACCAAAGAACCTACTGTTGATTTTATATGCTTGGACTTTCTGCTTGTACGATGATTATGGCTTGAATTTAATCTAAATGATAAAGTCAAGTATTATGGTTCAGTTGTGCCTTAAGCAGAAACATCCATTTCGGACACACCCATTCCATTCCAAAGAACCTACTGTTGATTTTATATGCCTGGACTTTCTGCTTGTGTGTTAATAAAACATCTCACATGCACTTGTGATGTTGGACTTTATAGGATATTAACTTTAGTAAAAATTGCCTGTTCCTTTTTACATCTTTTTTTTTTTCAATTATCTATACTTTTCGAAGTCATTGCGAAACAAAACCTATATAAGCACAATTTCAGATACAAAAAGTATATTTGTGTAAAATTTCATAAAAATCAGCCTAGCCGTTGCGGGATCTACAGGGAACTTTCATTCACCATTAAAATACTTGTAGAACAGGCAGAGGGATGCAACGTTTCGTCCATGGGACAGAGGATGAAGCTTGGATTCCAGTTTAGGGCCTATCAGTATAGGACCATGATAATCATAATTTATTAATGATAGATGACTTCATAAATTGATAAATGCTGACATATTATAGGTAGAAAGAAAAAGGTTAAATCTATTTAATATAACCATATTGCAACTTAACATCCTGATCGGAAAACCATAAGTGTATAGTACATATTGAATTTTAGGTAAAACTAATTCATTTAATGTTCTAAAATGTATAGTTTAAGTTGTGAAATAATAGTTATTAGTATGTATGATGAATTAATATACATTAAAAATAACTGGAAGAAAGCTAAACACTCGTAGTTTTTAATTGTAAATCGAGTCACTATAATAAGAATATCAAAATAACTAAATATCCAAGGAGGAAACTTAGGAAAATGTCAATTTTTAAAACAGGTGGTAAGTACTTAGAATAAGTATATTTGACTAATGTTTGATCGATAACAGTTTGAATGCGATTTCTTCCAAAAATAAATGCATAAAGAATAAATACTCATCAACCGTTAAAAAACATTATGATTAACCATAATAATAGTTAGGTAATCATGAATCAGTATATAAAAACCAGGAACACATGAGAAATATTTTTGGTGGGAAAATAGAACTTATAGAAAATCAAGACGGTGAGGCGGCATTAGAGTGGAGAATAGGGGAAAACAAGTTGGCTTAACGAATGTAATTAAGATATAGTAGTATTAAAAATGTGGATAAATTTATTAGGTTGACTTACAATATAAAATTCATTAAATTTAGTAGATGCAAGAATATTTAACAGTAAAGAGATCTAGTTATTGTAAATATGTTTATTAAAGATGGTAGTGTATAAGTATTAATAATATAACAAAGTAAATAGAAAACATCTGTTGAAAAAAAATATGGAGAAAAGTGGATAAGTGAGTTTGAATATACATATAATATTGGATTGCAAACAGCAAAGAATATACAAAATGAAAAATTAATTAGAATAAGTTAGCGAAATAAGAGAACCTAAAGGAAGAATAAAGAACAGATTCGTTCAATTGAAATCCAATTTAAGAAGAGTAAATAAGATTATGAGATATTGAGTTTACAATAGTTACTTCCCTTAGAGTGCCAAGAAGATATCAAATTTAAAAGAAAGACTAATTTTATTTTCTATTTATGAGAATTTAAAAACTTAGCACACATAACGTAAATAAAGATAATATGAGAAATTACAATTTCCATACATATACATACAATTATATTATAACTAGTGACAAGGCTAAAAAAAACTTATCGAATTATAGTTAAATATCTAGAGATTAATAAAGAGTCGGAATTTGAATCGCTAATTGTATCGGAATCAGGAATTTAGTACGGAATCGGTAATTATAACGATAATTGAGAACTAGATAATTGAGAATTAGCAACATAATTACAAAAATCACTCACTTTAAAAGTTGAGACTTAATGGGTTAATTCGGGTTTTTATTAACAGATTCGGTTCTGTATTGGCATGGATATTCAGCATTTAGAAATTATTGAACTCCAAGAAAGATAGTCTATGTACATGTTGCGTGTGAGAGAGCTTGTTTTTTGACATATACGCGGTATTTTATATTTCGCCTAGTTATTAATATAGTGGTGATGCTCTGTATTTTTCTGTTAAAGACTTGTTATAGTAGTTGTAGCCGTGAATATTAAGCTCTCTAAGTACCTAAACGCAAATTCCATGAATAAAGTTCCTTTCCTAGATTTCCTAGAACTTCCCCCATGTAGAACACTGTTTCATTGGCCTGCTTCCCAACCGATTACAGTATGGTAGGCCTTCAAGTCCAATGTAAACAAGTTCTATTCATACCACCCCCTTGAATACTCGAAATTCTACTCAATCCACACAATTAACGGTTACTAAACTACCACCTTACATTCACTAACCCTTATCCTCGAATGACCTTCGGGCCTTGATAAGTGTAAAAAGTACTTATCATTTTTAATGTTGCATATTAGAACTGGTTACCAACTTTTGTTTTGACGAAATATTATTTTTATTGAAGATGCGCAATGGTGATTCATTACCCATCTAACGAATGCCTTATTTATTAAAATGTTTGAAATTATTGTTGAAATAGAATAATAATTTAATTTTGAGAAAAAGATCTATTCACTTCCTCTAAATAGTTTTACAGCATTGTTACTATTGTATGGTAGAATATTAGCAGTTAAAAATAAGTTACTCAGGATGAGTTAGTTGCAAGACTAAAATATCAATTTGAATATGATATGTGTTGTTCGGTAATGCATTTCAGCATTCTGAAGAGTGATTAAATGTATTATGAGTAGACAAGTTACAATGGTAAATTAAAACAATTCTAATATTCCGTTATTCTTTGAAGGGTACGTATAATGTCAGTGAAAATTACGAAGCGTTCGTTATTTATAAACCAAGTGTACTATGAATGGAATAGTATGAGGTAAAAAATTTAATTATTTTTTTCTGTTGTTCTTGGCCTTCGGGCTGGATCAAAGTGTAATATTTGTTCCGCCAGATACTGCAAGCAAAGACCATATGTGAGGGAAACCCCACATATAAGACCTTGGTCAATGTAGGGGAAACCCTTCATACCAATTTTCACTATCCAGCTCCCCTACTTCCCGGGGAGTTGGTCCCCATTTCCCCTTCACTCCTCCCATTAAAAATCGGCCTTGTGCCTAATTTGCTCGGTGGGGGAGCAAATAAATACCCTGTTGTTCTTGGCCGTCGGGCTTGGATCAAAGTGTAATATCTACTCTGCAGATGCTGCACTTAAGATAATTTGTACCAGTCAATGGAACCCCTCTATACTGGGACAATTATTATTTTTGGTAACCAGAGTGCCTCCTTTTTGCCTACTTTTAGGGGAGCTGGTTTTTACCCCACATTAAAAACGACCTTGTGCCTAATTTGCTTTGGTGGGGAAGCAAATAAATACATTAATAGTAATAAGGAGTGTTATAAGGGGAGAGTGTTAAAGATTTAGTTATTTTCCTGTTGTCTTGGTAGTTGCCTAGGAAAAATCGAGTTTACTTTATTGAGATAAACATATATAACTTGATAAAAAATTCTCTTTCTAAAAGTAAATTGAATCATCGGAATCATTTCAGATTGCATTTACTAAGACTGTTTCGTTTTATAGACATAGCTTGACCTCAGGGCAATGTGGCCACATGCGCAAATAGCTAATAATTGATTGATTCAACAATTTGTAATTATACTTATCTCAGACATAATGTTGTCAGGTTTAATAAGAGGCATTGAAGCCAGTGAGCATGAAGACTTTTGAAATGGGTCTAAAACTTTCATTAGGCCTTGAGGGGACCCTCAAGAAAACATATACGAGGTTAAAATTCTATGGTACGTTGTTCGAAATTTTTATAGAAGGTTATGTGCGCCTAAGATTTCTTTTTTACGCTGGAAAGAGTCTACAAGGAGAAAAAGGTTGAGCGGGGGTATTAACTAGAAGCAAGCATAAATCAAGGAATACTTAAAAATAGCTTAGTTTAAATTGCTATCCTCTCTTATCTTTTTATAAAAGAATAAAGAAAAAGTAGAAGGGGTCCCTGTTGCTACAAACAACGCCATCCTCACTGAAACTTCGTTGTATGGTATACTTTTCTCCAGTTACACCACCATCAATGAAAGAAGGTATTTGCAATAAAAATTTTTATAATGTAATAGATATCTAAAACAACACTGTTATGAATACTTTCTTCGAAACAACTTGCTCACAATCGAAATTATATCTACGAACTTTTGTGCGAGAGAATTCGGTTGGCAATGTGTATAGAGTGACGCTGTGTTTAATTCGTATAAGTCTGCCGAATATATTTCTGCTCGTAGCCGAGCTTAGCTTTTATGGGCGTACCCACGTATGTCGGATATAGAAGAAAATACCAGTAACAACAAAGCAAGAGAAAACTATATATTTGGGTTGTATTCGGAATGAATATCATGGCTTATCTGGTTGGCCGAGAGAAACCACTAATTATGGATTTTGTTCAATCATGAGTCGATTCGTAAAATACAAAATTCACTGTCGCTCACATTTCTTAAAAAACAAGTCACACTAATTATAATAGAAATGTCGAGTGATAGCAGAGAGGCGTGCGTGTGCGTGTGTGTGTGTGTGGGGGGGGGTGAGAGACAGTGTACTATATGCAAAATTTCCAAAGCAAAATATATAAAATTTCCCAATTGTCCACAGTCTTCTGATAGTAACACAGTTTAAACATTACGCCCGCTCGTAACAAAATAAAATAGATTCGTAAATAAAATCGAAACTGATAAAAATAGTTATGAATATATGAAAAAAATGCATACAAATAAATAAATTGACAAATAATGTTAAAAATATGAAAAATTATACATATGTGATATGTATATAAATTGTAAAGAACCTTCAAATTTATTAAACTGCAGAAGTGAACTGACAAATGTATGTATACACAAAATAATTTCACCTTTCGATAACAACACACAATCGATAAATGACATGAAAAATAAATAAAATACAAAACTAGCAAAAACAATAATGGTTCTTATAATCTTAATAGTAATGATTCATAAATAAACAAATAACTAAACAACTCAGTCACTTTCTAACAAAAACAAAAGAGGGAACTCACTTCTCTAAAAACGAAGGTCAACTGAACCCGTGCTTGATAAATGCGCGATTATTGATTGCTATATAAATAAGTGTGCTAATAACACATGATCTGATTGGCTAATCAACAAATCCGATACCACAAGTGTATATGGAAACACGGAGTTATATCGATTCCATGCAATAGCCTGACGAAGACACCAAGAGGATGAAACAGTAAATTTTGCCATAATTGCGATATATATTTTCAAAACTTATATATATATATATATATATATATATATATATATATATATATATATATATATATATATATATATATATATATGAAAACGCGAAAAACAAAAATTACCTTGTGGCAAAAGAGCACTTAAATTTTTTATCTATCGATTTGTCTGTGTTTTTCCCCTCTCCATTCGTGTGATCTATCATGCCAAAATACTTTTCGTCTGAAAGATCCGGAACTTAAGCCGGAACTTTATCGATGTGTAAGAGTATAAAATACCAATGGGATAGTCTCAATTCCCTAAACGACACACGCAAACGCATACACACACACATACAAACGCACAAACAGACACACACACAAACAGACACACAAACGCACACACTTATCTACACATGCACACACAGGGAAATATATGTATATATATGTAAGGGAGAGAGAGAGTGTGTGAAAGAGAGAGGAGAGAGAGAGAGAGAGAGAGAGAGAGAGAGAGAGAGAGAGAGAGAGAGAGAGAGAGAGAGAGAGAGAGAGGGGATGGTAAACAAAATTATTTATTCTTCCCATCAACCTGTCTAGGTGAGTGAATGATGTGCAAATGGCCGACTTTTTCTAATGTCCCACATTTCGCACCCCAAGGCAGAAAATACTATATCACACGAAATACGAACTCGTTTAATATCTGTACGTAATACTTCAGGAATCAAAACACATAAATTATACGCCCAAAATAGACATCTTGTTTATTTATACCGTGTTTTCGTATGGCCCAAATCGTGACACACCAATAAAATGCTTTTTATTTTATTCATGGAGGTTATTTTAGACAAAGCAGGACAGTCCTTGATGTAAAGAGCTAAAAGAAACGATAATAACTAACGCAAATGCCTATAAACTCTAGTCTAGAAAAGAACACGTAGGTGGAAAACAGCATGAAACGCGTTTTACAAGCCTATAATTCTTGGAACAAAATCTACTGGAATAATGAGGTATCTAAAAAGCGACTCTATAGAAACCGCTAACACAACAAGTTGGATGAAACAAACAAAGAAAACAGAGAATACATCAGGCAATTCCGAAGAACACACACCTCAATAGTACTTATAGAAGAGACTGAGAATAGTAACGTCTGTGTGAGAGATAGATAGATAGAGAAAGTGAGAGAGAGATAGAGAGAGAGAGAGAAAGAAAGAGAGAGAGAGAGAGTGCATAGAAGAAGAAAATATGGGACTAACCAAACCAGAAGTACCTTATTCGGGAAAACTCGACTTTATTTCAATAACAAAGTACTACATAACCTATAATCCTGTAGTCTTCTTCGAATTTCCTAATTTTACATGCCATAATCACATTAATACACTGGTTCTAGTTAGATCCTTGAAGCTGGGCGATATTGAATTTGGGCATTATCAGATAGGTGACAATTTTGGAAATTCAAGCGGTGTAGTTGGTAGTACCTTTTAGTAGAAGGTTTTCACTCACCATTTTCAAAAAAGACAAAGAATAACGGTGATGTTGAGAACGCAGGAACGCAGGGTTTTTCTTGTTTGTGGATACAATCACTCGAACGCCGCGGTTTAGTTTTCAATAACTGTTTATTATAAGCAGAAGCATAATTACAACAAAAAATTACAAATACGTTTCTTAACCTTATGAAGAACCTTCAAATGGCAGATAGATTTACCCGCTCAAATATAACAACAGTTTGCGTCTAGTTTGCGTCTATTCATTGATTCTACAAGAATTTATTTAGAAAAATAAAACTTTATTTTAGTAACACAGACATGCGTACCTTTTAATGTTGCAGGCTTATTTGAAACTCATGATTTCCATGCCGTAATCATATTGCTACACTGGTTTTTGTAGATCATCGAAGCTAAGCAATGTTGAGACTGTTCAATCCCCCCCTCTCTCTCTCTCTCTCTCTCTCTATATATATATATATATATATATATATATATATATATATATATATATATAAATAAAAGTGAACGTGTGTGTGTGTGTGTGTGTCTGTGTGTGTGTACAGTTTCCAACGCAATAACTCTGTCAATTTTTAGTCTACGAATTAGAAATTTGATAAACAGAGTATTGAGATTTGGAAAAATCTTCGTGATTGGTTTTCGGCCAGACATATGGCTGTTAAGGGGTCAAAGTTCAACGATTTAACCTTTGAGAACTCTACCAAACTCCTCCGCCAATTTTGGGTCTAAACGCTTGGAATTTTAGATATAGATTCCTTGGACATGGATCTAACTTAATAACTTGCTTTGAGCCCAAAACAATAAATGTTAAGGGGCCAAATTAAAAAAAATAGGGGTCAAATTAAAAAAAAAATTTACCGCTTTTTTTTTTGCTCAACATACACCTTCAAACACCCGGGCAACGCCGGGCTGAAATGCTAGTAGCAGATAAATCAAAACACATACTTATAAAACTAAAATAAATATTTTGTTTATTTATACCGTGTTTTCATATGGGCTAAATAATGACAGACGAATAGAATGCTTGTTTTAATTATTGAAATATTCTAGACAAAGCACGAAGGTCCTTTATGTAAAGAGCTAAAAGAAATGAAGATAACTAACGCAAAGAAAGTAAATGCCTATCAACCATAGTCTAGAAAAGCCGGAACTTTATCGATGTATAAGAATATAAAATACAAATAGGATAGTCTAAATTCCCTAAACGATACACGCAGACACACACATACTTATCAACACACGCACATACAGGGAAATTCAGGCGCTGTATGCGGTAAGATTGCGACACACTCATAAGTGATGTTTTCACTTACCACTTCGCATATAAATCATCAGACACTCGTGGTGTCGAAAACTGAACTTCTTGATTGTCTGTTGATGCAATCACTCGGACGCCGATGTTTATTTTTTCAGGTGTCTTACAAAGAGAGAAACAGTTACAGAAAAAGATAAGAGAGCACATATCACATTGAACCGCAATTTCTTGTTGAATGACTGAAGTAGTGTTCAGCCTGATTAATACTTAGACCGATGACAGCTTGGGAATACTAGACATCGTAACCATTGACTGACATTATGCATTGTTAAGGAGTGGGTGTTATTTATTCATACATTTCATAACTCGCTAGTAACGGAAAGTAGTGTAACTTGGAATCCGAGTGACAAGAAGTTCCCCAGATTCATAGCACTATTTATGCATGTTGTAAATAGCTTCGCATTTCGCAATAGTCATTTATTATTGGATTCTCGATGATAGCTTTTGGCTTTCTATAGAATTTGAATGAAAATAAACCTCCCCGAGATTCCATTAATCTCCATGCTCTTCCACAGAAGATATGAACCGTGCTCTTTTCATCGTCATAGAAACTTCCCGACGATTTCGTGTGGTATGAAATTGTTAGTGCCATTGTTTCATTTGTGTGGGGCCAGGTGTGCGATTATGGTATTTTATTCGATATTCGTCCTGTCAGTGTCAGTTCTTTTGGTTTCGTGTAGTTTTGTTTAAATAAAGAATAAACACTTTGAGAATAAGAGTTAACAGAGTATCAGACGAACAGTGAGACAATGATGATGATGATTGCAATGATGATGATGATTGGAATAATTATGATGATTGCAATGATTATGATGACTGCAATGATTATGCTGATTAGAAAAAAATTGATTATTAAAGATGACGGCGCAACAACAATTTATTTACATTCGATTTGAAAACGACTATGTTTAGTCAGCTGGGAAGCAGTCTTACGGTATTGTGTTTCGCAGACGGACAGTTCTTTGAAAGAAACTTTGCACATAGAAGTTTTGTTTAGTTTTAAGTATGTAGATAGGTAGAGAGAAAGAAAGAAAAAAAAACTATTGACATTGGTTGTAACTGGACGAATTTTTGTTGTGAATGTTTTACAAGTGGAGGACTTGTCATGAAAATGACAGAACCGTTTTATTTATACATATTTACTTGCGTTTACGCAGAATTATATTTCAACCGTCTTTATCAACTGTTTCGTATGGCTCCTTTGATTTGCATTTCGTCTTATCTTTTTCTATATTTTTGGAAATATCCCAAATGTTACTACACTTATTGGTTTTGCCGTAGTTTTTCATGCTCCATATTGCCCACAGCTCTCTGGCAAGCTCCGTATATTAGTTTGTATTTTTTGCTATCACGTTGATCTTCATCCTGTGATATATCATGATTTTGACCCTTCTTGTTTATTACACAATCGTGTGTTCTTGCTTCCATGTGGGCCTATAGTATTTGGTTACATGTTCAAACTTCAAATTTTTGCACAGTTCCTGTTGAATTACCTTCTAAACACAGCTATGTCGGTTTTTGTATTCCTTTTAAACTAGTTTTATGCATTCACTTATGATGTGATTTAATGTCTCGCCTCTTTATCAACAGAATCTATATTTACTGCTTTTTGTTACTTACGGTTTGACTAAGTTCGTTCTAGTCGCGTAGTTATGCACGACTCTCAGTAATGATCCCGTTTTTCTGTTTAAGTGCCCTTTTTTAGCCATATATAACGTAACGTAATATGCGGCCGCAGTCGTGATTGAACTCACTACACGAGTTTGTAGTGTAATTCAAATCTTGCCTGTAGTTGAATATTTAATGCTACGCTAGGGCTATCAAGGGTATTTTTTATCGTGACGCCATCTATATGAGTTGCCTACTACGGCTTCAGAGAGGCCCATCAACCCTAGAGGAGAAGGATATACAGCGCCAGTTTCCCAACCTAGTATTTTACCTCACGGTACATACAGCGCCTCGCCTTCCCAAATGGTCACCCATCTGGTAGTGGCCAGGCTTGACGTTTCTTAACCTCGGTGATCTGGCGAGAACCGGTGTGTCAACGTACCATTGTGCCATGTATAAGTGCTTGGTCAGTCTTATAAAGCCGTGCGATCATGGCCACCTACCCATCGAATTTCCTTCTGACCGAGAATAATATGAGAAAAATCCACATGTCTGTCCATTAGGTTGCAAAACTTATAAAGAAGCATGATGCCAGCAAAGTAACTGAGCCTGACAACATTCCAGTCATATGATTTTCGTCCCGAAAGATATATAGCATAGATACTGACTGTAATTTTACATAGAATGATTAAATCTATCGAAAGGGGTTTTCTGTGTAGACTAATAGCTCTTTAAATGTAAACGATATTTGATAGGTGTTGGCATAAAGATCTACTTCACAAGATTTCCAGATATGAGTATCTGAAAATGTCTTTTAAACCACTGAATCCTTTCTCTCCGAGAGGTTTATACTAGTAGTTGTTGATGGGCAGAAGTCTAAATCTCAAAGTATTAACGCTAGCGTGCCCCAAGGATCCCACCTGGGTCCAACTATCTTCCTTATCTTCATCAATAATCTCTTAAATCACACCCCAAGTTCATTCGTCTACACTACGATTACCTAAATATATTCTCATAAAGAAGTGCATGTTCCTTAAAAACAGTTGGAAGTTCATTTCTCGACATATACGCAGACAACACTACCATCTATTGCAGCATTTCAAAAGCAATCAACAACCGAGATCTCCCTGAGTAACCCTCCTCCAACCTTGAAGTGCGATCGGGCAAAAAGTGATTAATTTTAATGCATCCAAAACCAAGCTTATATCTTTTCACTACTATTACTAAGATCCCCACATGGCGCTATTGATATAAATGACTCTCATATCGAAGAAAGACCACACTTCGAAAAGCTTCTGTGACTCATCTTCAACCCTGACCTGTAATAGAAGATTTACATAAAACCTGTTGCAAGGTCTATGAAAAAAAATGTTTGCATCATTCTGTCGCTCCAAAATATATCTCAATCCTCTACCTGTATAAAAGCGAAATACATCCTAAAATGAAGTACTGCTGCAACATATGTGTTGGAGCTGCTTGGAACACTATCCTTTCCTGTACAGAGTTTTAAAACCGGCTTCAAAACATAATAGGTGCAGCCTTTTATTTTCCATACAACCTCTTTCTCTGAGAAGAGATGTTGCGAGTCGGTGTCAGTTCTATCGTTATTTTCCTGGCAAATGCTCGTCTGAGATTTAATCTATAATTCCACCCACAAAACATTCATAACAAGCACTCGTATAGCTACAACCAGTTTCAACAATTTTCCTCACTCTCTGTGCGTAAATGTAAACGCGAATTCCATGAACAAATTTCTTTCCTAGAACTACCCACCCGTGGAACTCTGTACTGCGTGCATGCTTTCCACCTAACTACAATAAGATCGTTTTCAAATCCAATATAAACAAGTTCGTGTTGAGCCGTCCCTTAAATAATTAAATTTTACCCAATTTCAAACATTAACGATCACTACGCTGTTGTCTCAATAACCATTATCCTAGAATTGTCTTCAAGCCTTGATAAGTAGTGAATCCCTTGTAAAAAATCGAATTTCTTCTCATTTTATTTCTATGCGTTTATACTTCTAGATTCGCTGCTCTTGTTCCTCATTTTGGCGGTGATTTCTTTTAGAATATATCAGCATTTTCTATATTTTCGGTTACACTTTGTAGAATCTATTTTTGTGTTATTCATACTGTTTCTACAAAGTCCCCATGTACCGTTTTCCTGAATTTTTGCATGCATTGACATTTATGTAGTTCGTTCTGAGCGCGTTATTATGTCCGACTTTCAGTGGCGATTCGGTTTCTTTCTTCAATTATCATCTTGTAACCATTTCTTTTGTCTTATTAGTCATCCATGTAGCTGCCTCTTTTCCCATTTTGTTGTTAACATCCATTTCTTTTCTGTATAACCGCTATCAGTATTGATTGCATTACAATAATTTGCGATGGGAATCAGTCACTTTGCATTCGGGCTGAAAATTCTGCTGTGTTTATTTGAATCTCTAATTCTTTTTTGTTTATTGTGATTAACAGTAGAGAGTCTCCTTGGAAGATACCTCTTTGTATTTTTATCTCAATTTTCAGCTGTCAGTTCAAGTTCTCATGTTCTCATTGATTTTTCAAACAGATTGATAATTTTCTCTTGTATTTTGTACATTCGTACGCACTATATTATCCATGCTTGAAAGATCCTGTCGTACGCTTTTTTTGTGGTCAATCCATGACATGGCTATGTTTTTTTTCTACTTCTTACTCCCATTTAGGATCTTTTAGTCTATGTACAGTGTGTCCAAAAAGTCACTGAAGGATTTTGAACTTAAATAGATTCTTTATTTTTGATGATCTCTTTCCATAATTTTAACACAATCTGACCGAAAACATTGGGAGATTGAAACAATGTAAAATTCGAACAGTCTTTAATTTTGAAAAATACGGCGGGAGACACCATGAAGCTTCTCAGGCAATGCTCTGGCAACAACATTATCTCTTGTTATGGCAATGTCAAATGGCCACCACGTTCCCCAGACTTGACTAGCTCCGACTTTTTCTTGTGACGATATCTTAAAGAAAGAGTTTACGTCAACAAAACCCAAACCCTGCAAGAATTGAAGGAAAACATCAGGAACGAAATAAAGTAGTTAAATCGCAATCCAGAGATTCTGCAATCTGTCATAAATAATGTTTTAGAAAGAGCATAAATATGCGAAAGAGGAAATGAGACACATTTAAAATACATTATTTTTAATAAATAAAGATTATTTGAATTTTGGATTTAAAAAAAAATATTTCCCAATGTCTTAGTCAGATTGTGTTAAAACAATAAAGAATCTGTTTAAGTGACTTTTTGGACACACTGTATAATAGATCATATGTTTCTCTTTTCCATTTTCTGTTGATCGGAAAGTAGTTCCCGGTTATTAATTAAGTGATAAATTTGTTCTCTCAGTTGTACTGCTAATATTTTCAGCATGGTTGGTAAAAAGGTTATGAGCTAGGTGAGAGCGGTTGCCTTTTCTGTGTCTTTTTGTATCGGTGTAATTCCACCCCAGTTGCAACGCTGCTTCGTGGATACATTTTTTAAAGGTTTTGAATTAGCTTCTGTAAATTCTTTAGACAAACATGCGTGTATTCTATCGTTGCCTTATGATATTTAATTTGCCATTTTTCTTTAGGGTTGATCTAAGTGTTTCCTTGCGGATTTTGATAATTTATATTTTGATAAAATTGGCTTTCATTAAGTAGGATTTGATAAAACTGCTACTTGATCGTGAAGTACATATACATATAGTTTACAAAATGAGTTACTGACAACTTTCGATTGTATCTGTATCGTCTCAATCTTCTTGTTACTTGTTGCTATCTTTTACTTTAGTTCTTCTTGTTTCTTGTTTAGCCTATCCATACGAATCATATTTCCATTTTTCCACCCTTTTCTGACCCTTTTCATCAAGTTGATCGCGTTAGATTCTTTTTGAATTTTGTTGGTATAGGTTTCTAGCTTTAATTCCCATCCAGATTTTGTCGGTCCATTTTTTTTCGGTGTTTTTTTTTCTACTTTAAATTTCATACTCATCGTCTGGGGAGCTGTATAAAGTAAGTTGTTTATGTTTATAATAGTATCTGTTGGGATGTATCAGAAAGATGTTCACCCTTTTGGTTTTTGCTTTTAATTTCTACCACTCTTAGTATTTTTAAGAATAGAAGTTTGTTTCTTTCTTTTTTCTTAAGTTTTATGATGTTTTATACTTATTCTCAGCTCTGTTTCTTAGTCTCAACGTTTGTCGTTTTTATGTTTGGCAGATCTTCTACATATCCGGTTTATATGCGCGGGGTTTTACTTACCGAGCCGTGTTTCTTGGTCTGCTTCCTCATTTATCTTTCGTTGTATTTTCATTAGTTCCAGATTCGAAAAACTAATTTTCTTGGGAATAAGTTTCATTTGATCTGCGATTCTTCGTTTCTTCTTCTTCTTTTTCTTCTTCTTCTTCTTCTTCTTCTTCTTCTTCTTCTTCTTCTTCTTCTTATTCCTTAGAGTTCTCACACAGGCTATCATCAGAAAATCGTAGTGTTCTCTGGATGATTATTATACAGCTACAAGGGATTTTCACACGCACCATTACTAGCCATTACCCACAAACAATAATTTTTTTTATTCCCTGGATTGTGAGTGACAAAACGTATCCCCCAAATTTCCAGTGCTCTCCATCTCTATCAATATCCGGTACAGATGACTTCGCGTTATCGCAAGAGGTGTTTATCTCTAATCTCGCTGGTAACGTCCCTTGGTATTTTCTGAGGTTTCGGAGGTAAAAAGCAGCAGGATTTCAGTGCTTTTCGGTTAATGTTCTCTCGTTGATCTTTCTGGACACTTTACGACTATTTGGAGCAACGCCATCCTATGTAGATGCAACCATGATTTGGAGGGAGGAGTGGAGAGTGTAGTTTATTCAGGATTTTGCGGTTTCGGTTTTCTTATTTCGTTGTGGTTATTTTCTGTTTTTGTCTGTTGTAATATTCAGGTTTACTAGGTAATAATAATAATAATAATAATAATAATAATAATAATAATAATAATAATAATAATAATAACAAGCAGAATCCGTGGAAATTCCACGGTAGTTAAAATCTTTTAAAACACATCAGTAAGAAATTCCTTATTGTTATATTACAAAAATGAACGTATGAAAGCAAGTAGAACAAACAAAGAACTTTAGTTTAAACTTTTATTGAAGGTCAATGCGATCGTAACTGATGCTGTTGATATTGTCAGGAAGTGCTGGTGATGATTGAGGCGGTGACAGGGACGTCGATCAGCTGCTTGGAGTGAGAATAGTGGTCAGTCAGCAGGTTCTTGGGAGTCAGACTGTGAATTTAAAGAAATTATGTGACATTGTTGAGGTCGATTTTGTGAAAGTTCTGATTGCCCTAAGTTGTTTAATATTTCAGGACATTTTGGATTACACGTGTAAGTAATGAATAGGTCACAGAAAACTGCCATTGCATCTTGATAAAGCTGTTGTAGATTCCTAGGACTTCCTGTAAATGTAGATGGTAGAATAACTGGTACACCAGAATAACCATCTTCATTCCTTGCTAAATGATCCGTTAAGCCAGAATATTGAGCAGCTCTTGGTTGACTTTGATAGCTTTTAATGAAGTTAAATAAGCAACCGTCAACTTTTATCTGTGCAATAGACTTTTCGATTTATTTTGAATTTTATTAAATGAAGATTTGGAAATTCACAAATATTCTTAAGTCGAATTATTGATATAGATTCCAATTAATGCATCACAACTTCCTGATAATATAAATAGAACACTTTGAATTTTCTGTACAAAAGTTTTTTCCATAAAAACATTGTAATCTGTTATAATATTCAGATTCTTGTGTATTACATGCATCGAAAATGAAGTGTTTCTCTAAATCTTACGAAGTACAGTTAAATTTTGATTTTTTAATAATCAAAATGATGTGACGTAGGTTGTACCTATCAAATGTATGTCAATGTTATATAATTAAATAAAGTTAAACAAACTGTACACTACATTTTTTACTCAAATTATGAATTTTAAATATAAGGAAAGCAATTAAAAAATGTTTTTTTCCAAAATTTTATTTACATCCAAGTTAATTTTTAGATTCCATAGCTGTTCCTGATTGTTTTCATAACACTTCAAGGTAAACAATATTCTTAGTATATGTTACACCACGCTTTCTGCCCTGATTATCATCTCTATGCAGTCGCATTACCTTAAATTTTACACTGTGCTTAGATCGAGCTCTTGAACATGCCACATACAGTTGACCATGGGAAAATACATATTGTTGAAGATGTATACGAACCTTATCAAAAGTTTGGCCTTGTGCTTTATTGATGGTCAGTGAATATGCTAATCGTATTGGAAACTGTATCCGATGAAATGCAAACGGAACATTTGTATCACTTGGCTTTAACTTAATTCTTGGAATTATAACTGTGGAACCTCTATTAGATCCATTAATTAAAATAGCAATGATGCTGTTTTGATGACATTCTTTTATTTTCATCCTAGTTCCATTACAAAGTCCTTGATTTATGGATAAATTTCGCAGTAGCATTACTATTGCCCCTATTTCACATTAAGTCGGTGAGGTGGCATTCCAGATGGAGTTAATGAATTCATGAACTCGATAAGATAATTTTGAAGTTCAGCATCATCATCGGAGATGTAATCTGTACTTAAATATGTATTTATGCCTCCGGGAAGATTATTTAGAATTTCTTCATTTGCTGTTAAACATTCTGTATTTTTGGGAGTCATGATGATTCTATTTTCAATTTCTTGAGGGTTGCAATCAAATATTTCTGAGATTAGAGAACCATTACATACCGAATCATCAGGAACATCTATGGCATCTACAGGAACGTCATTAAGACTACTCGTTAGTGCACCATTACCAAGATGAAGGAGCCATCTACAAAACTCCTGTTCATTTATGTTAGTTCTGACGTTTTGTGTTAGCTGTAATTGACTGAAATGATGCCACAATGTGCATCTTTTGAGACAGGTGTCTATAATAGATGGAGGTGATCCATGTGGCACTACTGGCAAAAATTGCCTGAAGTCACCTCCAAGTATGAGAAATGTTCCACCAAATATTTTATCGTTACCCATTATATATTGTAAACATATATCTATAGCAAGCAGTGCATGGTTAGGTATCATAGTCTATGCTTCGTCTATGATGAACATCTTTACCTTTCTCAAAAAAGAAACATGCTCTGATACAGGAGAAACGTTACAGACACTGGTTTCTGTCAGAGGTACAGGTAGTCTGAATATGCAGGGTGTCCGAAAAGTCCCAGGACACTATACACATGGCTTATAAGCTTTGACATCCAAGTCCTTTTTCATATGATCCATCATGGTAGCCCTTGGTATTCCAAGTTCAGCAGAACGTTTTTTGGTGGATTTCTTGGGAGACTGTTGCAGTGATTCTTGAATACCAGCACACGTTTCCTTTCGTGTTTCAGGCCTGCCACTTCTTGCCTGATCAAGAACGCTACCTGTTTCAAAAACTTTCTTCTCCCACAGATACAGATTACTTCTTGATGGCACAGGCTTTCCAAATCTTTCTGTGAAAGCACTTCGAACATCTTTTCGGCCAGTGTCCTGGGACTTTTCGGCCACCCTGTACTATGGAGTATTTTCCCTGAAGTTAGTGGCATTGCAGCAATGCCAGTCCATGCCAGTTATAGTACTGCTGGAGGTGAAGAAATCATATAACATGTTGAATAAAAAGGTTTTTCCTGATCCGCCTGGGGCATCTAAATAGAAGCAATTGTTGTGTGGGGCTTCTTTTTCAGTTGCGATGATAGCCTTGATTATAGTATTAAAGACCTCTAATTGTTCATTGTTTAGCAATTCAACATTAGGCCGGTTTGTATTTCGAGTCATGTTATCTATTGGAGGATCACCTGTTAGTTCAGGTAAACCCATTGCCTGGCAAGAAGAACCATGCTCATTAAATATTGCGTTTATCAAATGAAGTGCAATGTTTTCACATATGCTTTCATCATAAGCAGAAATGAGGTCTTCAATCATGCTCTGTTTATGGTTAATGAATAGTTGAAAGGTATCCACTGGATGATGATAAAGACACAGCATTGCAAACATGCTACGTAGTTGTTGTGGCATTCTAAATGTAGCAGCTTCAGTAAGAGCATTTTCTAATTCAGTATCATCTTGCAATAATCTAAGGCTGATGCAAGCTTCTCTAAATGTAGGGAATGTATGACCTTGGACTGTTCTCAAATCTTCAAATGAATTTGCTCCAGAGACATGAAGAAGCAGAATCCGTAAATAAAACTTTTCACCTTGGTTTGGTGAAACTGAATACATTCTTGTGATCAAATTACTTGGCCGCTCCCTTTTAGTCTATTTTGTAGTAGCGTTGTTAAATACATAATGATGTGGAATATCACAGTAAAAATATTGGTTAGCAGTAATATCATTCTGATTTAGTTCAAACGAAGCAGTCACATTTGTGTGACGTTGTTGTGCTTGTTGAATTGCTTGTTCAGCTTGTCCATGTTGATAATAAATCTGTTGCTCTCCAGGCATGTGTACAGCTAAACGGTGCACAACATGAGACTGCCCATGGATTTTATAGTCAGAAAGACGCCACATTGCTTCTGGAGGTGATACATATATGCATGATAGATATTGCTTGACCATCTCTTTGTTCTGATTGCATTGTTTCTACTTGATCGATATTAATAGTTGAATCATGGTTATTGACATCCATCATAGCACTATCATGTCCTTTATAAACATATTTAAATATGTATTTTATACTCTTGACTGAAGAGCAGATTTCTAAGTTAATATGAGCTCGATATTTTCTCAGAAGAAATTTGTTGAAAGGGATTATGTATCTATTATCAACAGTAAAATTACCGACTTGAACTTAGTCACCATTATTTGCACGCTTGTCAGCCGGGTATCCATCAATTGTTTCTACTATTCTTCTCTAAATGCCTTTGGAAATTTTTTTTACATAATCCTTTACTCAGACAAGGAGAATTAGGATTAATTGCACCGCATGGGCCATGTACCATTAAAGATTTAACTAAATCACGAAGCTCTGGATCTTCAGGTCCAGGTATTTCTGCTGACACAATTACATCAATTTGTGTAACTGTTCTGATCTTATCCTGATCTCACAGCATTATGATTATGTGGTAGTGTGGTAGCCCTTTATTTTTGAAATTCAATAACATAAACATATGCAACAGGAGTTCCCAATACATGTCTGTCTTTAATGTCTTTCAAAAGTTCAGTTAGATGTGCATGATACACACGTGATATTAAGTCAGGTCGATTTTGTGCAAGTTCTGATAATCCCAAGTTGTTTAATATTTCAGGACATCTTGGATTACATGTATAGGTAAGGACTAGGTCTGGCTTTCCGTATTTACAGAAAACTGCCATTGCATCTTGATACAGTTGTTGAAGATTCCTAGGACTTCCTGTAAATGAAGATGGTAAAATAACTGGTACACCATCATCGCCATCTTCATTCCTTGTTAAATGATCCATTAACCAGAATACTGAGCAGCTCTTAGTTGACTTTGATGGCTTTTAATGAAGTTCAATCTGCACCCTTCAACTTTCAGATATGCATCAACTACATATTGTTGGAATAGTTTACCAGATCTATGGATAATACTGAATGAATCTCTAATTGCAAGGCGATAACTATAATACTCTTGCATTGTCACTTTATTGCGAACTCTTGTTTGCCGTTCTGGCCTATGTTGCATGTTTATGTGCCAGCCTTGTTCACCATTTGGAAATAATATGGGATATATCATGGGGTCCAAATGGCAAGACAGATAAGAAATTCGTTTTTTTGGTTGAGAATGTGGGTGAACAATAATATCTCTGTTAGCAGGTGGAGCACCATCCTCACCAACAAATGCTACACCTATTTCGTTGTTTATTGGATTGTTAAATCTTTTGATATCTGGACCAGGGGTGAAATGCATCGAAACTCTCCTTGGCTTTACATTTTCCCTCATAGCATGTGCTTCCTCTTCTAATTCAACGGCCCTCATGTTTTTATAAGTTTGGGCATAAGGATTATTCTCCATAACTGTAGCTATGGTTTCAAAGACACTTTGGATACATTTATTATTTTCTGGTAAATTACACCGGAGTTGATTTGCTTCAGATGAGTCCAAGATGTAAATCTGTCCATATTTTCTCTCCTCTTCATTATTTGGGTGCAGAATACTGGAATAATGATAGGTTTGACCTTGTAAGCGAAAACAATAGGGGCCTCTTCCAGGAAGGCGGACAATATTTGCTCCAAATGATGCAAATGAAAATGATGAGTTGTAATTGCGTATATTAGATCTGAAATTAAACGCTTCTTGGTCATAACCTTCGAGTAACCTTTGGAGTTGAGGAGGATAATCTTGTAAGGGAGGAAGAGAAACTTTTCCTTTTTGACAACAATTCAATGCTTCTCCTCAAAATCTAAGTGCTCTACAAAATGAGCAAATCAAACTCATGTCACCTACAAAATAATACGGGATATTTTGTTTTTCTGCTTCATTCGTATTGTTTCTACGTTCCCGTTGTCTAGCTCTTTCAGTTTGCAGATAAAGTTGTCTGTCTTCTTCAATCATGTTATTTATTTGCTGTCTCAATATTGTTCTCCTTTGCAATCTGATATTATCCCTTTCTTCAGTTCGTAGCTGCTGACGCCTTCGTCTTTGTCGTTCTCTTGCTGCACATCTTGTATCTTCCAATGTAGTGCTAGTGATTTGATTCATTCTGTATGAAAATTTAATTGGTCTTAATAAAAAAAATTATAAATAAAGATTTGATACGAAAAATAAATGTTTCTATAATGAAATAAAATTCAATATAAATGTTTAAAATGAGAATAAATATTTCTTAATTAATGAAACCGTTTTTTATATTAAAAATCATTAGTATGTAATTTTTCTAAGTGGAAATTTAAATCAATATTTTTATAATTTAGCTCTGTAAAAAGGATATCTAAATTATATCTACGTGAATTATATAAATTATTTAATAATAAATTATTTCCTCTCATAACATTTATTGGTGCTTCTACACTTTGTCCCCGAAAAAAAGACACCATATTTTTCAGCGCACCTACTGCCAGAATCCAAGAGACACATCAGTATTTAAAAATGTAGAAACTGTTTTATTTATTCAATAAATATATTGAAGTAAAAATGTAGAAGCACCTATTTTTGCTTTGATTAAAGAACTGTACACGCTTTCCAGTTATTTCATGATTCGGTCATAGTTTAAAGTACTGATGTCTTCCTCGGATTCTAGCAGCAGATGTGCTAAAAAACATAGCGTTTTTTTCGGCTACAAAGTGTAGAAGCATACATTTATTTGTGAACATGTTATTTTCTTTTGTTGAATAATTAAATAATTTCATTTCAATAAATTATATCTTGCATTTTGTAAAATATACGAAAAATGTAAAAATTGAAAATAAATATTTGGTTAACTCCTAAGTAATGAAACAAAGTGTTTAGTTGATATTAAAAAAGTTAAGTTGCGTAATTTTTAAAAGGGTATTTAATAGTCAATATTTTTTCTAATTTATCTCTATAAATAAGGGATGGCTAGATTAAAATTTAAGTATTCTAATGGCCGTTTCTAAAATTGCCAAAAGTAATTTAATTATTTTAAATATTTACAGTAAGAAGGATAAAAAAATGTTAAAAACTTACGCCGGATTAAATATTTAGTTTCTGATCATCAAAATAAGCTGATAACAATCATTTAATGTTGT
The DNA here is from genome assembly GCF_053919585.1 of Euprymna scolopes. NCBI lineage: Eukaryota > Metazoa > Mollusca > Cephalopoda > Sepiida > Sepiolidae > Euprymna > Euprymna scolopes. Next base: position 51,623,123 of record NC_136498.1, read on the forward strand.
ATGACTTATCCACAAGTCAGTAAACTTTGTTGAAGCAAAGCTCTGTTTTTGTTGTTGACGATGGTGTTGTTTCTTTACGGTTAAATGAATAACGAAATTTCATCAAGAGTTACACTGGTTAGTAGATAATCTTGTGGCTTTACCGTAAAATTCGGCTAAAACAATTGTTGACAAATTACCTTCTTTGAATCGATATCGTCTGCTTGTGGCAATTGAAGATCGTCCGCTTGTGACAATTGAAGCGAAAACCTTATTAGGTATTAAATGCTAAAACAGTTTAATACAGCTGGCTAATTGGCTATAAAGTAAGTTATTCCGAACTTTGATCTAACATTTTAATAATAAAAAAAAGCTTAACATTTTCTTGTATCTTTTTTTATATTAAGAAAAATGTAAGCATCATGCTGAAATAATAAAAATGCCATTCTTAATAAGGGGAGATGGTTTGACTATTCTAAACCTTCACCGAAATAACGATTTAATAAAAAAAATGTTTAAAATGTTCTTGTATCCTTTTTATAATTTTTGTTAAATAAGAAAAATCAATAAACTTTGATACCACTATTGTAAGAATCATGCTGAAAGCCATTCTTAATATGGAGAGGGGGGTTAACTATTCTGAAACTTAACCTAACGATGTAATAAAAATAATGGAAAAATATATGTATGAGCAATAAATATTTCTTCCGTTAAATAAAATATACTGAAAATCTTTAAATAGGGAATAAATATTTCTTTAAATCCTAATTAAAGAAACAAAGTATTTAACTGCATAAAAAAAAACTTAAGAGAACCCATTGTTCTGTCCTTATTAAAAAGGTATTTTAAAGTCAATATTTTTATAATTTAGTTCTGCAAAAGAAGGGATATCTATATTAAAATGTAATGTAATTATTTTAAATATTGAAACTTAGGAAGTAATTAACTTATTGGTACTTGTGCAGTTTTGCCACCACAAGTGTACGAACCATGCTGAAATAATAAATAATTATTATTTAGAAACCTATAATTGAATATGGAGAGGGTGGGAGTTAAATATTCTTCCTCTAACAGTTTAATGAAAACACAGTTTTATATATTTTTCTTTTTTAAGTTTGTATTTTTCGTGGTGGCAAAACTGCACAAGTACCAAATTATTTTAACTATTTAAAGTAAGAAGTAACTAATTAAATTATTTTTAATTAAATTATTTTTAATCAAATTATTTTTAATTAAATTATTTTAGATATTTAAGTGAGAAGGATCAAAAATGTTCAAAACTTACGTCGGATTAAATATTTAGTTTCTGATTATCAAAATAAGCTGATAATAATATGTGGAGAAGGGTTAACTATTCTGATTCTTCACCTAAATAACGATTTAATGAAAAAAGTATAAAATGGTCTTGTATCTTTTTTTAAAAATTATTTTTAAAATAAGAAAAATTAATAAACTTTGATACAGCTATTGTAAGAATCATGCTTAAAGCCTTTCTTAATATAAGGAGGGGGGTAAATATTCTGAAACTTCACCTAACAATGTAATAAATAAAAATGGGGAAAATATATGTATGAACAATAAATATTTCTTCAGTTAATAAAATAAAATATACTGAAAATCTTTAAATAAGGAATAAATATTTGTTTAAACCATAATTATTGAAACAAAGTATTTTATTACATATAAAAAACGGTTATGGGGAGAAGGGTTAACTATTCTGAACCTTCACCTTAGTAGCGATTTAATAAAAAAAAAATTAATGGTCTTGTATCTTTTTTTTTATAATTTGTTTTAAAATAAGAAAAAAAACTTTGATACCGCTATTGTAAGAATCATACTGAAAGCCATTCTTAATATGGGGAGGGGGGTTAACGATTCTGAAGCTTCACCTAACAATTTAATAAAAATAATGGAAAAAATATATGTATGAACAATAAATATTTCTTCAGTTAAATAAAATATACTGAAAATCTTTAAATAGGAAATAAATATTTCTTTAAATAAATTAAATCATCAGTAATGAAACAAAGTGTTTTATTTCATATGAAAAAAATTATTGTGTCCATTTTTTATAGTATTTAAATATGTATGCTCTGTCGGTGGGCATTAGAAGATGATGACTGCCTGTAAAAGAAGCAAAATAAAACGAACAAAACATAAGTAATGTAAACAACGTGAAGCTGTATAAATATTACAAAATTACTCGATTCGGCATTAAATAACACGAAAAAGGATTGATATGCCGTAAAACAAAAACAAAAGCAAAACAGAACAAGACGTAAAATATGTTTTGACCCTGTGTTACTCAGTGTATTTGCGAATAGTGACTTTGGTGATTTATTTAATAAAGTCATTCTTGACTTTTGTAACATTCATTTCGAAACATATTCTTTTGTTATGTAAGGCTCACTCAAAAGTAAATAAAAATACAAAAAAGATAAAGTAGCACAATAAAAAAACGAATTCGTAATGTTAAATGTAAAAAATATATTTATTACTGAATAAAATAGAATTAGCGTTCCGTATTACACGTAATAAACAGAAGACATCGTTAAAAATGTAAGTAAAATACTATTTAAACTTTGGAACGATACCTATGCATAATTGTCTTTAAAATAATACAGAACCATAAATAGACAGTTCATATTTTTGTTGTTGTTGTTGTTGTTCGGGAAGTTTTCGGATATAAAAGGGGTTAATGATTTTTAACTAATAAAGATTGAACAATAAAGGGAGATAATTCACATTAATTAATGTTTGCGATGATGATGACGCGTTTCATTAATTAATGTTTGCGATGATGATCACGCGTTTCATTAATTAATGTTTGCGATGATGATGACGTGACACCGTACGGACAAGCGTGTTAATATATAAATAATAATAATAATAATAATAATAATAATAATAATAATAATAATAATAATAATAATAATTGTGTTCATTAGCAGTTTTCACGCAGGCTATAATCAGAGATTTTTCTCTGCTAACAATCTGTGGTGTTCCCTGGAATCTGGGTGACAATAAGTCTCTCCAGGTTTCCAATATTCGCTACCTCTTTTGCTAGCCTTTGTAAAGTCATTTATGTTATCGCAACAGCTGTTTATCATTTTTTCTCACTAGCAACGACTAATGGCTTTCACTAGAACAGACCTCTCCAAGGTCCCAACATCCTCCGTACTCATCCAATTGGATCTGGTTAGTACTTTCTCTTATCGATCTTTCCATTCTACTAGACCCCTCACAACTATTTGCTATTTGGCATGACGCTTGCGTATGCCCAAACTACAGTTTTTGGTAGAGGTGGAAGTAGTCAATTTACAATTATGCGATTTCAATGTTCTAAGGTTCCATGCGGCTTTCTGTTATCTTTTTGTTTTACATCTATTGCTGGTTTCATATGGTCGGTTTGCGTTTGTAACTTATGTTAGTTTCCATATTGGAGTGTTTTCCTTAAGATTTTAACTGTTTTCAGCATCACAATCTAGTGCATAGCCTTCTCTTTTATTCCGATTTCTCATAATCTTTTATCCATATCCTTTGGTAATTCCCCAGTGATCGCAAAATTATTTTTATTTCGAGGTATGCTCAATAAGTAAGGAGAAAATGTCAGGAGAGACATTAACTATGATTTGATCGAACTGCTACTTCATGGTGAAGTACATATATAATCTACAAAATGATTTACTAACAACTTCCTCTTATTTTAGGTCTGAGCGCAGCGGTGTTCGTTTTGAGACTAGTATGATCAGGTTTGCCGATCTGTGAACTCTTAACAAGATGCAGGGAAACAAGGAAGAATGTTATGCCATCAGACTTTGTGTTAAACTTAAGAAAATCAAACAATAAGCTTATGGAATGTGAAAGGATGCATATGGGGATGAACAGATGAGTCAAGCAAGTTTCTATCAGTGGTTTAACAGATTTTCTGAAGACAATGAACAGGTTGAGGATGAACCTAGATCTGGAGCACCGAACAATGCACGCAAGGAGGAAAATATTGAGGATATGCGAAGATTAGTGATGCAAGACCATCGGATAACTGTGATGAGGATGATGATATCTGAAGCTGTTGGCACAGTACAGACAGTTCTGGCCGAAGATCTGGATCGCTACAAAATCTATGCCAAGTTCGTGTCAAAAATCCTCTCTCGACGACCAGAAGCAGTTTCGTGTAGAATGTTGCATTGGCATTCTTGAAACGATAGAGGCTGATTCAGGTTTCCTGAATAAGGTAGTGACTTGCGACGAGAGTTGGGTTTTCACCTACGACCCCGAGAATAAATGTCAGAGTGCTCAGTGGAAGCCCCTACCTTCCCCTAGGCCAAAGAAGGCAAAGATAAGCAGACCACAAGAGGAGGCAATGGTCATTCCGTTCTTTGATTCCCATTGCCTCATTCATTTTGAATGAGTTCCTCAGGGTTAAACTGTCAATAAGGAATATTACCTTACTGTTCTGAAAAGTTTCAGGGAGAAAATGGGGAAGGAGAGGCAACAGAAGTGGAGGAGTTGCCAGTGGTAGTTCCACCAGGACAATGCTTCATACCACAAGTCAACGCGGATGGCCTACAGGGGAATGAAAGTGGTACAACATCCACCCTTAAGCCTCATGCGACTTATTCGGATCCCACTCCTGAAAGACAGTCTCAGGGGAATCAGATTTCAGTCAACAGAGGAGCTGAAAGAGCCATCAGAAAATTAACTGAAGGTATTACCGAAGAAGGACTTTGAGGAAGTTTTCCAGAATTGGAAGGGGCACATGAAGAAGTGTGTAGATGTGAGAGGCCATTATTTTGAAGGGGACAAAGTTTTGTAAGTTTATGAAAATAAATATGATCTCTCCTTACATTTTTTCATTACTTAATGAATTTCATATATTGGATTTTTTCATGTTAATGAATTTCATATATTGGATTTTTTTTATGTTAATGAATTTCATATATTGGATTTTTTTTATGTTCCATATTCCTTTCAGTTCTCTAGAAAATTTCGCATATTTGTTTTGTTTTTCGGTCTCTTTAATTTCCACCTTGTGGTTATGATTGGGGAGCAAAATCTACAATTTGGCAGTTTCTTTCCTTCTAATCAATTATTATCTTAATCTTGGATGAGTTTATCTGTTTGTACATTTATGCTGCAAAGGATTTTTATTTCTATTTGATGAAAATCGGTTTTCTTTTTTTGTTACAAACCATCAACTAGTTGACCAGGTGTATACAAATCCTAATGTTACGTTGTCGTATCATAAAATGAGCGTTTGTTGTATTGTCTATTTATAAAGGATGGAATGTTTAATTATCTTACCAGAGTTAATGTCGGTGTGTGTACGTGTGATCGTCTAGTGGTCTTTCGATTGCATATGTTCATATGCTGTTAAGTGTGAATATGTGTGTGACATGTCATGTATTTTCAACATACCTTCTGCCATTTCGTTGTTCCATTGGGAAATTCTCGTCTGGGAGGGAGACTTGATACCTGTTTTGGGGGACGAAGATTTATTTCTCCAAGACAAGAAATTGGTTCTATAGTTTTTTTATTCACCTTCCAGTTTGATCGCAGAAGATTGGAAAGTAAATTTGGCCTGTGTTGTTTCTTCTCCTAGGTCTTATTTCTACCACGTCAGCGTTCGTCCCCACCCCCAGCGAAGGGGAGGAGACAACGGCGAAGCCGTCCGCTCTCGTCCAAGTCCCAACCAAATCTCCTCGATTCAGCTAACCTGATCACATGACTCACACGCAATCCAATCAGCTGATCTTGAATTCCGGTCAACGTGTCTACACTATAACTCACACATCTCCCTCCCTCCCCCCTCTCTCTCTCTTTCTCTCTATCCATTCTCTAACACTAAGAGCGATAGGAGCCTTTTATCAACAACCGAGATTGAAGATACACCGCTGTACAACTCAGGCTCTCTATTGATCCAATTTATGACAACAGGACCATTGAGTGCACAACTAAACGGGCGACCCACGGTTACGGTCCTTGGTGTGGTTTCAAGAGCCATATCATACTATCTCATATCTTCGAAGTCGGTGTGAAAGTCAACACCGAAGTGTATCTGGATGTGCTGAAAAGTGTGGTGATCCACTGGTGCAATCAGGTGGCAGACCCTGTGTGCGGCAACAGGATTCAACGCTAAACCACAAGTCCAAATTGGCTTCAGAAGGATTGCTAAGACTTTGTCCCCTTCAATAAAATTCGTAAAATAAAGCTGCACTGTTGTTTTTAAAGGCGACAATTTTATCGTTCTATCTGGCAGTGTACTGCCTTCCCCACGTATTTATGTCTGCCCTTTTGAGATAGTTTGCTGCATTCTATTATTATGTGGTTTACATTTTTATCTCTTTGTCCACAGAATCAATGTTTACTGGTTTTCCTGTGTTTTATCGAATCTAACTTTAATGTAGTTAGTTTTAATCGCATTGTTCTGTGTAGCTGTCAGATATTCTGTTTCTCTATTCACAGTTCTTTTTTCAGCCATGTACAGGTGTTTTCATAATTCTATTCTCTTGTAATTCTCATAAATAGCTCTTTATTTTACAGCATTTTTGTCATTTTTGTTTCTTATTTCGTCACTTCCTGTATTGTTTTTCTTGACCGTGCCTCTCGTTGCGATGATCAATGTTTCTGTTTTCCTTGTTATGTAATTTCCCAAGTTTCTTTTGTGTCTTCTACATAGTCTTTTCCACTTATTAGTCGTCTCCTTCATTTTATTATTATTATTATTATTATTATTATTATTATTATTATTATTATAATTATTATAATACAATTAATAAAATCTTGCTAATTATTGAAATAGGTAATACTTAATGCAGTATGCAAATGAGTGTAGTTGTTGAGGATAGGATGCTCGTTTATGTAATTGACAGCCCCATCCTGATATTGTTAATGCCTGCTAAGTGATTGAAAAGCATGGGTCGCATGAGGAAAAGACGAAACATACGGATATATGATAGTGAATGAATGTACATTTATTTGCATAAAAAGGCATAAGAAAGAATAAAGATATAAAAAGTAAGAGTTCATTGAGAAGAGAGTAACGTTACTTGCCGTTAGTATTTGATAATAAGCTGACGGGTTAGTCAGGAGTGCTGGTTGGCTGGCCATGCCAAGCAGAGCGCGCTATCGTCACATTTTTACTTGTCGAGAGTATAATGGAAAAGAGGGAGAAGTCTATAAAACAGGAAGTGGCGCATATGCCTTTACCCTCTGGTGGACAGGCATGTGTTTCTAGAATTAAAGGGCGATAATCGAGTTTAGCCTAAGAGTGCCGTTTTCTGTTTGTGTTTCCGTTGGCTGGGAATTTCAATTCCCCCATAGACATTGAATATATATTTCTTTTGAATACAAAGAAATCATGCTGGCATAAAAGAGTATAAAAGGTCGTTTTCAGTATGAAAATTAATTTGTGAAACAGTGCACCTTTCGTACATTTTAATGAAATTGTGAAGAGACAAGAATACGATTTTATTATGATACAAGATTGGGGCAAACGAACGGTTCACAGAGTTTTTTTTTAAAATAATAATAATAATAATAATAATAATAATAATAATAATAATAATAATAATAATTATTATTATTATTATTATTATTATTATTATTATTATTATAATTAAAAAAAAAACTCGTCTATCAACGTTTCTCTGGAAAAGGATGGGATTCATTTCCAGAGGATTTCCCTCAATTCCGGCTTCAAACCAGGAGCTTCAAAGAGCAAGGGTTTTCCTAAGGATGTTGGTGGTACCTACAATTGCAGAGGTGTGAAGGCCGCCTAAAACATCGGGGATTTGTAGTTTTTTTCAATTGTCCTTCCAGACGACTTGATACTACTCCTAGTGTACCAACTAGGACCGGCATTATTTGTGTTTTAACCCCGTGTATACGTCTTATCTCCAAGGACAATGGATCATAATTGCTGTACTTCTCATTCTCTCTCATATTCCTATCCCAGGGTACTGAAAAGTCTACAATCTGCCAGTTTTTTTGAGACTTTGTCAATGACGACCACATCCGGATGATTATGTTCCAATTGCTTAGTCGTTATGACACTTTTGTCCCACCATACCCCTACCTGCCATCCTCACTTGTTCTCACGTCATCAGGCACCTCCTCAAACTATTTTCCAGCACACTTCACTCCAACCCTCTTACACACCTCCCAATATATCCAGAGTCTCATGCGATCGTGTCTTTTGCGGTACTCTCTCTGGGCCAATCCACTACATCCTGTTGCAAGGTGCTCAATTGACTCTGAGGTCTTACGACAAATCCGGCATTCTGCAGCAACTTCCTCTCCTAGGACCACTTTTTTTGAACAATCGTGTTCCTAATGCCTGCTCAAACAAAAGCTTCAGTACTCTTAGCCAGATACCCAGCTCTAAGCCATTGCTATGATCTTTCAGATAATAATAATAATAATAATAATAATAATAATAATAATAATAATTTTTACTCACTAATACAGGCCATTATCAGGGATTACTTACTGACAATAATCGGTTGTGTTCCTTATTATTATTATTATTATTATTATTATTATTATTATTATTATTATTATTATCATTATTAATATTAATAATAATAATACTTCTCTTTATCCTGTTATTACTACCACTACTCTACTACTACTGATAATAAGAATACCTGGTTTACATCGACTTTCATGAATTTTATTGAATAATGTACCCGACTTGCATCCAGCCCTATTTGCTAGGGTAAATATCGATTTGCCAAGCATATTTTCCAATTAATCCTGGAATATTTAATATTTCCTCTTGATATCGAAGTGTCAGATTCATTACGCGAGTTCATAAATGGAATGGAATAAATGAAATGATTAGGAAATGTTTTTTAACTTATTAAATTATATCAAATTAAATTAAAAACCGAAATTATTGAGAAACCTTACAACGAATTCACTTGCGATGCTAGAGTTTATGAATGTTTTTGCGAGGAAATACATCGATGGGGATTTTTAGACCCTTAATAGCATACAACACATATCGTAGGATATTAAAAGTAAATGGCAGCCTCGAACATTTTTAAATGGCCGAGACGAATACTGAACATTAATTTGCCTAGTATTCGTAATTTTCTGAACAGAACAGCTTTGAACCATTTTTATGCTTCCTTCAGAAGATTAACATCAGCACATAATGCAACCAATCCTTATGTCTAGAATCCTTATTTAAACTTTTAACAACGTTCATTACATGATTTTAAGTCTAATAAATGTCAACGATTTAATGCTTAAGCCCTAAAATGTCTTAAGAAGTTAACGTAGAAAGTATAAACAAAACACTACGATATTAAATAGACTTAGATACATGATTGAAATTATTAGGTTTTATATTAGAAAATAATTATATGGGTTGGTTGAAATTAATTAAAATAATAATTCTGGAATTTAATTAATAGAAATTAAGGTACAATTGTCGAGAGCGCTTTATTTTGGGGTTGTTTTGAAAATGGAATGGAAATTTAAATTTAGTTCCGTGTTAATCTCTCTCTTTTTTTTTTAAATCGCAAATGCGCCAATACAATCGAAAGCAATCGAAAGAATAAAATTCAACAATCGTACCTTTGATATAAAAAATGAAAGATTTTTTTATATAAAAATAAAATTTTATTAACAAAAACGGAATAATTTAATTTTTAAATGAAACAGTCAATTTGGTAAAATTTTTGGTATTTTTTTATGTCCAACTCACCGTTCACATTCGAAATGTCGACTTCCGTAGGGTTTCAAGTATGATGGCAACGAAGAACGGCTTTAGAAATAAACACCATCGATGAAATGTTGCATCCCTCTGCCTGTTCCACAAGTATTTTAATGGTGAATGCTCTGGCGAATTGCAGACACTTGTGCCCCCCCACGACGTAGACACCCTCGACAAACACGACGGGCAGCAAAATCTCACCCCCACACAGTAGAGATCCTTAGATGTAAAAGATCTTTCTACTCCGGTAGTTTCTTCTCCAGAATCGCTAAACTCTGGAATTCCATTCCAGGCCACTGCTTCCCCAACTGTACTGACATGCAGAAGTTCAAGTGTAACGTGAACCGACATCTTGCTGCCCAAATCCCAACACAGTACCCCAGTAGTTGTTGCCCCTGATAGCAGCACCCTACACCAAAGTGGCAATGTGCCTTGTTTGGGGTGAAAATGTAATAAAAAAATAAAATGTAATAAAAAAACAACCCCCCCCAAACTTTCCCATGTTAATAATAACTTTAGGAATAAACACTCCCAACTTCCCCATCTTAAGAGCAGCTTTCGGAATAGGCACCCAACCTCCCAATGTTGAGAACAGCTTTCGGAATATACACTCCCAACCTCAGCATGTTAGGAACGACTTCCAGAATAGACTACCCAAGCTCTTTTGTTAAGAATGGCTTTCAGAATAAATACCCACAACCTTGTCAGAATACCCGAAACCCTATAAAAGTTGACATATCGAAAGTGAACGGTGAGTTTTCGATTTTCATGATCAACTTCCACCCCCTTTACTCTCTTTAAATTAAATTGCGTTAAATTTAATAAAGCTCGCATTAAGCACGCTTTTACCTAACAGCTGTTTTACAAAATTCACAATATTGAGTTAATTACTTTAGGAGTGAATCCTTTACATGTACAAGGTAATTTATTCACGCACGCATGAACTCTTCCAGAAATAAATAGCAGTAGATATTGCTCTTGGAAGTGAATATTACAGTAGGCATCCCTGACAGTATGGTCGAACAGTGTCACTGGCAACCCTCTCATTTGTATTGCTGTTTCTTGTTTATATATGTTTACTCAATTCATTTCTAGTGTCTTCATTTCTGGCCCCAAACAAGGCGACAGCGTAAACCTATGCATACACTCAACCCTGTATGGAGATAATGGGAGGAATATTAAAGCCCCTATATTGTTTATTATTTCCTCTTTCTTTATTAGCTGTTTTCCCCTTTTTTTACGAAGTAAAGTCTGTTCGTAGATTTTTATCGATTTCGTAATCAGACGTCTTCAATGTAAGGTTGCGTAAAGAAAAGTGAGTAAGAAATTATAAAATAAAACAGATAGGCTGAGTGACAAGAAATCTCCCCGCATTTGCAACACTCTTTGCCTCTTCCTATAACGGTTGAAAATCGTTTTGCGTTATCGCAACAAACTTTTAGCTTGATATTCGATAGAGTTTGAGTAACAATAAACCTCATTAAGTTCCAGCACATTTTGCCCTATTTTAGTGGAGGTATGTTTGGTGCTCTTCCTTCTTGGTCCGTTCATTCCCCTTGACTTTCACGGCTATTTTTTGTGCTATTCCCGAGCCGGGCATTGTTTAATAGAAAATAGGTATTTTGCTAGGTTACCCCGTGATCTTTATTCACGGGCTGATGTCGACACGTACAAAGGTAATCGAGTCAGCGAGTTCTTTCAAATGTTATCTCAACCTTCCCGTGTACTAATGACGGACAGAATGTTAGCCAAAGAAGAGAGAGTATTGACTAAGAGGTCAGTCACGTGGAAGTTTTAGATACGACAACAGGGAATCACTGCGCGGGAATGAGCTCCCGCGCGCCCCTGACAGGAAAGGCTCACCAACTCTATCCATAAAGGTTCCTTCTTCAAATTGATGATTTCTTCACTATTCGTGCTGTTGGGAAACATTAATTGCAGATGCCCCAGTCACAGAGGAATGACCGACACAGGGCGAAGTTTGAAAAGGCGGTTATGATTGTGACCGGCATGCGACAATAAGGTACGTTAGGAAATCGTCTGTCTAATTGATTGTGAACTGTAAGATTTTGATATCCCCTAAATTGGGAGATATGCAACAATACCATGATATGTTGGTACGTACATGTTCTGGATTTGTCAGTTTATGGTATTTCTAGTTGTTTTAATTTCCTCGAACCAATGTGATGTACTATGTATATATATTTTGTTTTTACTAGTTCTGATTAATCTTATGTGCCGCTATGTTATAAAACGTGTGTGTGTGCATGTATATATATATATATATATATATATATATATATGTGTGTGTGTGTGTGTGTGTGTGTGTGTGTGTGTGTGTGTGTGTATCCATGTCCGCATTGTTATTGGGCCGTATCATCTAGTTTCTTCTCTCGGAATGCTAGACTTTGGAATTCCCTTCCGGGCCCCTGCTTCTCTAACTTCTAATATGCAAAAGTTCAAGTGTAATGTAAACATACATTTAGCCGCTTAACTCCCTATATAGTATTTCTGCAAATTATGTCCTAGATAGTAGCCCCCTAAATCAAAGTGGTACCATGTCTTGTTTGGGTTGAAAATGTAATAAAAAAGGCTATTTAAGTGGGAGGCTGGGTGAGTGTGTGCGGATTTACACATACGAAATACACAGTTCATGAACGTGACAAATAAAGTAACGAGGGATAGTTCATTTTAACGTAACGAGTAACATCTTTTCTGTGGGACACATCAGATAAAAAAGGGCAACTGAAAGAGACGATGCTACTGTAAACGACTGATTAAATACAAGTTGCCATTGTTTATTTATTGCCAAGGAAATTGTTTATACTATCTAAATGGTATAACAGTGTAAGATTACTAAATTAAGCCGATTTTACTTTAATTCAGCTTGCCGATTTCGTAATCCGCCTTAACATGTATTACACCATCTGTGATTCCCTGCATGACACATTGCTAAAAATTAAATAAAATTAAATTTTACAAATAAATATTTTTAATTTTCGAAGAGAAAAAAAACAACCAAAAACAATAAACAAACAAACAAAAAAGTCATATTTTCCGGGAATAGGTCGAATATTTTCAAACGCTGCATTTTTTTTAAACGTATTTTTTGTATACTTCAATTTTCCATGGCGGTATTTCCAAATTCGGGTTCTTTGAACTTTGCACGGAGAAGTTTTGTGTTCTTCGTGACAAAGTGGTTTTTAATAGAACCGAATAATATTTATTTTGTGTTATTTCTCTTTTTTCATTTGAAATTGATTGAATTCATTCTGGAAACGAACACGTTCTTCTTCCTCCACCCTTAAAAATCAATGTTGTTTTATATGACGCACCATTACATTTTAGATGGCTGATGTAATATTGCTTCTGCAAATTTAATTAATCGCCAATCTTCGCTGAGGCGTAAACCATTTCAGTGAATTAAAATTTGGGTCTGTTTTTATTCAATTTGATTTATTTGAAAAAATAATCTCCTACATTACATATATACTGGTGTACCCATTCCGAATGGCGCCACATTTTATAGCCATCTAAGCTAGAAGAATACCCGTTCTAGAACGGGTATAATAAACTTCGGCAGCTTCGTATCTCTCGTTGCTCTTATTTTGTCCTTCAGTTCTTACATTCCATTAGCGATGGCTGTGACAAAAGGGGAAGAATTATTGGTTTTTGAATCGGAGTCTAACCGTATAGCATTTATCATTGGATAATTTTAACCTGGAAGTGGTATTTTTTGGCTTCTACACTAAGTAGCTTTATATTTTGTTTTAAAAAGATAACTGACGAAATAATAATGAATATTACAAACCTTGCGCACCAGCTCCAGACCCCAGAGGCTGCACTAAACTTTTGCCAGCAACGGAAATTGTTGGCAGAAGAGAAAAGGTGTTTACATTTTGGCCAGGATTGTGTACTTGCAAAGAGAACAAGCCTTTCCGACGTTTACGGTTGGAGGTGTAGAAGTGTAACATGTCGTCGATGGACCTCCATTAGGATTGGGACCTTTTTCTCAAAATCCCGACTAACCATCGCATGTATAATAAAAATAATATACTTATGGGCGTTCGAGATGGCATCTACAAAAAATCTCCATCGCGAATGTGGGTTACGTTCTCGCCACTCAATTGTGGATTGGAAAAATTTCCTGCGTGATATATGCAGGGACTATTTTCTTAGGAATCCCCGGCAGATTGGAGGCCCAGGCCATCTTATTAGATAACATCACAACAAACTCCCATTTTTGTGCCGTTCGTGTACCAGGGCATTCATACATGGGTGTGGAAAAAATCGAACCTGGAGGTTACCATAGCGAAAAAAATATATAGACAACGGGGAAAAATGAAGAAAGGAATGAATCTGAAGAAAAATAGACGCATTAAAATTGTATATAGATCGATTTATAGGCTAAATTAAGAAAAAAAGAAAAGAAAAGAAAAGCACGTTTCTGTGTAGAAAAATAGATAAAAGAAAAAAGAAAAAAGCAGATAACACGATCGACATACAGATAACGAATTGTTGATTTTTAATATGAAAATTGAAAATAAAAATAAAAGAAAAAATATTAATACAGCCAATGTGTAAAACAGAAAGAAAAAAAAGAAATAAAAGAGAATAGAACATATGAAATTTAGTTACAGTGAATAAGCCTGTCACATTAAGAGAAACACGTCAATCAAAAATGTTTGTTATGAATTAGAATGTTACATAAGTGTGGCAAATTTTAACTGTAAAATTCGGTTTACTTTGTGAAAAAACAATGGACAGGTTCTGCCAATGTGAATTTTTTTTTCGCCAATTGTACGGTGTTTTTCTTAGGAATTTTTTTTCTGGTGTGAAAAAAATGTTGTTCATTGATGTAAATGGTTGTAATTGGTATACAGTTTTTTTGGATTAAGAAAAAAGACAAGTGTTTTCTTTGGGTGATGGGGTTTCCGTTGATTTCGAGAAGGATCAACATCGAAAAATTCATGTGTGGAAATCCCGATATTTTTTCGCTGAGCTATATTCTATGAAAGGCAGTCGCTAGTAACGAACTGAAAAAAAGTTTTTTCAATATAGCAGAGCGAAATATATTTCTGTCCAGCATCAGGGAGCAAATGGAATTCCCCTGGCGTGGCGTAAATGGCAGAAGAGGAAATGGAAGAAGATGCCATAAGTAAAAGGTGATATTTTTTTCTTTTTTAGGGAGATGTGAACAATTTGGTTTCCATCGATTTTTTATTTTGTTTTGTGAAGGATTGTCTGGAAGTCTATAAGTGAGTCGTTTTTTTTCTGGAAACAACTATATATTTTAATTGTATATGTCTATGTATTTTTTGTAAACGACTGTGATTTTTTTAATTTTTGATATTCTGTGAAACGGTAAAGTTCATGCAGCCGACTTCAGAATTTGATGACGTGGACAAAATTGGGTTTCCACGAAACTGTGTTTTGTTATTTGGAGTTTTATTATTTGTGAGATGAGACTTTGTGAATACTTATAAGAATTTTTTTAATTTTTATTTTTTATGTAATTTATGTTTTCTCGAATCGGTATTGTGCAGGATTTTCTTGTTCTTTGACATGTATTTTTTTTTCACAGAATGGAGGACGTAATCTTTGCCTTGTGGGGTTTATTGAAATAATGAATAATATATATATATTATATATATATATATTAAAAATATATACATACATATATTATAAATATATATATATGTTATAAATATATATATGACTACATATATTATAAATATATATTATAAATATAAATTATAAATATGTATATTATAAAGATTTATAAATAAATAAAACCAAAAGATGGAGGAAGTGAGGAGGCACGGCTTTGGAAATCTTTCTACCCGAATTCGATGTTCAGCATGTTAAAAATATACCTTTTTTGTAAAAATCTAATGGATAAACATCTGAAGAAGTTGATTGGGACAGGATATTTTATGGAACCATAAATCGTAAAATTGCCTACTCATTAATGAAACACCTGTAATAGTAAACAATTCAGAAAATAAACGAAGGTTATAAAAAGAAAACGTGAGTCTTTGAATTTTCAACAAAATTTTACACTATATATATATATATATATATATATATATATATTATAAATATAGATTATAAATATATATATATATTATAAATATATATAATAAATATATATTATTAATATATATTACAAATATATATTATATATATTATAAATATATATTATATATATTATAAATATATATTATATATATTATAAATATATATTATATATATTATAAATATATATTATATATATTATAAATATATATAATAAATATATATATATTATGATATATATTATAAATATATATTATAAATATATATATATATTATAATATATATATTATAAATATATATACATATATCATAAATATATATATTATATATTATAAATATATATATATATTATAAATATATATATTATATATATTATAAATATATATTATAAATTATAAATATATATATTATATATATTATAAATATATATTATAAATTATATATATATATATTATATATATTATAAATATATATTATAAATATATATTATATATATATATATATATTATAAATATATATATTATATATATATTATAAATATATATTATAAATATATATATATATTATAAATATATATTATAAATATATATATATATATTATAAATATATATTATAAATATATATATATATTATAAATATATATTATACATATATATATATATATTATAAATATATATTATAAATATATATATATATATTATAAATATATATTATAAATATATATATATATATTATAAATATATATTATAAATATATATATATATATATTATAAATATATATTATATATATATATATTATAAATATATATTATAAATATATATATATATATTATAAATATATATTATAAATATATATATATATATTATAAATATATATTATAAATATATATATATATATATTATAAATATATATATATATATATATATTATAAATATATATATATATATATATATATATATATATTTTATATATATCCGCTCACAGAGTGCTACAGTAACCGGGACGAACAGTTGCTCTATAATATTTTACGATTCATTAAATTAGTTTAAACTGAACTTGGTCATATTATTTGGGCTAATCTAATTACTTCTCTCATTTTGCGTTGTAGTCTCACAGAGTTTCGTCTAATGTAACCTCTGACCTTCTTCAGCTATAGAACTTGGGAATCCGTACGTAATTTCGAACGTAACCAATAAATTGGTCGATATTGCTAACAGCCATCAGTCATGATCGGGTAGAAGTCTTAGATAATTGGCAGTTATATTTTAGTTGAACCTTCAACCTCCAGAAAAGTGTCACTTAGAACTGAATTTTACTTGGTGGAAATTCCTTGCAAGAAATTGGAAAAGTAATTGGAGATATCCAAACAATAAAAATTACCAATATCATCTCAAACATTCAGAAATAAAATTGTTTTATTTATTTTTTTAATCTTCAATACATACAAACACATTAAAAGACATCAAAGCTATATATATATATATATATATATATATATATATATATATATATATATATATATATATATATATATACCTTGTTCTTGTTTTTATTGCGAACGTTTTTTTTTGTTATAAACGTCTTCATTGTTCCTCTCTTCCTAACACAATATGACGAACTTAGATACCGGCATGAATGAAAAAAAAAAATAAATAAAACGAACCTTTTATTAAAGTCATGAGGTTATACAGTTCACACGTGTATTTTTTTTATTGGTTGCCGAGTTCCACACTAGAAATGTCCAGTGCTTATAAATGGAAATTAACGATTTTTTAAAATATAGCCAAGTAATATTTTACATCATTATTATTTACCAAATTCAACACATATAACAATGGAAATAATTTTTATTTTAATTTTATTATATAATTTTTATTATAATTCTTTTCTAAAAATATTTTTTTATAGAAGTACTGGATATTAATTAAGTTAAAGAATAACGTATTTTATACAGGATTTTTGAAGTAAAGGAGGTTTTCATTAAAGACTTGGTGCTTCTAGTTCGGGCAGACTGAGGATACTGGTTTCCTAATCTAAAATTCACTAAACATTTTTGTTATTGTTTTTACTTTCCCTTTGAAAAAGCGAATCATATTGTGTAAAATAAAAAAAGTAAATAAAACAAATTTTTTCTGCAAAACAACCACCACAATAAATAAATATTTGACGATATAAAAACCATAAAATATGAAAACTTTTTCAAAGTCGGTATTTAATAACCCGTAATGGGTTGATACGCCGTAATACAATACAGCACAGTCAAACGAAGCACGTTGAACAAATATTTGGAGACATAGAAAAGTTTTAATAAATTATTGGAGTTTGCATATAATAACTAGAAAAGGGTTGATATGCCGTAAAACAAAATAACCAAACCAAACCAAACACCATGAACACATTACTTAAAGCATAAACTCTTACGAAAATGATCGGATTCAGCATTAAATGACCAGCAAATCGTTGATATGTTTTTCAAAAAAAACAACCAAACCAAACACCGTGAATGTATATTTGAAGATACAAATAAAGTAACGCGTAGAAACTTTTCCAAAATTTTTAGATTTGACATTAAACAAGCCGCGCATGCGTGCCCCCCTCTGGTACTGCCTGTGAGATGACGCCACAAAAATAGTGAAGAAATGATGAATGTCAGAAGTGTGAAGGGCCAATGTTGCCTTCGCATTTTCGCCAAGTTTTAGAAAACTCTAATGGATGGGGCAAAAGTTATGAGGTACAAAAAGTAATTTTTTGCAATTTTGGGGCATTTGTGACCCCTTTTGAGTTCCTTTTGAGAACGCCGAATCCCAGTGAAAATGGACAAACGGTGCAGTTTCACGCCTTCAGACATGTATATTTAAATTCGGCACCATGGAAAACCACTATATACACATACATACCAGGTTTTTGAATAATATGAAAAAAAAGAGCTCCTAAAAGGCATAATTTTTTAGCCCTAAAAGTCCCAGGGTCACTCATACTGAATTTATATTAAGAACAATGGTCTCCATATTTTGACTAATTTTCAGGAAAATCTAATGGATGGATCAAACGCTATGGGGCAAAAAGTGTCATTTTTTATGCTATTTTGGGGCATTTTGATCAAACGCTATGGGGCAAATTTTGGCTATTTTGGGGCATTTTTGACCTCATTTGGGCCCCTGGGAACGCCGAACCCCAGTGTAAATGGATAACGGTGCAGTTTCAGGCCTTAACCCATGTATATTTGAGTTGGACACAGTGAAAAAACACTATATAGTCAGACATATTAAGTTTTTGGGGAGAAATATGAAAAAAAAGAGCCACAAAAAGGGGCGTTTTAACACCAAAATCCCCGGGGACGCGAACCAGAATTTTGCCAGGGTCACCCATACTGGTTTTATTTTAAGAACGATGGGCTCCACATTTTGACCAAGTTTCAGAAAAATCTAATGGATTGATAAAAAAAATTATGGGGCAAAACGCGTCATTTTTGTTACCATTCTGGAGCATTTTTGACCTCTTTTGAGCCCCTGGAGATGCAACGGGAATTTTCGCAAATAATATTTTTTTTTTTACTGTGCAATCTATTTAATGAAATACAATTTGTCGCAAAATGTCAGGAAAACTAACGAACAGTTATCTGGCATCGTCCGGAATAACGAACGCACAGACAGGCGCACGGACGCCAATTAAAACATATGTCCCTCTCTGATAAATCGGAAGACCAATAACCCGAAAACGGTTGATAAAAAAAAAAAAAAAAAAAAAAAAAAAACCAATTAAACAACAATTTACGGCCATTCTAACATATGTACTACATATATAAGGCAAGATATATACAAATATAAGGCAGAAAATGAGTGATACTATTAAATCTTATAGTCGGGGGTTTCCTTTCTTCCTTCGTGTATCTAACATCAAATAGAATTTCCACAAACAATAATTTATTTGCACGAATTGTCCATCTCTTGGACATATTACGGAACTAAATCTATTAAAATTAAAACATTCACTAATTTTGGTAGAATCAATACTCTTATGGATTTGGATTTTCCATATGTATTGATATTCATATTAAAAACCTTTTTTTTCTATTTATTTAAAAAGAGCAAATACAACTTCGTTATATATGGGTCGGAAAATTGCATTCATCGGCAAAAAGATCTAGCTAATTTGCATATTATTTTAAACATTCATTTTAATTAATTTGCTATTAGATGTTTTCCGTTTTCTGATGGGATGATCATCCTTAGTTAACTATTGCGTGTAATAATATTCATTCAGATATTCTACATGATTTATACTCGCGTAATATTTGCGTAAAAATATAGTAAACTCAAACCTTTTTCTATATATATATATATATATATATATATATATATATATATATATATATATATATTTATGTATGCGTATATATATTTGTTTTTAAAAATTTAGCTCCCAAACTCCTCTGTGAGTTCTTGGTTTACAAACATGACACTTAATATATAGGGTATTAGAACCCATGTGGAACTTTATATTTGTGTTTTATCCGGTAAAAATTGGTGCAAAATTGTAGAAATAAAAGAAATGGAATTTTCTATTTGAATGTTGAACGACGGCATTAATAGCTATTACGTTATGCATGCGTAACGTAATAGCTATTGATTAATGTTTTAATTTAAAGGATTTCAGCAAACATACCTTCATAGCTCACAAATTAACGTCAAAGGAAAAAGTGAATCGTAGGGCTAAACGTTTATGTTTCGATTCCTGGTGGTGGCACCCGAGTAATTTTTTAAAAACTTTTAAAATCGTTACTATATATTGGGTCCAATATAATCTATAATGTAAATCTCATCTGTTTTTTTAAAATGTATGTATGTTTGTATGTCTGCCTAAAATTTTCGACAGAGGTGACGGATGTTCCACAGACAGGTATCATTTTGAAACCCGACCCTTCGGATGACAGATATCGAAAAATTGGCTTAAAACATTAATTCCTTCACCCTCAACTGGACATTTTTCTACAGGGAGGGGTCGCTTTTTTCCCGATATTTTCGGAAGCTATTCCCTCTTTTCGATTGACTAACCTTAATTTAAACATTCGCCAGTTCCCTTTTGGCAATGAGCCCAGCAGCAAAGACGTCACGTTTTTTTTCACGTTCTTTTCCTCCTTCGCGGTACGGGTTTGAGCCTGCCTGTCTACTACCAGGTTTTTTTTTTTCGTTTTTGCCCAACACACACCTCCAAACACCCGGCCAACTTCTGGCACCCAGGCTAGTAAAATAATAAATACAAAATCTGCATTAATCAAAATATCATATTTAAGCATATTTTACGACCGGCCAATGCCAGGAGGCCTGCTAGTTTAAAAATAAAGACGCCATTTTCATAAAAAAAAGCAAAAAAAAAAAAAAAACCCAAAAAAAACAAAAACAAACAAACAAACAAAAACAAAAACAAAAACGAAAAAACAAAACAAAATACTGAGTATTTCTAGTATTATTAACATTCTGAAGCGGGTTATACGGGTTCCTCTACTAAGGGAGATGACGACGTTAGTTTTTATGCAATTCTTGTAGGAAGATATCGCCGTTATCCTACATATAGCGTCTGGTATTACTAAATGGTTACCCATCTGGTACTGGCCAGGATCCACATTGCTTAACTTCAGTAACATAACGAGTATCGGCGTGTCAACGTGATTGTGCTATATCACGTTCAACGTTGAACAATGTCAAGTGCTTTTATATACAAGTTTTTAAATTAAAAACAAAAGAAAATTCACTTTTTTTTTTACTCAAGTCGAGAAAAATTTATTAAAGTAAAACAATTCAGTGATTTTGGTAGATTTTTCATATAAACACGTCTTGTCCCAGAAATAAACCCCCAAAACTAAAAGAACTGGCGAGTATTTTACTATTAAAATGTAATAATGTTAAATGCTGTTATACTCATTTCAGAGAAGTATCGATATATCTACTAAAATAAAACAATTCAATGATTTTTTGTATAATTTTAAAATGAACACTCCTTCGGCATCTTCTATAATATAAATATCACCTGTCTGTTTAAGTGTCTGTTTAAATGTATGTATGTATGTATGTATGTATGTATGTATGTATGTATGTATGTCTGCCTAAAACTTTCGACAGAAGCGACGGATTTTCACGAGATCAGTATCGTTTTGAAGCTCGACCCTTCCGACGACAAGTATTAGAAAATTTGGCTAAAAACATAAATTCCTTCACTCTCAACTTGGATTTTTTCTACAGGGAGGTGTAGCAAAAAACGTTACTTCATGACAATTTAGCCAAACACGCATGCGCAAGAAACGTTCTTTCTTGAATTAGTTTAAATATATAAAAAAACGACCTAATTTAGCTCACGCGATCATAGACCAGTCGTTAAATTAGAAGTGTCGTCATCTAAAGATTGCTCGTTTGATATAACACACACACACACACACACACATACACACACACACCACACACAACACACACACACACACACATATATATATTTCTTGTTTTTTAAATTTTAATATTGAAACAGGATTATTTATGCTATTGTTTCGTTCATCTTTTTTTTTTTACTTTTCCATCATGTTCGCTGTTTTTTTTGTTTTTGTTTTTCCGATTTTTAAAGACGTTTAAACATCGTTCGCTTATTCTTTATTTTTCATTTTCTTTTGATTTAACCTCCCCCCACACACACTTCCAAACTCCCGGGCAACGCCGGGTACCCCCGCTAGTTAAAAATAAGTGAGTATTTTTCCGTACTAATTAACAGGAGTCCTAAAAAATTGCATAAAAGAAAAATCACTATTTCTCTTACTGAAATATCGAAAGACTTATTCAGATAAAACAATTCGATGATTGCTCGAATTTTAAAATAAAGGTAACTTTGGGAAAGTCGTGTGAGTTTTCTACAAGAATATAAGTTGGAGGAAACAATTGCGTCGCTGTCTAGAGTTACATTTGAGGGCGAAACGTAGTTTATTTTCTTTCTTCTTAAGAAGTAATTACTTGGGACTTATCTTTTCGCCGGTAATAGAAAGAAGCTGCTTTCCTATTTAGAAAACTATTTCCCCGGAGAAAGCTTTTTGCAATGGACAGCGAAGAACAAGAGGACAGCATTAGGTTTCGCCACGTGTTCCGTTCCCATTATTCTTCACGCGGCCGGAGAAACTGATCAATCAAGTTCTTCTTCTTTTTATCGCACTCACAGTTGGTGTGTGTCGTGAGAAATAAATGTAAGTGTAACCGAAGGGGACACCATTTTATGATCCGATCCAAACACCTTGGATATCTTTTATTGTCACTCAAATGTTCAGCATGAACGCAATGATGTCGCAGTGGTTGAAGTCGATACCGACGCTGACCGACGACTCAGTAAACCCGTTCAAGTCCCGTTGTCTTATACGCTAGGAATTTTGAAATTTTTTTACGTGATCAGTTCTGTGAGGTACCGGTTTCTATAAAGGTTAATAAGGACCCCCCCCCCAAAAAAAAACATACCAAAAGAAAAAAAATGACAGTCTATTCCTTAAAAACAGTAATTATTTTTACCAGCTTGTTAATACACTTAAAAATAAAATAAAATAAAAACTGACGATTTAGCGAACCTGTTCAAGTCATGTTCCTTACGCTTGGAATATCGGAAACCTTCACATGATACCGTCTGTGAGATACCGGATTCTATTGAGGTTATACAGGGAACGGGGATATAAATGAAAAATTTCAAAGTCTATTCCAGCAAAACATAATTAATTATTATTAACAGCTTGTTAAGACAATAATAAAAAAAAAAACAAGCAAAAAAAAAAGTGACGATTCGGCAAACCCGTTCGTCATGTTTCTTACGCTATCGGAAACTTTTCGTTCTCAGTTCTTAATCCTTGAACAAAAATGAAACATGTCCTCTGTTATCTCTTTTCTTTTAAATAATTCTCAGTGAGGATTAACACCTCCTGCATAGGTAAGATAATCCTTTTCTTCCTGCCAGGCCTTTGTAGCGATTGTGGAAAACGCTATCTCGTTTGCAAAAAAAAAAAAAAAAAAAAAAAAAAGTAAATAAATAAATAAAATAAAATAAAATAAATAAATAAAATAAAATGTTTAAAAAATTAGACAAAATCGCTATAATTTCATAAAAAGAAACCTTCGTTTTTTAGTAGGACATAATTTGAATATTTTGTGGTTTGCTTTGTGCCTAATGTTTGCAATATCATGATTTTCTATTCATCCTCCAATGAATCAAACGTTTGTGGAAAATGGATACGCATCTTCTATAATATGCCGGAAAAAATTTCTCCAATCATCGGTCTATCATGGAATTCAGCGAGTAAACTTAAGATACTATCAACCGAACGTATTCTCGAACCTTTCACCTGTTTGAATTGATAGATAGAAGTAATTAAACAATTTAATAAAATGTCAGCTTAGAATTATTTATACGTTTTTTATGATTGGCAAATAAATGTAAGCTTAATAACTTATTCGTAGGGCTATGACAACAGACTATTCTTTTCATTGTTTTGGCTCTAGAGTATATATCCGACACAGTTAGACACAGTTTTTAAAGAGAATCACATCACTCTATATAAAAGCATATAATATATCAACGGATACACACTCGAGAGTCAAAACAATGAAAAGAATATGCTGTTGTTCTAGCCCTATTTATCAGTACCATCAGTTAGAACTGTTATGTAATTTTGAATTTAAAAGATTAAAATCAGGTTTTAGAAATAAACTTCATATAAGACTGTTTCTAGTCGGGATTTAAGACAACCTGATAACCATATACCCCCTTACAAAATTAAAATTATCTATAATATACAGTCATACATATTTGTAAGTAAATATCAGTTGAATCAAACCATACGCAAACGATCAGATTAGCATAATAAAACACAGCTGCTATCTATGCTTTCTCTAAATATATGCTAGTTGTTGAAATATTTTTTGTACGATTAAGTGTGTATGTTTATAAAAATGGAAAGTTCTATTTATAGACAGGAGTGATAGAACTGATTAATAAAATAGACCTGCGGTCTGCTAATAACTATCCAGAAACCATAAAACATAATAAATATTTAAAAATTTTGGTGCTAATGCAGAGAGTGATCGTATTTCTACGTTTAATTAAAGTTTTATGATATGTTTTTTTTTTAATTCAATTGTAAGGTTACAGAATAGGTACAAAACACCTTCCCCGCCCCATGTTAAGAATGGCTTTTTAAATAATCACGTTATTATTTCAGCACAGATCACTCTATGAATGAGTGCCACCATTTCAGCACATACTTTCTCGTCGTTATACGAGAAGAAACTTTGCTCTTCATCTCAGGACTTCTTCGGATTGGCTACCTATCTGAAATGTATTCTTCGTCTGCAAGCTTTTACAATTTAAATCTTCTCTGAATTGATACTGCCATTTTGTTTGGAACATTTCTCTTCTCTTCGCTTCTAAAACTGTTGTTGCAAAGAAAAAAAGAGTACAAAAAACCTCAGCTCAATGCAGCAGCGTCGTCCGCCGGTACTTTCCGTAGACTCGTTCACGTCTGTACCATCTGCTCCAGTGGCCTGTTTTATTAAAAGAGAGAGTCCTCCAAATTTGCATATTCGCATATGTGTGCGAGAGCACACGAGATTCTGCGAGACTGCATTGTTATATACGGTCGCAGGCGCCATGTTAGACCCTTTTCAGCATCATGGCGTTGCGTCGGTAAAGCGCACACCGAGGTCGTTTAAGAGGTAAGCCTGTGTTGTCATAAATTTCGCCACGAAAACTAAAATGTGTTACAACTCAAAAGGTTATGAACCCGGCGTACGACTTTAATGGATTGAAATCAAAATTCGCATTGTGGCAGATGAAATCTCCGCGTTATTTACGAATTCCTAAACTACACAAAGTAATTCAGACACAACTTTGAAATCGAAACAACACGCAGAAACGATTACAAAACATATTGTAAGGGCCGAAACAACGGCAAATTCATTTAAAATCTCTGGTAAAATAATTAGCGACAGTTTATCGATTTCTATGATTCTTGAGGGGTTGCTAGGTGACTTTAAGCCGCTTACAACTGTGATAATCCAAAAAGAAAAACTCATTGCTTTTATTAAATTCATAGTAGCACTAAGAAGTAATGAATAAATCGAAAAGATGATAAAGGAAAATAAAGAAACGACAAATATCATGAAATTAAAAATGCCTACAAAAAACCCCAACAAAATCAAATTACACTTTACCCCCAATAAAAACCACACATTTTTAAAGGACAAATTTCTCCTAAGGAATAGACGAATCTTATTTGCTATAATTGTGGGCGACTGAACCACAACAGTTTTCAATGTAGAGACAAAAAATTCAAAGGTGATTTCATCAAAAATGTGAAGATCCCCACTAGTCACCACTGAAACTTCAATAAACAGTAACAGCTTTCTTGTCGATTGTGAGGCCACATCACATGAAATCACAAAGGCGTCTGATTTTATCGATTTCGATTTTAGTTTTAACCCCCAGATCCATTTTCTATAAGGAATAATAAAGGTGAACTTTGTTTCTGTATTGTGTAAAAACGTTCTTTTAATTCCTGCATTTAAATAAAATATATTTTCTGTGCGAGCTGCCATTAAACAATGTAAGAATTGGTGTACTTAAATGGAACTGAATTCGATATTAAAGAAAATAGATTATATTATTTAAAAAGTGTAGTCCCATCCAAAATGGCTTCCATCATTTGGAAACTTGGCATAACATTTTAGGACACTGCAATATTCCAGACATCAAAAAGTTGCCGAATGTAGTTGACCGACAGAATGAAAATGATACTGAAAAACTTCACAAATTGCGACGTTTATACTCAAGAAAAATGGCGAAATTCCAAAAACAATTCCAGACAAAACGGTCACCAAAACCCTTTCGTTGATTCATTGTGACTTGAACGATTCCGTGAAAAAAGTTCATGTATGCAATTGGATTTTGTATAAATGATTCTGTTTTAATAATAATCTATTTCTTAAAGAACTAATCTGATGAAGTGACGTCGACGCCAATAAAAATATTAATAATGATGACAACGATGATGCTGATTCTGATTCGTCGTTACCCACAAAGAAATAGAGAATGACCAAATGTGTTGATGGTCGGGTATTTCGAAAATTATTAAGTCGGCTATTGCTATTCCATGGAAAATATACGAAAAAAGCTTCATTAATGCAATTAATTCAGAAAACTGTCAACAATGGAAAGGTCTATGAAAACTGTTAACGCTTAAACAGAAAATATAACGTATACAATAGTACCGTTATCAAAGGATAAAAATGCAATTTATTCCCGATGGTTTTTGCAAAAAAGACTACAGCGTTAGGCATTGAACAGTAAAAAGCAAGATTTATTGCTAAAGGATTTTCTCAAATTTATAGCAGAGAATATTTTTCAATTTTTTCGCCGACCACAAACATAATCAGAATTTTATTGCAATGACGAAATGTGACTCGATATTAAGAACGGATTAAATAAGAAACTCAAAACGGTCGATCCTGGTTAGCATACAATGTACTCATGAAAAAAGAATTATTAAGATTAATCGACCAAGACACATTGACAAAATCCTGTTAAAGTTTGGAATTAAAGATAAAAAATAACGCGCGAAAATGATCTAAAAAAGAATACGGACCCGGAATCTGAAGCAATTGATGATAAACTATATGGAAAGTTCATAGGGAGTTTTATATATTAAATGAAGGCCACAAGGCGCGACATATGTTACACAGTAACAAAACTATACTAGAAATCAGAATTACCTAATAAATAGTAATAGATATTTTAGAATTTCAGCAGACACATTTTCATCTTAACACGAGAAAGAACATTGCTCTTTCTCTCAAGACCTTATACTGATTGACTACCTGCCAGAAAGGTTACTCTGCGTTTACAAGCTTTTAAAATTCAAAGCTTCTCTGGATTGATACTGCTATTTTGGTTTGGAACATTTCTATTATGTTCTCCTCGCTTCTGAAAGTAAACTTACAAGTCAGAACTCGTTATCATGTTTTCATATGGTAGAATTTTAAAATTTTAAAAACAGGTTTTTGACCTGAAAAAATAAGAGCTTATAAAACTGCAGTTGAAGCGTGTTCTAGTGTGTAGCAATCTGTTTGCATGGATTAAGCGTTCTGTTTATTTCATTTATTCGTTATATTGTTTTAATCTTTTGGAGTGTTTTTCTTACAAAGATTGTAACCTTTGGTTTTCTTCGTGTTACTTGTTGAAATCTGGAATCTTTGTGTTGAACTCGGAATCTCTACGGAATTTCTAACGGAGAAAGTAGAATCTTATATCGGTTAAAAGTTGTAAGAACAAGAAACAAAACTGTGAGAAAGCTAGTCGGAACAATTCGAATAATACAAATTTTCTGTCATCGCAAAAGTTCCGAAACAAAATACAACTTTTATCATACATATATATTGTTACGATACGACTCTCAACGATTCCAATTTGGAATTTATTGTCTGGGTGTTTGGAGGTGTGTGTCGAGCAAAAAAAAAAAAGCAGTAGTAGGCAGGCAGGCTCGAACCCGTACTTTGAAGGAGGAAAATAACGTTAAAAACGTGACGTATTTGCTATTGCGTCCATCGCCAAACCGGAAGTGACGAATGTTTAAATTAAGGCTAGACAATTGAAAAGAGGGGAGGATTTTCGAACATATTTGCGAAAAAAGCGACTGATCCTTGTAGTATAGTACCCAGTTGAGGATGAAGGAATTAATGTTCTTGGTCAAGTTTTCGATATTTATCGCCCGAAAGGGTCGATCTTCAAAATGATACTTATCTCGTGAAAATCCGTCACCTCTCTCTAAAACTTTAGACATACATACATACATACATACATACATAGATACAGACAGACAGACAGACAGACAGAAAGACAGACAGACATACATACAGAGAGACAGACAAACAGACATGTGAGATTTATATCATAGAAGATTACGTATTGTGTTAATAAAAGAAAAATGTAATATTTCTCTTTTAAATAAAACATAATGCAATGTTACAACGGGTCAAAATAAAGCAGAGCAAAAGAAGGAAGTTCACAAGTTAACTAACACCTCTCTTTTCTCTTTATATATATAAGATAATATATAATCATATAGTACTTATCTTTTAGAAAAGGGTATAATGCAAAGGCGATGAAAGATCGATAGGCACAAAGTATCCACGAAAAGTTATCGTCCAATTTCACGCTTTCCGAACTGATAACAGTTCCTTGATATTCGCGTTAACATATGCGTTCCCTGATTTGCGGTAAGCATAACTCTTTGAGGTATCTTCCCTTTTTCTGCTGCGTCGATAAATATATGCATGCATGTTGGCCTTTTATCTCCAAATTAAGTTAATTAGAGCTCCTGGCGATTTTAACGATTTCTTTACCACGGGCCCTAACATCTTGCGTCAGCCCATCTTGACAACTGATTTCAGAATAAATCTTCTTTTAATATTTTCTCCACAATTTGTGCCGTTTTTTTGCGCCAATTGTTTCAATTTATTTGCTTTCTTTCGCTCTTTATCTCGAGATGCGAAGAACGAATATATGGGAAGGGTAAAGGGATGACGAAATGTGTGGCGTGACGAGGTATGGAGGAAGGGTTTGTTAACGTCATTTCAGTGTCATAGATTCGTTGCTTTTCTATTTTCACTGACCGAATAAAAATCTAATCAAGGAAAGGGGATCTTTGTTATCACGCATTTTAACTGACTCAAGTAACGGTATCACCACTTTATTGCACGTAACAATATATATATAAATATATATATATATTTTTAAACAGTAATCTATGTACACGTATGTTTCGGGGCCCTCCCCCTCTTTAGCGTAGCTTGACTGTTGTAAAGACTCGAACCCCAGACCTTATTTATTTCAGTCCAGCGTCTTAATCCATCACGCTAGTATTCCATATACAATTTGCTGCTTAGTTTTTATCGTTTATCTATTTACGTAGTTTTGTTGTGATTTTTAGAACGATATTAAGGCTATCGTCTCCACCTTGAAGATCAGGTGTTTTCTTAGAAAGTCGCCCTCGTCTTATTTGGACATATTTATTTATTATTATTTAAAAACAGTAATCTACGTACACACGTATTTAGGGGCACTACCCCTCTTCAGCGTAGCTTGACTGTTGTTAGGGCTCGAACGCCGGACCTTATGCATTTCAGTCCAGCGTTTTAATCCATCACGCTATGATGCCATAGACAATTAACTGTTTAGCTTTTATCGCTTATCTATTTACGCAGGGCCCCGAAACATGCGTGTACGTAGATTACTGTTTTAAAAAAATAATGAAGTAATAAATACGTTAAAAAAAGCGGGCGACTTTCTAAGAAAACACCGAATCTCCAAGGTGGAGACGATAAGCTTATTATCGTTTAAAAAAATCAACAACAAAACTACTAGCTTCAAATCCACTGTCGACAACATTGACGTTCTTTAGCACGTTATGTCCAACTGGCGCACTTGTGAAAACACTGCTCTATTCAGATACGCTTATGTATTAGACATAGCAGCATACCTCCAACCCGCGGGGGACCTTTGTGGCCTTAGGGCTAAGATCAAAGTGTAGTGTCTGTTCTGGCAGATGCTGCAATCAAAAATCATTGCCCTTGTAGCAATCTTTTGGTCCATGTAGGGGCAACCCTATATACCAAATGGTCTTCCCATTTTCTACCTCTCATGAGCTGGTCCCCTTTTCCCTTCCCCTACCCCCTCTCTCCACATTAAAAAACGGCCTTGTGCCTAATTTGCTCAGTGGGGAAGCAAATAAATGCAGCCTATATATTAGACATAGTACCTGTGTATAAAATCATTCGAACGTCCCAAACGATGGTAGCGAGTCGAAAGCAAACAGAATATATTAAGAAACCAGAAACAGTAGACTGTACACTATTCATCTCAATCAAAATAAATATTTCTACCTTCGCATGCTGTTTGTAAAGGTTCTTGGTGTAATGTCTTTCCAGTAATTTAAAATTATCAATGGCGTTACACATGCCACTTTTCGGAGTAAATGTTAAATATTATTGGAAAATAATGAACACCAGATTGTATGCGTTACTGATGCGTGTAACAATTCACATCTAATTCACATTCGTCCAGTGTTTGCAGTCTTATTGGCCACTTGATCTCTTTCATCTCCAAGAGAGTTATAGAGAAAATATGAATAACACATGGCTGAAGATATTTTTCCTCAAAAACTAAATGAAAGGTCAAATATCTATCTGACTTCTACAGCAGAAATCTATGATGAAGCATTGATAATGATTGAAAAATTGTGCTTAGAAATCGCAAATCAATTAAAAATGACATCACCGATTCGATTTACTTCTACTTTGGATGTAAAATTGCTTCGTTAGTTGAGAGAACGAGCTAT
The DNA here is from genome assembly GCF_053919585.1 of Euprymna scolopes. Lineage (NCBI taxonomy): Eukaryota > Metazoa > Mollusca > Cephalopoda > Sepiida > Sepiolidae > Euprymna > Euprymna scolopes. The sequence goes on from NC_136498.1 coordinate 51,654,308, forward strand.
TCTAGTAGTCAAGAACAAAAACACCCACGAACTTTATATCATAGGGTTTTATATTGAAAATGAGGTAGTCGCATGCAAGTCCAAATGCAAAATTTCAGCTATGGGACAGGGATTGGAGCTTAGTTGAAAAAGTGGGGCCTATTAGATTGAAAACTCTTTGTTGGAACCTATCCAAGAGGGGGAGGTTAGTGGTGGATGCATCAGCCCAGATATGGCAACAATACTCCATGCATGGGCAAATGGTGGCTTTGTAGAGGTACAGGATACTTTCAGGTGTAAGTAGTCTTCTAGCATGATAGAGGGAACCAACCTTCTTTGTAAAAGCCTTCGTAATGTCCTCAATATATTTGTTCTAGTTCATATTGCCTACAAATATTAGGCCGAGGAGTTTTAGGGGAGAATTCTCAGGTCGGGTGTTATTTATCATGGATATTGGCGGTTAGAGAGGTATTGTAATTATTAAAGGAGAGCAGCTTAGTCTTACTAGCATTAAATGTTATCATCCATTTGCGGTCCTATTCCATTACGGTTTGGAGGTTATTTTCTAGAGATTCTGCTTCTCATTGTCTTAGAAATAATAATGGTCCAAAGATCAACCCCTGAGGCACACCCGTATTTATGTTATGCTGCTTGGATGTACGTTCATCGATGACAACTTGAATGGTCCTATTATCTAAGAAGGATCTTATTATATTTAGTATACGTCCAGTTATACTGTACGATTTAATTTTCATTAGCAGCCCTTTGTGCCAGACTTTGTAAAAAGCCTTGGATATATCAAGGGCTGTGCATGGTATATGCGTTCAGAAATGATTGTTAAAATATCTGCAGTAGAACGACATGACCTAAATCCATACTGTTTGTCAGAGAGAAGATTTGTTTTTGCGAGTAAAATATATATATGGTGTGTGTGTGTGTGTATGCACAGAAACGTATGTTAATATGCGCGTATTTATCTTATCAAGTGAACTTACATCTATGTATGTGTGCGTGCGCGCGTATTTTGTCAGATTAACATAGAATTTCATTTTATGAAGCCCTTTAGACATTTTGAATGGGAAAACAACGCTTTTTACAAGGCAAGAAAATAAAATAAGAAAGTGTTTCCGCGAAGGCGAAGATACGTACCACGCAACTCGGTAACATTTCAAAATGTCTGTGAAGATAATGCAAATAACAAAGACGGATCGGACAGCTGCAACGCAGGAAGTTCCCTACAGCAGCGCTGTCACATTGAGCCATGACACTGTCCAAGCACCGCTATGGCGACAAAAGCCGATACGAGGATTGAGATGACAGTCTTGGGAAGTGCTTAGCAAGGAAAACGGCCAACTGACATGGAACTAATAGATTTCTTTTTTCAATAGAGTGCGCGCATTTATTTCCGTGTAGAAATGTCTCAATTCTATTGTCATGGCAGCTTCCAAAGTTTATATTCTTATTAGGCCGTCTTATTGCTAACAGCATTGTCTTTTGGGGTTTTTGCTTTTGGAATTTTCATATTAGAATTTCGTAAATAGTATATATATATATATATATATATATATATATATATATATATATATATATATATATATATATATATATATAACATACCCCGGATACAGTATTTTCAGTTTACGATGTGGAATAAAATGTTTTTCCGGCTCCTGGTTACGGTATTTGCCCCGCCTTACGGTGTTATTCATAATGTTATTTGATTATATACATGTGTATTATATACTGTACTGTATTTTGTAAATAGTTTTTCATATGTACTCTATAAAATTTTGTTTAGGCTCCGCCGTATGCCAATTTCATATTACGATCCCAACCCCGGAATCGATTAATGCCGTATCTCGGCGTTCTACTGTATATATTTGTGTATAATTTACTTGAAACAGAATGAATTAAAAGGTTTATATATATATATGTCTGTTTTCATATAAATTTTAAAACAATCTAAGCTCAACGAATGTCTTTTGATTGGGTTCCAGAGCAAATATAGTGCAATGTAATAATTATTTTGATATTTGAAAAGCAATAAATAACCAACTGAAAAAAACTTGATATTTGGCACTTGGATAATTATATATATATATATATATATGTATATATTAAATATATATATATATATATATATATATATATATATATATATATTAAATATATTTCTTAAAAATAGACACTTGTTTATTTACAAAATGTAGTGTTACAATTTTGGCTTCAAACGTATTCAATACGTACTTTATTTTTCAAATTTCAGCCAACGCTTCTAACGGATATAAAAAATAAACAATAAATAATAACAACAACAACAACAAAACAACAACAACAATAATAATAATAATAATAATAATAATAATAATAATAATAATAATAATAATAAAGGCTTTTGTCATATATTATTATAGTTATAATAATATATGACAAAAGCCTTTATTTTACATTTCAAGATGTTTGTTATCTTACCGTTTATTCTTTTAATTAAGTTGGCATCCACAATTCTTGACAACACCTGTTTTGTCGCGCAACAAAAACCACTTATCAATTTTAAAAAAGAAAATAAATGCGCATAATAAATCCAAAAGTTGTGAGAGAAGTTACATTTACCTTTCTTTTCATTATATTACGCCACTTTTGAATTTTCAAGTAAAGTAACCAACTTTAAATTCCGGTATTAATAAATTGTATTCATTTTGATATAAATTACTAAAATATCATATTTAATATTTTATTAACATATCATTCATAATTAGTTTCTCTCTCTATCACTCTCTCTCTCTCTCTCTCTTTCTCTCTCTCTCTCTCTCTGTTTATATACATATCTATAAAATATGTATTTATATTTATTTTTATACGAAACACTTACTTAATCTCTCGGTTTTTAATTGTTTCTTTGTAGATTATACCTAAATTTTGCAAACTTATGAATTTTACTTTATTACATATATAAATATTTTTATTAAATTTATATCTATTTTAATCGGAATTCTTTTATTGCCATGTAGTTAGTTTTAATGAACCACTTTGAACATTAATTTATGATATTTTTTTAATTTTATTTCCCATCATTTGTTTATGATCCGTTCAAACGCGAGAATTTAAAGTAAGTTATTTCCCTTTATTCGACCTCATTGAGAGATTATATGGATTATTTTTATTTTATTTTTTTTACACCGTGGTCACCACTTATCAAGGCCCGGAAGCCACTCAGGGATAAGGGTTATTGCAAGTACATTACGTTAGTGTGGAGATTTGATGAAGTGTTTACTAAAGGGGGCGGTTCATTAGGAATTTGTTAACGTTGGACTTGAACACATCCAAGTTGTAGTCAGGTGGGAAGCAGACAGGCGGAACAGAGTTCCACAGGCGTGCAGTTCTAAGAAAGAAGCTTTGTTCATGGAATCCACGTTTTGATTTAGGCACAAATAAAGAGTGGGGCAAATTTTTCACAGTGGATTCAGCTAGACGGGTGTTTTTCGTGAAAGATTGACGAGGGGGGAACAGAGATTGGAGTTCAGACGAGCACCTGCCATGGAAATAACGATAAAACAAGCACCTGCCATGGAAATAACGATAAAACAAGGATAGGCTCGTCTCTTCTGTGGGAGAGAGGTTACAGGGTAGAGAAAAGGGCATCCCTCACTAAGCCACGAAGTCTATTTTGTACCCTGTCAAGGCAGGATAAGCTGTTTTTAGCAACTCCTGCTCAGATATGGCAGCAGTATTCCATCCTGTGACGTACTTGGCTTTTATATAGATATAGAATTGCATCAGTAGTGAGATATCTTCTGGAACTGTATTAATAAATTATGTTAGTATCTTATAAAATTGGTTTATTTCATTTATATTATGTATTTATTTATTCAATTTGTATTTTATTGATTATATTATTTAGTTAAATTTTAATATTTAAACCATTTCAATATAAATCAATCTATACTCATATGAGTTTAATCTATTAACTAGCGAGGGTATCCGGCGTTTCCCGGGTGTGTTGCGGTGGTGTAGTAAGGGTGTGACTAAAAAGCGGCTCGGTGGTGTATGTGTGTGTGTGGGGGGGGGAACAACAGATGTTGCGTGCGTCGAATTTAAGCATAGTCAATCGAACGTACGATGATTCAAATGCTTTGAGCATTTATTTGCTTCCCCACGAAAGAAAATTAGACACAAGGTGTTTTTTTTAATGTAGGGAAAAATCAGGCCCCGATCCCTAAAAAAAAGGGAGCCCTCTGACAGAATAGTAAATTGGCTCAGTATAAAGGGTTTCCCTTACATTGACCGAGGATTAATTAGTGAAGCATCAAAAATGCCGACTTGAAGGCCAAACTCCCCGCTTTTTCGAACAGTTTCGCTTTATACGAAAAAGCCAAACACCCGAGATGGCGCCCGGTGTGAATTTTGTTTAACTCGCTCAAAAAAAAAAAAAAAAAAAAAAAAAAAATTAAATAAATAAAAAATAAAAGATAGAGACGATGGCGTTTACGAATCTGATATATTACGACTTGGGAAGTGTCCGAAACGTAATCTAACCGACGCAAAACTCCGATGCAAAAAAGTCTTTCGCGAAATACACATATGCTCGCGCCTATTTTGCCTTTTATATATTAGATGTTCTGACATATAATTTTTAAATCAATGATTACCTGGTATGTATGTTACATTTTTTTCCATAATCATATGCCCTCTAATCTAATTTATTGAATTCAAATATACTCCATTTATTAATATTATTGTATTCTTAATATATTAAAATTTTATCCAATACTTTATTTATTTTAATTTTTTTCCTGAAAGTATACCGTGATAACTAGGTATTCAATATCCATTAAGTTATATTTTTGTATTAGGATTATTAAGTCAGACAAAAATTTATGCAAATATGTCAAAGTGTTTAATGAAACAGTAGAATTACAGTGGATCCGATCTTTCAGTTATAAATCTGCGTAGAAGAAACTTAACAAACTAACTTTGCAGAAAACACTAAATCAGTTTTTATTTTCAAATTAGTTTTACCAGTAAATTCGAACGGGACTATTGGAAAAATTTGAAGCGTTCGTTAAGAAAGCAAAAAAACAAAAAACAAAACAAAAAACAAAAAGAAACAAGAATCTATTTGAGTTGCATTGGATAAGCAGTTTAAAACTCTGCCAACACATTTACTAGAAAATATGTAAGTTAAAAGTCCAAGAAACAAAACCGTACCATACGAAATCTTTTCGAAATCAAGCTGTCTATGAAAAACAACCAAAGACTTGTCAAATGAATTGCCTACAGCAAATCAAACAAGATCTTGGAAAAAAAAATGACGCATGTAATTAACACATTAGCACATCAAGAAATAACACAGCTATGACGAAAACAAACTGTGAACAGTAAATAAAAGGGCCATAAACAAAGTTGCATAAAAAGTAGTTATGTTTAAACGCAAACAAACAGAGGTTGAATGAAAAAAGCAAAAAACAACCAAATGCAATGATAGTTCGACTATACCAGCGTCTACCATTTCAGTTTCTTAGTATACACATAAAATACCAAATTAACTGAATTTACGCAACGGAATTGAAATGTCATTCAGAAAATAATGGATTATATCACAAAACAAAAAAACAAAAACAAAAGAAAAAACAAACAAAAAATACGCAGGCCTTAAATCAAGTTGTAAAAGATTGACGATATGTTACGAGGTGCCTTTAATAAATTTCTAGACAATTTTCGTCTGCCCACTTTTATTGATAGTACACACGTGAAACTCTTAGCCCCTTCGAAGTAATTCGACTCCGGCTGCAATGCACTTGTACCGTTCTAGCAACTTCTGTGAATGTGTCGATGACCCTCGTTACAGTCTTTTTCATCTCCTCAATTGTCTCATAACGACAGCCGCTAAGGTTTTTCTCGAGTTTAGGGAATAACCAACAGCCACAGGGATCAAGATTTAGACTAAAGGGGGTGATGATGAACTGTATAGATGCCGATATTGGTCAAATAGTCTGTGACAAGGATGAAGCACCACTGGGACAAACTTTGCGCAAATATTTCACATTCTCAGTTTCTCGTGAATAATTGTGTGTACAGTTCCCACACTGACATCAAACTGTGTATTTATTGTCTCTATTGATACACGACGGTCCTTATATGTGAAATTCTGTTCTTGGCCAACCAACTCTGGCGTTCTGACTTCTTTATACTCCCCCACACCTCTCATTATTTCTCACAGACGCCCTGCCTTGCTTGAATCTCTTATTCCGCTCAAAAACTGATGCTCGATTCAGGCAAGATAGTCCAAAAGCTGTATTAAGCATTCCATACGTTTCTGTGGCATTTTTACCAAGTTAAAAACAGAATTGTATTGCATCTAATTCTTCTAAAGTATACTCACGTCCAGATTGCATTTTCGAAATTCACCAGTTGTGACAATCAGGCTTTAGTAAGGTGTATTCCAATTCCTGCTGTCCTTGTTTATTTGAACCTGAAGTCATAAAAATTGGTTAGTCATCGCATAAGATATATAGCAATAACATACTGAATTTTCAAGAATCTACGACAATTATTAAATGCCAGTGCAAAAAAAAAGTCTAGAAACTTATTTAAGGCACCTCGTATGTATTATACAAAGTCCGAGACGCCACACAAACCAGTTAAAAACACCACTCAGATGACACTAGCGACACAATACCCATAGAAGCGATTAACGCCGTTTTTTAGATGTTCGATCTCGACTCACCCAAACAAATACCAGAAGACTGAAGGTCGAATACAAAAAATAAAATTCACCGATCTTCTGACTATTGAACCGAAGCGGAAAGGATATGAACAGCTATTTACAGTACAAAATGACTTAGCAGGAAGGTTGTTGTCGGGAATCACCCATACACAAGGTGTGAACTCTTCGGAACATTATAAATAAACCCAGAGGCACAAACTCTCAGATGTGGTGTGTGTATCGTGTGGTACGTCATACTGGCGTTAAGTATGACAACTCTTATTCTCTATATATTCCGCCTCGTAAATACAAATACCTTTATATAAACGATATTTGTGTTCGAGTCTTTCTTAGTGACCCTTTCGGGCCACAACAATTCCGGAAACACTAATGTATGTAGTTATTAAGAAAAAATGATTATTTATAATTTTAATTATTTTCGCCCCTTTCAGAAACAAGCTTCTGAACTGGTGAGCACTGTCCGTGAATGAAAAGTCGGTCAGTTAGCCTGCGTGACAGATCGTGACCTCCAATCACTCGATCACTGTAGAGGGACATATAATAACGTTTATACCTTTATAAATATTAAAAATTCAGCTGAATATCGTTGCAATTGACGTTCCCGTGATAATGTTCTTTGCTAAAGGAGACAGAGACGGCTCCATTGTACGGTTCGAATCTCATAACCAGCGGCAATCGTAACTTTTTGCACTGTGTTTGTAATGATGATGAGAAATATAGTATTAGGTTGAGAAGAAAGTTCTTACGGAATTTTGATTTTGATTTCAAATTATGTATTTTCAAATAAGTTTTTGTGATAATATCTTTACTTTGTATATCATCTTTAAGAGCGTTTATCGATCTATCTAATCGTTTAAATTACAATCGTTTAATAACAATTATGTCTTCTCTTCAGAACGTTGAATACAAGATGGAAAAAAGCAAATTCGCAAACTTTTCTTGTTTCAGTTCAAGCTAGATTGCAAAACTGCTGAAACTGCTGGCGATATCAACGAAGCGTTTGGCCCACTACGGAACGCGCAGCACAATATTATAAGAAATTTCGTAGTAGCGACCAAAGTCTTGCAGATGACAAGCGTTATGGTCGGCCATCGAACGTTGACAACGATTAATTTAGAGCCTTAGTCGAAACCAATCCGCGCACTACTGTTCGAGAACTTGCTTCTGAATTAGACGTAACATATACGACGATAGTAATTGTCTGTATTTTAATTGTCTGTATTTTTGAGATGAGGTGTCCTAGTGACATATGGCTGAGTGGTCCTAGACGTTGTATCAAAGTTTACAGTTACCCAAAGGTGCTGAGTTCAATCCTGAACGAAGGCAGTGAAAAAGTAACATTCAAAACAGAGAATCAGCAACTATGTCCCAAAGCCTAGCTGGAGTCCGAACACGGTACCCCCGTAATAATAATAAAGGGTTGGGTTCGAGACACCTAACAAACGGTTCCCCAGTTCGATACAAAACACCTGATGAAGGGACAAAACGGCCGAAACGTTGTGACAATAACAACCAAGATGAGGAAGTCAGTCCGACAATCTCAATCAATATACGAGGATTTCCAACAACTTCAGTGAGATTGGAAAGACAAAAAAAAAACCTTATAAATGGGTCTCCCACGAATTGGACGACAAGCAACATAAACGACGTTATGAAGTGTGATCTTCCCTTCTTTTACGCAACAAGAACAATTCGTTGCTTGACCGGGGTGTGACTTGGGATAAGGAGTGGGTTAGACTCCAACACTTCTCAAAGCTAGAGTTGCACCAATAATATTTCGTGATCTTCGACCTGTCTCATCTATTACAGTTTTTGGAATGCAGGCGAAACTATTACAGCGGAGAAGTACTGTAAAAAAATGGATGAACTGTATCAGAAACGTCGGCAACAACAACCAGCATTAATAAACAGAAAATGTCAGATTCTCCGGCACGACAATGCCCAACCGCACGTTGCTAAACCGACTTTGCAGAAGTGGAAAGAATTGGGTTTCGAAACCCTACCTCATCTGTAATACTCTCCGGACTTCTCCTCTAACTACTACCACTTTTCCAAACATTTTGACAACTTTCTGCGTAAGAAATGCTTGAAAACCCAAGCGACATAAAAAAAAACACCTTCAGCGACTTCATCGGAATGAGATCGCAATTTTTTTTTTATGTTACTGACATAAATACACTTGTTTTGTGTTCGCAAAAGTGTGCTGATTCTGCTGGTGCTTATTTCGATCAATAATTTTTGTTTGCGCCCAGATATGTTCATCTAAATTTAAAAGTTAAAAACCGCAAGAACTTTCTTGTGAACCTGATATTATAATCAATTCACAATTGGGTTATTAACACTTCAGTTCCAGATTCTTACTTGAGATTTACAGAAAAACTATTTGTTGAATTGATGAATTAATTGATTGATAGTTTCAGTTATTTTATTGATGGTCTTTCATTTTATATTATTATTATAAATTAAAAATGTTTCATATATCTATAATATAAAACTGAACGTCTGTGTGTGACTGGTCACGAATAGGCTTGACTATTATAGAAAACTGATCACATATAATGATAGAAGATGTATCGAGACACAGGAATGGGTATGTTTGATCTGGCATAATGATGATTCGTTAAAATTGTAGGGTCTGCCCACGCGCCTGGTTCACAAAGTATGGAAATAAATTATTTAAAAAATAAAAAAAAAACGTTTACAAGTGTTTTTGATATAGATGTACATAAGAATACTTTGATAAGTATGTTTTGACTTAAATAGGGATGGTATAATAAAACTTTCAGTTTAAAAAAATATGGTATAATAAAATTATGGGGTGTTCGTTCGCGCCTGACCTCCATAGAATGGAAATATGTCACAAAGTTTTACAAGGTTTTTTAATATAGATCCACAGAATATTGTGATAAGTGTTTCAGTGTGAACAGTTATGGTATAATAAATTATGGGGTTTATCTATTTTATTTTTACTTTCATCATATTTTGCTTTGGTTTTGATACTCCCAAATTCGAAACTATCTCTTTACAACCCTTACTTTTCATAACCTATTATACTTTCATAAATCAGAGTCCATTTCTGTAGGCTGTTTTTGAATCCAGTCAACGACGGTACTTTTGCTAGTATATATATATATATATATATATATATATATATATATATATATATATATATATTAAAATTTATGCTTACCACAGAAGCATTTTTACTAATGGCTATCATCTGATCAAAAGAGTTTATATTAAAAATCTATGAGTTAGAAATTTTTATTTATTATAATTCCTTGCTTGAACTCTAGATGGGTCAATAAGTATTTTAGTTTATTCATCGTTTGAAGTTGCCAATAAAAGTTACAGAAGGAGGAATAAAGGATAAACATCTTTAGGTCATGGCATTTCGATGCCAAATGTTTCTTGTCAGAAGGGGAGAAAAGTCGGCATTCTACGAAAGTAAAGGTAAGAAACGACATCGACTTTTAAAACATTCAGATTAGAAATGCAATTTATTACGCTATACATGCATACACATGTATATGTGTGTGAATATATATATTATTTTTTTTATATATACATTATATATACACTATATATACATTTTATATCGTTATATATTAACACATATTTATTTACAGTCAGCTGTTTTGTCTTTTCTCGACTCATTAATTTAATCGATGCATATATATGTATGTATATATATATATATATATATATATATATATATATATAATCAGTCATATTGATGTCGAAGAAGAACAAAGCAACTAGTGTTTATATAGTATAGTGTCAGTATATATATATATATACATACATACATATATATATATATATATATATATATATATATATATATATATATATATATATATATATATATTAGTTTTGGGACGATTTGTCGGAAGCGAAAAATCGGAATATTTGAGGGTACCTGAATCGGTGTCGGAATCGGAAAAATGTGTTCCAATTTTCGATGCCAAAACGAATCTTTTAATTGTCTTTTTCTTTCTTTTTTTTTTGATTTTGCTTAAAACATAATCTTCCATTGCTGGTAATAACAAGAATAGTAATGAATAGTTATTGATTTTAAATTACCAGTGAAGCTAAAATCGATAGATCGTTCCCCACAAGTATATTTTTACGTTTAGGAAAATATTAGCACATTTAACATGTATATTTTTACGGGAATCAGAGAAAAATTACAGCTATTTAGTTAAATAGTAAGAGATTTATGAAGGATCTGAATCGGAATCGGTAATTGTATCGGAATTGGGAAAATATTGGAATTGTCCCACCACTAATATATATACACCGATATTATACTATATAAAGACACTGGCGCCAATGTCGAAAAAGTATAGGACTTCCTGTTGATGAGACTACTCATGCGATACAAAAACCCAGACTAGCTGAAGGATATTTAATAGAGTTGATATAAACACAAAAACAGAAGGTGTCGTATGGAAGGCGCTTTTGACACAGTTTGGCGATCGACTACAGACGTCCAACTTTGGCAGAGAGACGTAAGATTTCATTAAGAATTTTCCGTCTTGTTTACCGAGGCACAATATAACAATTTTGGTGCCAATCTCCGTCCGGACAGACAACACGTATAAATAACAAACGCGAGAATATGAACAAAAAATTGATTTATTCAGTCTAATAACATGACTATTACTAATAGATATACATGAAAAGAAATTGCACTCTAAGAGTGTAGAAGTCCGCCAAATTAGAGAAAACTGCGTATGAATGAGTATGTTGCGATATTTTCGCTAACATCTTTCTATTTCCCCGACAGAAGTTTTCCCAATTGTAAGACTATATTTGAAACTAAAAGAAAGGTAAAGCAGTCGACCATAGTCGAGAGTAAATAAAAGGATCTCTTTTTATTAGTTGCTATTCAGGGGTATTGATGAGGACACCCCTTCCCTCCCTGGATTACTCAAATGTTTTTATTTTTGTTATAATCAAAAAAATAGTTTTTAGTGTTAGTGAGGTTTATCTTTTATTCGATTTTCTTTTATATTCAAGTATATTTATTCATTTCACATTTTTTGTGAGTTTTGATTTCATTCTGATTACTGATTTGAACACTTTCGAAACAAGAAGCACTTCAAAGTTAAAACTGTCTTTTTTATATGGAGTTGTAATGTACTGTCTTGATATACTTTTTTATTTGGACAAAACAGTCGCAAAGGAAATTGGAGCCTCGGCACAAATATTCCAGGTGCAAGAAAATGTTATTTATTTTCTTCGTTTTCTACACCAGTCGCTGACACGTATTTAACACCAGTATTTTCTATCTTTCTGACCTGCCCGTCGTCCGGCTCTTAATGCAGGACACCAGACACAGCTGGCTCTCAATACACGGCACCGGATACAGCTTGCTCTAAATATACGGCAGCAGACACAACTGAGTATCAATACACTGCACAGCTGGCTCTCTATCGAAGTCGAAGGGGTATGAGGAAAAGATGTCACGTGCTTGTCGAGCGTAACTTCCGAATCGCCACGAGTCTTTATTTCTTCTTTCTCCTCCCTTTCCTTCCAACCTTTATGCCTATATATGCATTCGGTTTCGTTACGTCACGCTCACGTCACAGTTTTAAATGCTACCTCGGCACGTGTGTCATCACTAGAGCTATGGCAAGAAAATATTCTTATCAGTGTTTTGACTCTTGAGTATATATCCGACACAGTTAGATACAGTTAATCAATCGAGAACCACATTAGTCTATCTAAAAACATATAAGATATTAACTGATATATACTCGAGAGTCAAAATAATGAAAAGAATATTCTCTTGTGATAGCCCTAGTTATCACTTAAAATTAAGCTGGAAGCACCCAAGTATTATTAAGAAGAAACTCTCCCTCGTAATACATTGTCAAGATTTGGAAAAACTTTTACTATATACAGAAAGCGAATTCGAAAATAAAAAAAAACTTTTAAATAAAATAACAAAAATGTTTTGATTAAACATGTACATAATACATGGATACTTCGAATCACTGGAAAAATGCGCCAAAGTGAAACAGATGTTACGAGCAAAAAGCGTTACAAGTTCACACTTCCCTAACGTTTTTTTTTTCTTTTTTTTTGTGCAAATTATTACGTGTATTATTTGGATTCATCGTACTACTGTTCTCATTTTGAGTGTGATTTTCATAACATTGCGGTCAATGTAACCCCCGTCCTTCTCCAGATCTATCTTGTCGGACCCGTGGCACAGTGGTCAAAGTACTTGGAAAAATCAACTGTAAAAAGTGATATTCTCCTGAAGGTTGACGGTTCAATCCTCAGTGTGGGCGACCGAAAAATACAATTGCGAATTACTGAGGACCTCTATCCAGTCATGGCTGATGGAACAAGAGCAAGCTACCTCTGTGAATTAAATAAAGGGTTCCGCTCAAAATGACATCTAAATTCCAGAGTTTGACAAAAACATTCCCGAGTTCGACACACCTGAAGAAGGTCGGAAGTTATATCGACCGAAACGTTGTGGAACTTACACTCAAGATGAGAACAGTAGTTCGATGAATACAAATAATACTAATAACCAATCCTCATCTCAAACATGTAGAAACGTCAAATTATTGCTTTTTCAGAGTATGTTACTAATAGAAATTCCCGATATTGTACTTGGGATTTTAATTTAAAGATCCAGTTATCAGGATGATATCACACTGCGTGCGTGAAAGCTCATTAGCTCATTGTTCACACTCATCGGCTTAATATTTACATGTAATATGAATTGGAACAAATATATTGAAGACAATGCCAAGCCTGATGCAAAGAAAGTGGGCTTCCTCTATTGTGCTAATAAAACTACTCAAACCTAACACGATCGTATCCCTGCAAAGTTATAATTAGCTCGTAAATAGTTATTCTAATATATTTATATAAACATTGACATACACGTTTAAAGTGCTCCCCTAGTTTATTTACAAATAGATGGTTTGCGTTCTCTATTTGAGAGGAGGGAAGCTTTTAATAGTCATCAACAGAATGACTTTCGCTGTATCACGATATCAATAAATATAAGATATATATATATATATAAATGTACATGTTTATATATATATATATATGTACATGTATATATCTTTGTCTCTCTCTTTCTATCTCTTCATATATATATATATATATATATATATATATATATATATATATATATATATATATATATAGTGATTTCAAGGTTATGAGGGTTTTTTAAGCATGAAAATAATGTTATCTTTTGTATTTTATATTTTATTTTTTTATATTTCAAGCAGTCCTCCGCCCTTGGTTACAAAAATGTATCGAAATGAAATTGGAAGATGTTGAAAAAAAATGTCTTTCATTTTTATTTCGATACTTTTCTGTGACCAAGAACGGAAGACCGCTTGAAATATAAAAAATTAAATATTAAATACAAAAATCTAACATCGTTTTCATGCTTAAAAAACCCCTCATAACCTTGAAATGACTATTCTAGAAGCTTACGTGGATTTTAACATTATATATATATATATATATATATATATATATATATATATATGTAATGAGTAAAAGAGAGCTAGAGGGTGATTTAATTGCATTGCGGTGTCTGAACAGTAACTCTTAAGCGCAAGGCATCGCTCTTAAGATAAAAAGCGACTAGCACCCCTTGTTTGCACGTAGGTGAGAGAATGCTGTGCTTAAAAATAAAGGAGATAGAAATGTTTTATTATTCAATGCTTTAGTGCCTGAGTTGTGTAAAGATATCATCGAACATGTCTGCCATCAAAGACGGAAAATTTCATTAAGAATTTTCCGTCTTATTTACTGAGCCACGATATAGAAATGTTGGTGCCAATCTTCGTTCGGACAGCCAACACACATAAATAACTGACGCGAAATGAGGAAAATTTCATTGACCAAGCTGAGTAATCCATTTTTCATTTGTTCAATAAAAACGAATTTGATTAAACATTCTAGAAACGTATCCGTTTTAAAATAGTTCGCTTAACTTTCCTTGCTTTAATTTCGGTTACTTTAACTGTTTTACGGCATATCAGCGTTTTTTTATTGTTTAACCCAATAAAAGGAATTACCATCTCTTTGTTTTACGGCAAATCAAATATTTTGGAGGCAATTTAATACCTGCTGCAGGTTTGTTTTTATGCTAGGCGGGTTGATCCAGCTTGCATTAAATGGATAAGTTTCTGAAGAGTATTACGACAAATCAAACCATTTGATTACTTAAGAGGAATGATCAACAGATATTTGTTTACGTTAGCCTTGAAAACGGTCATGTTGTAATCTATAAGGAATCAGTCTTGTATGACCCTGTCCCTCAAGCGGTAAGTTCTTGGAAAGAAACTCTACTCATGACTATTTCGCTTATTTATTTAGTATTTGTCACACAAATAATGGAAGGGAAAGTTTTTTTTTCATTTCACCAATAAAGACTAATTTGATTAAACATTCTATACACGCATCTCTTTTAAAATAGTTCGCTGGATTTCCCTTGCTTTAATTTCGGTTAATAATAACAGTTTTACTGCATATCAGTCTTTTTTGTTATAATCTAACACAATAAAAGGATTTTAACCTCTTTTCTTTGCAGCAAGTCAAGCATTTATAGGCAATTCAATGCCTCCTGCAGTTTTACCATAGGCTGGTTGAGCCTGCTCCCACTTAAGAAGGAAGTTTCTAGGAGATAGTGAATTAATAAGCGATTCACAGTTGCATATATATCCCGGTCAAAGGAGATGATGACGTAAGGATTTGTCGTTTCTTATTTTGTAATTTTTGGGAAGTGTCTGTGTTCGGCCACATACAACATCCACTATTTTTATATACCCATCTGATACTTACTAAGCACAACATTGATGAACTTGATTGAACAAACAAGAACTGGTGTGTTACCAGATCATGCTGTTTGAAGATGTTAACTTTCTGACTCAAATACACCGTATATATATATATATATATATATATATATATATATATATATATATATATATAGTATTGGTAGTAATTATTAAGTGTGTCTACCAAAAGAGTGCTCAATGTTTAGACAGAGCCAAAATAAGTTAATTTAGTATACAAACAAATGGCTACACATAAGCATATATGTTTCAGCGAAAACCCAGTAAGGGAATCGCTTCTTCAGGCCAAGGACATCTCATACTATCGTATATCGTATACTAAATTAACTTATATATATATATATATATATATATATATATATATATATATATACACATGGTAATCACCACTTATCAAGGTCCGGAGGCCACTCAGAGATAAAGGTTATTGCGTGTACAGTAATCTACGGGATAATATCGCAGTAATCCTTAGTAATGGAGACTTGATAAAGTGTCTTACTTAAGGGAGCGGTTTATCAGGAATTTGTTTATGTTGGACTTGAAGACATCGAGGTTGTAGTCAGGGGAGAAACAGGCAAACAGAAGAGAGTTCCACAGGCGTGCACTTCTAAGGAAACGCTTTTATATTTTTTAAATTCTTTTCAAAATTCAATCATGTTCTGCAAAGCCATAAAAAAAACAAATCATCCTCATCCCCTTCTCTTTTTCTTCTCTCCACTTCTCTACTGGCTTCCTGACTAAAAAAGATCCCACAAAACAATAATATTATATCCCTTTCTCTTCCCATTTGCAAAACTCAATCATGTTCTGCAAGGTCCGAACAAAAACAGCAGAATCCACGACAAGACAATCAAGCCAAGCATTATACGAATGAATGAAGATATTCTGCCAACCAAATCAAAATCTGAAAAAGTGTTTGAAGATATAAACAACTTGAAACAAAATTTGTCTCCAAATTACTGGATTTGACATTAAATAATCTGAATGGGGTTGATATGCCGTAAAACAAAATAACATAATCCAAAACAATTTGAAGATAAAAAGTTAACATGATTCTCATTTGGGCGATGGGGCAGTACTATGAGAGGAGCGCAAACAATAGAAAACTTTTAATTACTGAAGAGGACGGATGAACAAGTATTTGTTGACATTAACCTTGAAAACAACCATGTTGTAATCTATGCGGAATTATTCCTGTATAAACGTGTTCTGCAGACGATAAGTTCTTGGAAAGAAAATATACTCATGGAAATTCCGTTTGTTTTTTTATGCACAAATAAAGAAAAGGAAATTTTTATTGATGTTCTTGCCTATTCTGCAGCATATAAGACTTTCTTTTGATGTTATTTATTGACATTAAATGTGTCTTTACGTTTGATTGTATTCTTCTCTTTACAATCACATGCATCGACCGGCGACCAGTGAGAAGGACTTCATGCAGACCAGATAATTCTAACACACGATCTTCGTTTTAAATTTCTGGTTAACCATGGATTACACTGATGTCTTGTTGCCACACTTACTCTTTGTCGTTCTGGTATCATTTCAGTGGTTATCCATTGTCTCTCGAGATAGAAAGAGACTAGTCTTTAGATTAGAATAAAAGCCACAAAGATATTCTACAGTTTTTTTAGACCTTGTCAATGACGACCACATCCGGACGATTATGTTCCAATTGCTTGGACGTTATGACACTTTTGTCCCACCATACTTCTACCTTGCCATCCTCACTTGTTCTCACTTCATCAGGCACCTCCTCAAACCATTTTCCAGCACACTTCACCCCAACCCTCTTACACACCTCCCAATATATCCGGAGTCCCATGCGATCGTGTCTTTTGCGGTACTCTCTCTCTCTGGGCCAGACCACTACACTCTGCTGCAAGGTGCGCAATTGACTCTGAGGTCTTACCAAAAATCCGGCATTCTGCAGCAACTTCCTCTCCTAGAACCACTTTTTTGAACAATCGTGTTCCTAATGCCTGCTCTTGTGCTGCACAAACAAAAGCTTCAGTACTCTTAGCCAGATACCCAGCTCTAAGCCATTGCCATGATCTTTCATCCGCCACTTCTGCTATATCCTGGAAGCACCTTCAGTGCATTTTCTTCCTAGTCAGTTCCTCTGCCCTTTCTCTATCCACACGTTTCACATAATCAGCCCTGGTCTCACATACCTCCACTTTATTGGCCACAACCTTAAGCATCCACTCCTCACTTCTAACTACATGCTCCTTCAACGAGATCTCCTCGATTCTAACACAATCTTTTACACTTTTCAATCCTCTCCCACCATCTTTCCTCTTTTGATACAGCCTTGCTACGCTAACTCGAATGTGAAATATACCAACCATTGCTAAAACTTTTCTTGTTTTGATATCCATGGCATGCAAATCCTTGTCAGACCATTCTAAAATTCCTGCACTGTATTTCAAAAACTGACTGCCCATGCATTCACTGCTTTCATTAGGTTTCCTCCATACAGTTTCGACTTTGCAATTAGTTTCACTCTTCTAAGATACTCCTTCCTGACTTTCTCCTTCAGTTCTCTGTTCATGATGCCTACACCCTCCAACACTCCCAAATAATTATATCCTGTATCTTCTATTTCTTTTATGATTTCTCCATTTGGCAGCACTATTCTATTCGAATGAACCTTTACTGCTCTTTTCATCACCAGAGTCTGTCACAAGATTCAAAGTTACAACCCAGTTTTTCTCTCTTAAAGAGGATGCTCAGTGGCATCATTATCATTACAAAAAGAAGTGGCGATAGCGAATCTCCTTTAAATATTCAACGTTTAATGTCAATCTGCCCCATCTCCTCTCTGTTTGCTGTCAGCAACGTTTTCCATTGAGCCATACTTGTATCCAAAAGCCCTACCACACTCTCAGCAACCTTCATCACCAATAGTGTTTCACGTATCCATGAATGATGAACCATGTCATAAGCCTTTCTGTAATCGATCCATGCTACGCTCAGATTCCTCTTCTTCTTCTTCGCATCCTGCATTAATGCTTTATCAATTAGTAATTGCTTTTTGGTACCTCTCGAGTCTTTCCGGCACACTTTTTGTTCGTCAGGAGAAACACTATTACTCTCAAGATGTTTATAAATTTTCTCCGCAAATATTCCAGTCAACAGTTTCCACGTCAATGGCAGACACGTAATTAGTCTATAATTATTAGCATCTATTCCTTTTTCAGGATCTTTCTTAATCAGTGTTGTTCTTCCTTTCAAAAGCCAACCAGGGACACCTCCCGACTCTACAACCCTTTTCAGGGCAGCAGCTATACGTGGATAAAGGCATGGGAACTGTTTAAACCAGAAGCCCATCACTCCATCTGGACCAGATGCCTTCCAGTTTGTCATCCTTCGTATGCCAGACTTAACGTCATCGATGACTATCTCAACGTTCTTCATCTGCTGCATTTCTGATAGCCTTTCTCTGACCTCTCCCAACCAGCTAGCCTTCTTATTATATCGCCCTCTAAAAGACCAATCCAACTCCAGAACTTCCTGGCATCTTTTGCATTTGGAGTGTTGTTATTTCTCGCCTGTTTACTACCATTTAATTCTTTATAAAGCTGAGACTGATTGTTCCGGAAAAGGTTGTTCTGCCGAAATGCAACACTTTTTCCAACAAAGTTCCTAATTTTTATACCACCAGTGTGGACCTTCTCTTTCAACATTGTTAGAACGCTCCTTTTCCAGCAATCTATACCTCCTTTCAAGCTCGTCCTTAGCTTTCTGTCCTAGTTGTCCTTTTCTTATTTCTTCGATTTTACCAATGTCTTTCCGCCACCGCGTAATACTTTCCTCAAGCCGCTTCTGTCAGTGTGGCCTTCTATCCTTCATTTCTCTCTTTTTCTTCTGTATTAAGCCAAGATGATTCGCAATAACGTATTTCGCTGCATACAGAATCCTGTTAAGTTCCGTAATCGATATGTTCTTTCTTATGATGTTGTGAATTACTCCTTGTATTTTTACCTCGCTTTTCACCTTCCGCCTATCACTACTCTTCATACTTGGAATCTCTATGATATCGTCTCTAAGAAGAACCTTTCTTAACTTCTGAAGTACTTCTTTTTCTATAGAAGTCAAAGTTTGAACTTCATCACCACTTCTCCATTCACTGGTTCCATTGTCTCTATGATATCGTCTCTAAGAAGAACCTTTCTTAACTTCTGAAGTACTTCTTTTTCTATAGAAGTCAAAGTTCGAACTTCATCACCACTACTCCTTTCACTGGTTCCATTGTCTCAGAGTCAATGATTTCATCTGCCTTAGATCCTTCAAACTCCTTCTCCTCACTTCCCCTAACCATAGGATTCCATTCCTCCTCAGTTGTCGGCTTCCTATCATCGCTTACATTTCCCTTCTGCACTTCCACTCTCTCAGTTCTTTCATCAGAGCTAGTTTCATCAATTTTACTTTCGTTATTCATTTCATTCCTAACCATCCACTCAATCTATTCTCTTGCAATCACTGAAAGTAGGTTGCTATTTTTAATTTGTTTTAACTCACGGCACTTTTAGCTCCTCCTCCTCTCAATTCCCATTCTTCCTTCACTTTACAAATATATCCACCAGATTTGGTACTTCCACTTCTTACAAAGTATTCCCACAGTACTCTTCTTTCCTCATCCGTCAATTGTTTTTTGACATCCCCTGTTCCAACTCCCTTCGTATATTGGGACCCTCTCTGACAATTCTCATTCGCCCTATATCCAGCCACATCCTCAGAATTTCGAACAATTGTATTATGACCACAGGACCCACTCTGTTGACCAGTAGGACACCTACCGGACGTGAGACCATCATAAGATGTTCCAGCCTCATTCACGCCGTTATTTTCAATATTTTGATTTGACATTCTCCCATAAATGGAGTTAGTGAATTTTATGTTACAGACCACCGATAGTTTTGTCGAGACATCATTTCTAGGAGGGTTCTCCACCAAGGTCAAATATCCCCTCCCGAACTTTCTCCTCCACCACCACTATTACCACCACCACCAACAACAAAAATATAAATAAATGTTAATGGTAACACTAATATCGGTAGCAATAATAATACCAGTAACAGCAACAATAGCAATGACAGCAAAGAACAACATTTACCATTACAGCTACAGTAATAATAAAAACATACCACAACTACTAACACCATCACTACTACCACTAGTAATAATAATAGCAATAATAGTAATAACCAATAAAAGTAAGTTAAACTTTTTTTTAATAATAATAATAATAATAATAATAATAACAATAAAAATACTACTACTACTACTACTACTACTACTACTACTAATAATAATAATAATTTCAGTTAGAAACGCTTATTTTGTTCGTCTGCTATATTTTTTTTAACTCAGCTGATGATGTGGCTGATGCCAAGAAAAATGTACACAAAACAGAAACATAAAACATCCGAACATGTGAAAGAAAATTCCTCGTTTAACCATGAATTCAAGGTTTAGATCATAATTTCAGTTAGAAACGATTTTTTTTTTAATTCCGCCGCTGATGTTGATGGCCGGAAAAAATGTACACAAAAACTGTTACATAAAACATCCGAACCTGTGCAAGACAATAACTCGTTTAACAATAATAATAATAATAATAATAATAATAATAATAATAATAATAATAATTTCGATAAAAATACCCAGAAAGGAACCTCTACAAATACAACTCATTCTTATGATGAATACAAATACAAATGAATTTAATCTGAAGAGGATTGCACCTTTAGCATGCAGGACTCCGAGCCCTCCGGGTCAGAAGTTCAAACAGGAAGCACTTCTGTTACTGGACTTTGCCCAAATAAAAGAAAGTCAAGTATTACACTGGTAGAAAATCGGTGAAAACATTTGATGGTGTGAAAAGAAAGTGGGACAAGGAAAAGTTTGCAGTAGAATCTAAGCTGAAAGCGAAATTGGATGGTCATACAAGATGAATAGGAAAGGTGAAACATACCTCCTACTTCCCACTACTGAGGTAGTGGGAAGTAGGAGGTATGTTTCAAATGACGGAAAATAATCTGATAAATCAGATAAGAACAATACTTAGAAAAGGATGGCTTATGCAAATTGAAATAGAATCAATCAAGAGGAGGACAGTAAACAATCTGTTGCATTGAATATGCTGAAATCTTGCACTTCCAGAAATGTCTCGAGTGTGCCAACAGATAGAAGAAGAAAGTAGCAATGACACTATGGGTATGACAGATGTAGTTCAAAAGGAGGGGAATATCTTGCATAATAATAGTAAGATTTCTAGTATATCAGCCGGTGGATTTGACTCAGCTGAAATCTTGGTAGAATCTGATTCTGTTAAAACACTTCTAGAAATGTCTCAAGTGTGCCATGATTGATAATGATATAGTTCAAAAGAAGCGAGAGAACTTACTTAATAATATCAGAAATAACAAATGATGGGTTAAATTTGCTGAATAGACTGAAAGAATTTATAAGGTTTAGTGAAAAAGGAAAGATTTTTAATTGTAAGAATGTTGATCAGACAAAGTTAAGGAATGTGACAAATAAAGTAACGAATAAGATGTCACTGAGCAGCATAACAGATGTCAGAGACATTTTGCAAGCAGGTACTTTATTGGTTGGTGAGATGGTAGGGGCGGAAGAACCAAAACTGAAACAGAAAAAACCCAACCATATCGGAGAAGGAGAATAGAAGATAACCTGAACAGATTAACGAATATTCTAGGTCGAATTCAGTCATGTTTCAAAAGACAATGGAAAAATGTCATGTTTCAAAAGACAATGGAAAAAAACAACAAAAAACAAAAAAACAAAAAACAAAACTAAATAGACGTTAAGAACTAAAAACCAAAGTTGCTAGAACAAACCAGTCAAATTTTTTTTCAGAAATCTGGAAGGGTGTGAAACCAGAACAGTGACTCATAATCTTCAAGGAGCTACAAAGTTTTGGTCAAGTACATGGTCAAGAAAGACTTCGCACAAGGTTGATGCTGACTGGGTCGCTACAGTAAGTGAAAAAAATGGAAGGGCACAAACAAGAGGATACCGACATTTCTGTTGAAGAATTGAGAGATCAGCCATATGTTATTTATGGACGATTTGAAATTGTTTGGCAAAACAGAAAAGGAGATTGACTCTCTGGCTCAAACTGTACAGCAGTGGAGGGAAATAAATAAATATGGAGTTTGGAATTTCCAAATGTGCATAGTTAGCTTTAAACGAGGGAATAGAGGAGCCATGAAATCATCATTTTGCCAAATGTTAAAAGATTAAGAGATCCTGATGCAAAAGGTTACAAATATCTGAGGATGCTTGAACTTGATACGATGCTTTGCAATGAAATAAAAGAGAAGACGAAAGAGGTTTATATTCAAACAGCTCTTGAAATATAGACTGAATAGTAGGAACCTGTTCTCAGCCATCAATTCATGGACAGTTACTGTAATCCAATACAGTGCAGATGGGCACAAGAAGAAATGAAAATGGTGGATAAAGACACACGAAAACTATTAGTAAAGTATGGAACACTTCAACCAAATTCTAATGTGTTCAGACTATAAATCACAAGGAAGAAAGGAGAAAGAGATCTGATTGAAGTATGTGTTGGGGGAGAGTTTAGAAGTGTTCAGAACTACTTGGCTAAGCCATGAAGTGTTACTTGCTGCAGTGGCGAAGGAGGAAGATAGATTCATAAGCGGAAGTTCAAGAAAAGAATCGAAGCAGAAGTTGGTAAGAATAAAAATTTATGGTCAGTTTAAGCTACTAATGCACAAACACGTGGAATATTCTGCCTAAAACTGACTTGAAAAAAGAAACAGAAAATCATTATCTTTGCTGCTCTGTAGCAGACACTAAATACAAATGCAATAAATAAAAACACTTATAAGAAGGATTGCTCTGATAAGTGCAGGTTGGGTGGTATATCTCTTGAAACAGTGTCACACATTGTTAGTGCGTGTTCTATACTTACTCAAAAAGATTACAAGCGTCGCCATAACAAAGTTTGTAAAAATCTACACTGGAATTTGTGACAAGAGTTTGGAATCCAAGTGACGGACAAATGGTTCCAACATCACCCATAACAGGTAGTGGAAATGAGGACGGTCAGATTCTCTGGGATTTCATGATTCAGTTGAATGAGAGATGACTCACAGAAAACCGGATATTGTAGTTTTGAATAAAAAGACTAATGAATGCCAAATTATTTATGTGGTTTGCCCAAACGACATCAACTTTACATTCAAGAAAAATTAAAAACTTCGGAATTATCAGAAACTGAGGGTGGAGATCGCTAGATTTTGGAATAAGAAAACGTCCATCGTCCCAATTATCATAGATGCGCTTAGACGATCTTATAAAACAGCTGAACTACTTAAGAATCAGATACAACATCATCGTACTCCAGAAGTAAGTACGGAGTGAAGCTGAACAGTTTCTTCGTCTTCTTTGTAACTTGCATCCATCGTTACAATTTACTATGGAGGTTGAGGACTGTGGCTCTCTTCCATTCCTCGATGTTCGTGTTTCTAAAGTTGGTTCTACGTTTGAGACCTCTGTATACAGAAAATCTACATTTACAGGGCTCTATCTTAATTGGTTTTCTTTTACCCCTCAGTCTAGAAAAATAGACCTCATTAGCGCTCTTACACATCGTGCACTCATGATTTGTTCACCAAACCGTCTTGATGCGGAACTTGGTGAAATCACAAATATTTTTCTCAGCAATGGATATCCCATAAACATAATAAAAACTACTATTGAACGTAAAATTGCTACATTTAATAGTGTTAAACGTATTGGTCCATCACGTTTTCCTATTTATTTAAAATTACCATGGTTAGGTCCTGATGGCCTTCATATTGTTGAAAGGATTTCTTCTGCTACTCAACGTTGTTTTCCAGCTACTATGCTTAAAGTAGTTTACACAACTCGAACCTTTTTCTCATCTTTTCGTAAAGATGTTTTGCCAACCATTCAAAAGAATTCTGTTGTTTATACATTTGTTTGTCAGTGTGGAGCTGACTACGTTGGCAAGACATCCCAAAGATTGGAAATAAGATATCCCAACACATCCCTCGGGATATTCGATTACACCAGGTTTCGAGAAAATCCGGGCACTCCCAAGCTCATGAGTCCGCCATCGGTAATCACCTGATTAGTATAAATAGGTGTTCTGACCAATATTCCGATGGTTGATTTTCTGTTTTATACAGTGCTAGGTCGAACTATCATCTCAATATCATTGAGGCGTTAGTCATTAATAACTCTTGACCTAGCCTGTGTAGACAAAAGATTTTGAAACATCAGTTGGAAATATTTACTGATTTAAAACCACCTGAACAGTGAGAATTATATATATATATATATTTTTCTCTCACTGGTTTTCCAACTGAAACCAATTTCCCTCTTTCCTCATTCGATTCTTAGCTTTTAATTTATCATTCTGACGTTTCCTCTTAGAGGGTCAGACGATAAGGCCTTAAGGAAATTTTAACAATTCCACCTGCCCGTTTTTTTTTGTTTCTTTGATCTTTTTAATTTAAATAAAATTATGTTTCCTCTGAAATTTCTCCTTCCATTTTGCTGTACCAAGAATTTACTTATACATATATATATGCATATATATATATATATATATATATATATATATATATATATATATGTGTGTGTGTGTGTGTGTGTGGGCGTGTGTGTGTGTGTGTGTGCGTATGCGTGTGTGTGTCACAAACGCTATGCATCGGACAAAATTGGATTTCTTACTGATGAGATTTTATCAGGCGATAGAAGATATCAGACATGCTGAAGGGTATTTAATACTATTTACAGAGACACAAAAGCACACGCGGTCGTATGAGACTCGCTCTTCATAGACATGCTGGAAGAATACTCCTTTCATCACACCAAAAAATTAATCCCCCTAACAAAACTATTTTACACGATTTTATACTGCCTTACGAAGAGTAAAAGCAAGATACTATTAAACTTTATGTGTTGAATTCTAATTAAAATTTTGTTCAAAATCAATTACATGATTCTAATCCTAGAAAATATCTAAGATTTAAAGCGGTCTTGAAAAGAAATTAAAATATATGTAATCTTGCTTAACTGGAATAGGGATAAAATTTAGTGCAAATCTGAAATATTCTATTTTTTAAGTATAAGGTTGTGACTATATTGTGCCCTTTAAGAATCCTTTAGATACCACAGATAGACAAAGAAAATCATCGATGTCTAATATTTACTATTAAAATTTTACAAAAATCAGAGTTATTTAAATTTTCACGAAGGACTTCTACCACACTTCGCTTTTTCGAATAAAAGTAAATGCAACAAAATATAGCTAACATTACCCACATTTACGCCGAGCAGATTTCTTTTAAAATCAATAATGATCGTTTAGGAGGTAATCCTATACATAAAATATGTGAATACGTACACTATCTAATTACAATATTTACACGTACCTAATTACAAAATTTACACGTACCTAATTACAATATTCATACGTACCTAAAAAAAGCGTAAACTCTTATAATAAAGCATCCCTAGTTATGACTTGCAAAACAGAACGTGTTGGATTAATAATAATAATAATAATAATAATAATAATAATAATAATATTAATAATAATAATAAGAAGAAGAAGAAGAAGAAGAAAAAGGAGGGGAAGAAGAAGAAGCTTTGTGTTTTTCTTGTGTGTCTTTCGAATTACAGAAATGTCGATTTTACAAATGAAAATAAAAAATGCAGTGATTTGGAAGACCCTCCGTGCCATACGGCACGCACGCGTTACTTATATCACGCTATAAATACGTGTTCATGAATTAAAAAAAAAACAAACTGAAAACGAACAGTTCATCCGAAGTAAGTACTTAGGGAACATCAGCTTATACAATACGCAAATAATAAACATGCATCCACGCACATATATTTCTCTATACAAACATTTGTTGGTTTGTTCACGAATTCCTACTATGGTTTTGGAGATAAACATACAAAACAAGATATAGATTATATTGATGCGCTTAGCTCCCAAAATAACTGCCAAATTTTATCTACTAGTTTTGTCTTATTTTCCAATTAAAGACAAGGTAAGTAAATTTATCGCATTCATTTTTGTGTCTAATCTTTGCGGGGTTCATTCCGCTCAGCTTAGTGTACAATAAGTTGATTAGCACTTATCTCCCTTTACCAGTTCTTTTAGTTTAACGGCATCTTTCTGACCCTACACCGGTGGTAGCTTTCCGGTGTATATTCCTAACCCAGGTTACCTGTGTCCAGCACAGCTGTATAACATAGCTAAGAATACGTATACTACGATGATCAGAAAACGCATTGAATCGCAGAAATTAGGAACTCGCGAGCTTTTCTATCCTTTAAATATCTTTACATTCTCGAACATTTCTAGTAAGAATTATTACCTTTCTTTTTTGTAATGATAGAATTTTATAATGCAAGCATTATTTTTAGTATTATTTCCATTTATATAAACGGACTACTCTTTCCGAGATGCGTGTATTTCGTGGAAATATACACAACCCGTAGGTTCAACACGCAGTGAGGAACTAAACATAGTTCGTTTATATAAAGAAATAATATTAAAAAAATAATTCTTGGGATGTATAATTCTATAATTACAAAAAAAATATGGTAATACTTTCTACCGGAGATGTTAGAGAATGTCAATATATTTAAAGGATAGAAAAACTATGCCATATAGCCTTGCTGGGCGCAGCTAGACTAGATGAGAAACGGGCACTGAGAAGCTACAACTAGTCTAGGGTCACAATGACGCCTTTAAGCTAGAAGGGCTGTTAAAAGGGGATAAGCGATAAGCAACGTATTGTATATTTAACAGAACACATATACTTTTTAACTTAAATTATATATTAATGAAATAATCTGCATTACCATTGCGGATTAAATTGCAATAATCTAATTTATTCGTCTAATTTTTGCAGATAATATATTTTCATTTGTAATTTTATAAATAATATTTTTTTTTCTGATTATTCAGATGTAAAAAAAAAATTGTAAATATTAATTTATTAATTAAGAAATAATAAAATTGAACAGTGTTTATTAAAAAGCGTTGCCATCTAGATTAACATTTTGTAGTATGATTATTAAAGGGTTAGCTTTAATATTTGCAAAAAAAAAAAAACTAAAAAAAAGATAAAAGAAGTCTTTAAAAATAAGATAACAAATTTGTTCGGTGGTGGGTCGGAAAAGAGATAGTGAGTGAAAGGGTTTGTGCAATACCGAAACTATTTGTCTATATAGTTCGATATTAATTTACCCTATCACCGATTGGAAAATCAGTGAAAAGCGGTCGATAAAATTTAAGAGCTAACTGTTTCAAAAGAGTCTACAATCAGATTATGATGCCTAAATGTGCTTAATATTATTCTTACAATACAGCGTTAGTTACTTATATTTCTTCTGCTAATCTCCTTCGACGAAGTACTGCACCATGCTCAACTATGTCTAATGGTATAGATGCAGCACTCCCTTTAGATCCGAGCAAATAAGTACATAGGTTTGGGGATATAATGTTCACCAGAGTAATTGGGTTTGTTTATCGAACTATATAGTCAAATAGTTTCGGTATTGCACAAACCCTTTCACTCACTATCTCTTTTCCGACCCACCCCCTAGAGCACAAAGATCAGCAAACCTCACTTCTCGATCAATTGATAACTACACAACAAAAAGCTTGTGTAATAGATCCCCATAGCTAACACAAAGACAACTGATCACCTAGTTATAATTATTGATATCGGCCCCATCATTATCAATTTGTGACCGCACTCGAAATGATGTTCGGTAGTACGCCACCACCACGCACATAGAAAGCAGGAGGAATGACCTACTATTCCACCTACATAGCGACTTAGTATTCCCAAATAGTCGCCCATCTGATACTAGTAAGGCTTAGCGTTGCTTAACTTCAGTGAACTAATGAGAACCGGTGTGTCAACGTAATTTTCCGACCCCAAGCTTAAGATCCATTACACAAAATGCCAAGGTACGATACATGGGCATATTGGGAACCGATCAGAGGTCAAACCAGAGATCTCTTTTCTCTTTGAGTTGAACAATGGGTAAATGAGATAACTGAATACATCAACACGCAAAAATTATTTAGCTAACTTCTACTCTTCCTAATGGCTCATTTCAACCTGAGCAATTGCTATTTCGCATAGGCAGGAAGCCTTTAGTCGGTGCAACTGTCCGAGTAAACTAAAAATAGACAAAAAATCATAGCATCAAGAAATCATTGCGAAAGTCTATAAGCTACAATTAAGAATAAGTATACCGCGATGACCAGAAAATATATTGAGCCGCAGAAATTGGGTACTCGCAAGTTATGGAAAATCTCTAATAGGACGGTGAATAATGGGCAATTAACAATCCCTTCGTTGTCAATCACAATTATGTCGCTTGAATGGCAACGGATAAGGCTGAACTGCTTGACACACGATTTGTCTTAAACTTCACCTTGGACTTGAGAAATCCTTGCCTCCAAAATCTCTTGTCGCGGACCGAAGCCACACTAATTCATCTGATAACCATCTTTTATAGATCCAGAATATTACAGAAAATCTGTACACATCCAAGCATATAGGCCTACTCTCATCCCTGCTATAGTAATAAAGAAATGCTATACTAAGCTTGTCCATTTCCTCTCCAAAGTCTATAACAGATTAAAAATCTTGTTCCATAATGGCTTGAAAATTGGTCGTGGAAAAGTTCTTGTGAAAAAATGACCGGCAAAATTATCGGCGCATCAGTCTCCGTCTGCTCTTCGTTAAAATCTTTCAATCAACCTAATACGCCACCTCGTAAATGTTAAGCTTCTTTCTAGCCAGCAGCATTGATTTAAGAAAACCCGTTCTTCTGCTCATATCTTGATGGTCATCTCTGAACGCGTGAACTGCAGGGAAGGTCTTCTCATGTAAAATATATTCTTATGGTATTACCGGACAAATATTTAATATAAGAACTTTTTAGTCAAAAGAAAGG
This sequence comes from Euprymna scolopes, assembly GCF_053919585.1. NCBI lineage: Eukaryota > Metazoa > Mollusca > Cephalopoda > Sepiida > Sepiolidae > Euprymna > Euprymna scolopes. The sequence continues at coordinate 51,683,894 of NC_136498.1, forward strand.
TCTACGTTGCTTTCTATGTCCCAACATCCAAACAACATGACATTAATGCGGATGTGCACCAGAAGTCTATCTTCGCACCATTATTGTTCCTAATTTTGCAAATGTGTCCGAGATGGGTATACTTGCTGATGACACCACACTCAATTCTCGACATGAGAATTAAACGGACACATATTATATAATGGCCAGGGCAACATCGGATGCCCCTGGTAGACAGGTGCGTGACCGACACTTGAAATATAGATACGTAATAAAAGACCAGACAAGGATATTTCATTACCTAGATACATAACGTACGAGTTTAGAGACAGCTTAGATAGTTAGCTAGCAATCTATAACGGGCGGCCGAGAGAGACGGTCGATTAACGGGATGCCACCCAAACCAAGGCAAGATCGATAATTAAGATGTAGACAGGATTGTGTAGCGTTCAACCTTTCCAAGATAGGAACACATTCTAGAGTAAATGTTTCCTAAAAGAAACCCGAGGTCTGTTGTTCGTGATGGTATTTTCGTTGCAGTTTTCCGCCCAACAAGATCAAAACTGGGCTAAGTGTGTTCCCTAATTAGATAAATATTGAAACTCCATAGAGTGATATTGTTTTGTTATATTTTGAAAACTAGGCGATCAGACATAAATACACGTATGAGAAACAGGCGCACATTCAATGAGACACTTGTTACATACACGCGTATATATGTACGGAATATATACACATCCGTACGAGAATAGAGTACACAGACATATGTAACGCGATGGATGAATGGTTAGAAAATGGCTTCTCTAATAGAATCAGAATATAAATGGACGACACATTGTAATATGCAGATTCGCACGGTGACAGCCGAAATGCACATGTGTATTCAATTACTCCTTACGGACAATACCACTTTTTTAATACTAAGAACGTTCTATGAACGCTTTGAACTCTCTTTTTTACGAACCGTTTATCTTTCTTTGTTTTAAGGAGTTTCCAATAAAAATTAATTATGTTCCTGAATTTCTAGATAAAGATTGACCATTCGTATTCTTTAAATTAATTGGGCTACTGTTCTTATCTTGATTGTTTCGGTCGAAGTAACCTCCGACCTTCTTCAGGTGTATCTTGTTGAGTTCGGGAATCTTTCTATCGAATTCAAAAATCTTCACAGAATTTCGGACGGAACTTTTTATTTAATCCGCAGAGATAGCATATTATCGTTCTGTGACATTTTGAGTGTCCCTGGCACTGAAGATTGAACCTTCAGATCCCAGAATAATGAATCTTACAACTAAATATTTATCAAGTTTATCATTTGATTGGAATTCATTATTGAGATGAGTATTATTTATTAATTTTATTTATTGCGGATTATTATCCTCATCTTTCTTAGTTGTTTCATGTTTTGGCCAACTATTCCTCCGGTTTTCGAACCGACTAAGAAAAGATGAGGATAATAGTCCGCAATAAATAAATTAATAAATAATATTCATTTCAATAATCAATTCCAATTAAATAATATATATATATATACCATTCGGTACGGATCCAACCGTGAAAGATCAGATAATAAATAAACATGAATTTATAAGACAAAAAATTCAACCTTGATCCCCCCTTCGGGGCCCGTGACGCAGTTGATAGAGACGGTGAATATCTACAGTTTCAGGTGAGCATTGTCTGAAGATAACGGTTTCAATCCTACCCAAAGCCGGCCAGAGGCTTACTTGGCCAAAACGTGGTGAGACGACAACAACTATGGAAGGCAGTAATTGCAGTGAATGCAGTCAGGAGATTCAGAGTTCCTATCCCGTCGTGGTTACCATCTGAGGAAGACCAGAGGAATAGTTGGCCGAAACGTCGTGAAACAACTAAGAAAAGATGAGGATAATAGTCCGCAATAAATAAAATTAATTCATCAAGTACTTTATCCACTACGCTACGAGTCCTTAGGGACGTTCATATTGCGCTTCCACTTACAAGCTGCATTTATTGTGTTTACATTTGTTGAGACTTTGTTTCTTTTTTACATGAAAAGAATAAGTTTTCTTGTTTTTGGTGTTTTTCATTAGTCTGGCCTTTTCAATTGATTTCAATATTTCATTTACGCGTATGATTATGTTTTTTTTTTTCAAAAAAGAAAACCACAAAGGCAAAAAAACAGCGACAACACCAATAAATTCCCCAATGTAACATGTTTAGATTTTGAAAACACCAGGTGTTCATATTTGATATTATACGCTTTATCTGATTCTTCGCAAGTTCATCTATTTCTTGTTTCGTGTTCGTTAGGGATATATAGTCGCTCACGAGGTTTGTAGCTCAACGTGCAGTTATTAACTCGAAACATGTTCTGTTATATTTACATGTATAGTTTTAGATCGTTAATATTCACACATGAACCGTAAGCATTTAAAAGTAATTATTCTTTTTTTATATAATTACTAGTAAATATGCGCGACAACGAAATGTATAAATAAATTAGTTTTTAATTTTAATTTGGTCCCCCGACAAAAGGACGGTGGACCTGTAGATTCACCCTTGTCTGTTTGTCCGTTCGTCTGCTCGCACTTTTCTCATTAACTACCCATTGGAATTTTTTGAAATTTTGCACAAACATTAACAATGAATAAAAAAGTGTAACAGAATGGATTTTCAAGGAAAACTCCGGTTGCCCCTCCTAGGAATGACTTTCGGATAAAATGGCTAGAATTGACATTTTTGTGCTTATTAAGAAAAGGAAAAGTGATGTCTTGGATTGTTAAAAAATCTTCGGAAAATTTGTAACTAACTGATTTCGATCTACTTTTGTTAGACTATACTTCGCGATAACTCTTGGATGCGCCCCACGTGCTCTTTTATGGCTAAGAAAAACCTTCCATTTTTGAGACTATTTTACCATATTTGTCCAGAATTTTCTGTGTATGTCTATTTAGCAGTTTTGCATGATACTGAACTCAAATTTAAATATGTTCAGGCCTTGGGGTCTTTTGGGGCTAAATGGGGTTGAGGGCAAATGATTAAATGATTAAGAGAGAGTCGAGGGTTGATGTAAGAGAAATAAAAAAACATTACGTGTAAAAATAATCACACAACAAAAATATATATGTATAAATGTATCTTGAAACACAATTTACATTATGACATATGAGTTACGAAGACTGTAATGAAGCAAAAAAAAATTACTAAAATAAAATATATTTCGTTTCAGTTTGGTGAATTTTCAGACCCAGGATCAACAAACATCAAAGGATATGCAAACTCATATTTGCTCTTGCAATGATTTTATTGGCTTTGTAAAATATTTTTAACATTTGAAACTCTATTCTTACATAACCAAGATGAAACACTTCAACGCACTGATCTGTTAGTGAAAATTCTTAAGTGAAATTTCTGAAAATTCAAGAAAAAATACATCCTCGCTATTTTAATAGTTCACTGAGTGTTACAAGAAAAGGTCCCCCTTTTCTTGTAAGTAAGAAAAACATTAGATAAATGAAAATGAGATTAGGATAGACCGGGATTCGAACTTTGTAAGCAAGGTTCCGAAATAGAATTTCGCATTGTTCAATTTCATATAAAATAGTTTAGATATGTTTGTTTATAAAAAAAAATAATTGTTTAATTCTTATTATGAAAACTGAATTAAAATAAGGCCAGCTAGAAAATAATGAACAATGCAATTTAGAAATATATTAAAAAATAGGTTAGGTTGAAAAATAGGTTTCTGAGAATTCTTTATTTACAGAAATGGTTCGGGAACATGTGCCGTACCACATATGTTTAGGCCACGTGAGTTCCCCACGTGAGTGGGTCACGTTTTGAAGCCATACATGACGTCATAGCAGAAAGGGAATTTCTCAATATAGGAGCCAGGATTAGCAGATTAGCTAGACAGAGTGGCGGTTGAGTCCGGATCGAAGTCAGCACAGATGGAGACAGAGCTAACATGGTCAGAAGAGGGTCCCTTTGGAAGCGAAGGGAGAACGTTTAACACGTAGAAACGACTTTGAATTCCTGGATGTAATCATCATTTTGACCGGTCAAATGGAATAAAAAACATCTCATATTTTTATAACTGCCGTCTTCGTGTCGTCATTTCGCAAATTAAAGGTAATCATCATTATTAATGAACTTTTTATAACCCATCCAAGTAATGTGCCCCCTCTCCATCATAAGTAATGACTGTCCCCTCCTGTATTAAAAGAACTGATCACCCCCTCTCTCTTCTACTATATGTGTTAAGAAGAAACATTCCAGAACTGTATAAATATATCTTCTCCTCATCAATATGAATGCCCCCATCATATCTCCTTTAATATGAAACCCCCGGCCATACAAATTGAGTTTCTTTTCTTTTCCAGGTATCAAAACGTTGCATTTAAATATTTGGAAAAATACGTTGGAATTCCTACATTTTTACAAATGAAAAAAGAGAAAATATAAAAGGAAAGGAATGTCTGATGAAAAAAGAATAAAATATACACTAAAATATTTTTATTTTGTTGTGTGAAATTTTGAGTTTTCTTTTCTACTTTTCTTTTATTACCTCAGAGTGGTTTAATTAAATTCTTGTCAATAATTTTTTTGGAAGAGAACATATGTAAGAACATATGTAAAAGAACGCATATGAGCGTGTATGTAAATATCAACAGCAGTCGAAGGATATATCGCTTGCGATTGTATTAGCGGCAGGAGCAGCGTTTGAACGCGTATGCAAATTGGCAACTGTGCTCGTGCTTGCGTCTGAAAAGAAAAATAGGACACCACGTGGTAAAAAATAAACACGTCGACGTCGAAAGAGATGGATGCGTAAAGTGAAGGCGAGAATGTGCTGGCTATGGCAAGCGTGCGGTCGGAAGAAAAGGGAACGTGTGCCAGATGAAATGATCATGTGGCAGAGACAGACTTTTAAGCGGGCATCGAGACGGGTGAAAGAAAAGCTCTCATGCAAGGGTAAAATTTTGCTTTACCATCAGGTTTGTTTAAGTGGACGACATTGTACACATTAAAATCACCACAAACATGAATGTTAGTAGAAGGTGGGCAGACAGGATTTTGTCAAATGTTTTCAGATATTATTTCAATAACAGTTACTTCATCGGTGAATGGACGATAGAGGAAAAAGATAAACACTGTGCTGTGAGAGAGTTCAACACGGATATATATATAAACTATTATCTAGAAAACAGTATTTAATGTAGACGTAGATTGCACGACATTTGTGAATAAGAGATTAAGTTTTAAGGTTCTATTTAAGTGACCTCTGATATGAAGCAACTCTATTTTGGACCCAGCAAACTACTCCCTCCCATATTAGACAGAACTCTCCTGCAAGTAGATTTCAAACGTCGGAAGACTGTTAATCTTGAATTAAGAGACATGATAGTAGAGGGCTACGTTAGATATTGGGAGTCTGACTTTACGTGTAATGATTGTTTTATGACTTATTATGTTTGAATTGGATGATTTGTATAAGAATTGTTTAGATCAGGACGCAGAAGGAATAGGTAAACATAGATTATCTTTGAAGCCATTGAAAAAGGAACAGTTCCGACTAATGTGATCTAGGGAGGTCCCACCAGAACCTAGTGCACCGGTCAAACTATTCGTCAAATGACAATACAGCAACTTCTGTATCATCCACTCGTTGAAAGGTCAGCCTTCTTAGGGTTACCCCAAGGTTCAAGTCGAGTAACTATTAGGCGGATACTTTCAGCACAAGTAAACAGATTTAGCGCCCTTATCAGTGACATAGAGAAAATTATTAAAATCATCGCCAAATACCGTTCACACTTATCATCTATCAACCCAGCATCATTTCCATCCTGATTTGCTAGAAACTTCGGGCATGGAAAATGAGAATCTAGAGCCGTCGGGACTGCCGAAAATGTATCCACAGTGCATCTACCACTGTCTATGCTTCAGTTTGGAACCGTTTTTTTTTTGTTTCTCACGCTTATGTTTAAAATATGATTTTCTTTTGTATTCCATACTTGAGTTTGGAATGGCATTTTCTTTGTTGGCTCACGCTTAAGTTTGGAATAACAAATAAATAATAATATTATATTACCTAATATTATATAAAGTTATTTTATTTTATTACTTAATGAATATTTATATTTTATTACTTAATATTATATTATTTTTGTTTATTACTTAATAAATGTTTATATTTTATTACTTAATATTATATAAAATAATTTCATTTTGTTTCTTAATGAAACATTTATTATTTTATTTCATTTTTGTTTCAATTTTCGTTTATCTGTTTCATCCGTGTTTCGTTACTGCAATAACTTTTGAATTCACACAGATTTTTCTTTACTCATCTAAAATTTTTCTCATATATTTCTGTTCCATTTATCGCATATTATCTATATTACAAAAAAATAGAAAAAAGAATTTCGCTTTTCTTTCTTCCAAACAATTTTTCACTGTGTTTATTCCTTCTTTCCGTGTTTGCTACATCTTCGAATGTTCTTTGTCCTTTTCTCAACTGTAATATCTGATTCAAATTGTCTGGCGCCAAGACTTGAATCGCATTCGTTCACTTCTGAATTGCATTTTCGAAACACGCAATCTTTGTGACAGCTGCTCCATTATGGAACCTATTTGATCCCTGTGGTAACCAAAATCTGCCACTTCATAAAAGAAGAAAGGCTGGCATTGCGTTGCCTTCTGTGCCGGCCTCGTGTACGCCTATGGCGATAGAGCAAAATCGTGTTTACTTACTTAACGCTTTACACACGCACAACACTCTATCTATACTATAATTGTCGTGTCTCTTTCTGTCTGAGGATGCAATTGAAATCGAAACAATTGAACATTTCCTAGGTAAAATTTTACTCTGAATACGATGATATTACGTTTCTGAGTTTTTGAGATGAGGATTGATTATTCGTATTATTTGGATTATTCGGACTACTTTTCTCATCGTGAGAATTACGCACGCTACGTTTCGGCCGAGGTAACCTTTGGCCTTCTTCAGGTGAATTTTGACGTAAGGACGGGATCTTTCTGTCGAACTTGGGAATCTGGACGAAATTTACAACGGAACATCAGGGATAACATTCTCTCGTTCCTCCAGCTATTACTCTCTAGAAGTTCTCAATAATTTAAAATTTTATTCTTAGCATTGCCCGCACTGAAGATTGAACCTTCAACCTCCAGAAACCAGAAAGGTGCAACCTTGAATTTGGAAATTGTGCGAATAACACTTGAGATGAGAACAGTAATCGTAATAATCCAAATAATCCAAATTATCATTTCTCATCTAAAAAACTTAAAAGAAAACATAGAAAATAATATTATTCTTATTTAGAAGAACAGAGAATTATTATTAGTAATATATGATTAGTAATTACATAAATAGATAGATAGACTGATACGTATCATGTACTCACACTTCGAAATACGATAAAATATTGATGAACATTAAGTGAGATGGAATGTCTTCGAACACAGAAGACAAATGTAATTAAGCAACCATGTTCGCAAATGTTCAAATTGATGACCATTGTTGTCAAAATTACGCAGATAACAGTTAAAGTGTGAGTACATTTTTGAGACATCCTGTATATAAAAAGAGAGTGAGAGTTACCGAGAGGGAGATAAGGAGAGTGAAAGTTACATACTTAAATTAATCTGTACTTCGATGTCAGCACTTGCTTACGGGCTGTGAAATCGATTTGTCCCAAAAGAAACAGTTGTATTTAAGTCGACACACAGATTAATTTTATATGAAGCTCTGATTTTTATTGAACCCTTGGAAATCCCATTTGTTTACAGTTCACTTTACCCATATATTTGAACTCAATATATATATATATATATATATATATATATATATATATATATATATATATATATATATATATATATATATACTGGCGGGGGGGTATCCGGCGATGCCCGGGTGCTTTGAGGTAAATCAAAACTCCGAGTGGGGGGGGTTTAAAACAATAAAAAAATGTTTTGCTAGTGGGGGGGGGGTACCCGGCGTTGCCCGGGTGTTTGGAGATGTGTGTGCTCGGGCGTGGGGTGGGGGGTGTTAATCAAAACATAAGAGTAAGCGAAGTAAATATTAATTAAAAAAAAAACTAATGTAAGGCAAACAAACGCTGTTAAATGTAAAAATCGGAAAAACAAAAAAAGAAAACAGAAAAACGAACGTTAAAACTACTTTAAAAAATCTGAAAAATAAGCCCCCCCCCATAAAAAACACGTTAAAAATGGCTTCGGGGGGGGGGGGGGGTACCCGGCGTTGGCCGGGTGTTTGTAGGTGTGTGTGTCGGGGGGGGGGGGTAAAATTTAAAAAAAGTTTTGGTAGGTTAGTATGAGGATCGAACCCGAACCCTCGAGGCACAGTTGGAAATTAAAGCGTGAAAAAAAAACAAAAAAAAAAAAACGGGCGACATTAACCAATGGGCAACCTCGACATACAGGGAAACGTGTGAATTTATTTAAGTAATAAAAACAGAATTGACACGTGGCCGCAATAAAAGTTATTTGACCTAATTAATTAGTTCAAATAGAAGTCACGCAGTTAACTTTTGCTGCGGGGCATCGTTTAGGTTTGTTTACCCAACTTTGACTGCTTTTGTTTCCCAAAATGTTGGGGAGGGGGAAACCAGCTCCCCAATTGTCCAGATTGAATAGCAACTGTTTGATATAAGGAGCTTGGCCCCACATTGATCAAAACTGATTGCTTCTGGACGTTGTTTCGGCGCGATGCCGTGAACATACAATTAGCTTTGAATTAGTTTCGCCTTTTATACGAAAAAGCCGAATCAACACGTGAGAAGCCAAAATAGCAATATATATGTATATATATATATATATATATATATATATATATATATATATATATATATATATATATATATAGCAATATATATAGCAATATATATATATTTAGTAGAAATGGCAATTAATAAAAACTGAATAAAGTGCTCAATATTGTTGTAGAGCAAATATGCGTTTTATTTTTTATTACCGTATCTTTCTGTTAAGTTACATTATTGTTTCAGCTACTCGGCCGTTTTTTGGCCGTCTGTAGCTTCCTCAGACTTTTACAGAAATGTTCGTTGTTATGGGATGAAAGAGTGAAAGAATGAGCAGGGGAACGGCGCGAGAAGAGCGAGGAAAAAGAGGAAGGGAACAAGGAGGAAAGGTGGGAGGGGGTTCTTGGTAATTCGGTAATGTTTTAGTTTTGGAGTTTAAGGAACTTGTGGGGGGTCTGGGAAGTAAATTTATGGTGTGGCTGAGGGTATAGGGATACATGGAGAGGGAAGGGGAGTATGTGGAGGTAGGAGGAGGGGGTTATTTTACAATTTGAGTCTTAATGTTAAAGTTTTTGGCGTCTTGTTGGTGAGATGATTTCTTGATAGGTATGTCTTGACCTGTTGGGTGTTCGCTTAGTTTCGGAGGTGGGGGGGCTATGATTCGGTTTATTTATTTAGTTTTTATTTGTTATTAATTGTTTGGAGAGGGTTAACTAGCGGCCACGCGCCCGAGCACACACATGCGCACGTACACACGTATATACTTTAAGAAACGTTCACATGTACACATACATCTTCGCTCTGGCGTGCAAATATATGCACATATGTGCGCATGCATGAATAGACACCCGCGTCGCTCCCGCTTACGTCAAATTTTCCTTAAGGTGCTAAAATTGGGTACGCGTGTGCAAGCATGGATGCGCTCATACACAGATACATACACACATCGATGCCCCTACCCCCAAGGAGGCGTATACACGGGCCCATGTGCGCATATTGATTCAGTCATACCTGCATCCCCACGCATACGAACACCCCATAATGTTATTATATCATATTTCTTCAAACTGAAACATAATTATCAAAGTATACTTACGCAGATAGATATGAAAAGTTTTTATTAAAGTTTGTGCCTATTTCCATTCTATGGAGGCCAGGACCGAACGCAGACCCCACGATTTTATCATACCATCCCTATTTAAGTTAAAACATACTTATCAAAGTATTATTATGTACGTCTATGTCAAAAACACTTGCAAACGTTTTTTTTTAAATTTTTAAATTTTTTATTTCCATACTTTGTAGACCAGGCGCGTACGCAGACCCCACAATTTTAATGAATCATCATTATGCCAGATCAAACATACCCATTCCTGTGTCTCGATCCATCTTCTATCATTATATGTGATCAGTTTTCTATAATAGTCAGCCATATAGGAGCCTATTCGTGACCAGACACACATAGTGCATTTATTTGCTCCCCCACCGAGCAAATTAGGCACAATGCCGATTTTTAATGTGAGGAGTGAAGGGGAAATGGGGACTAACTCCCCGGGGAGTAGGGGAGCTGGATCGTGACAATTGGTATGAAGGGTTGCCCCTACATTGACCAAGGTCTTATCTGTGGGGTCGCCCCCACATAGGGTTTTTGCTTGCAGTATCTACCGGTAAGATACTACACTTTGATCTTGGCCCGAAGGCCACGGAGGTGGTCTCGTCGTGACCAGACACACACAGACGTTCAGCTTTTATATATATATATATATATATATATATATATATATATATATATATATATATGTGTGTGTGTGTGTGTGTGTGTGTGTGTGTGTGTGTGCTTGTGTGTGTGCTTGTTTGTGTGTGTGTGTCGAATTTTTGTTGATTTTTACGATAATACGGCTTTTAGCATCCCCAACCTTGGCGATCTACAAAATATTTTTCCTTAGAAGATCGCTATATGTTTTGAACGTAAACAAATAAACAAATATTATCTATCTATCTATCTATCTATCTATCTATCTATCTAGCATAATTGCGTTGACACACCGGTTCCTGTCAGATCAGTGAAGTTAAACAGCGTTGAGCCTGGTTAGTATCAGATGGGTGACCATTTGGGAATTGTAGACGCTGTATGTGATTTCCGCTTATCTCGGCATTTGTCCTGTACATACACTTCACTGCCACTGGTATTTAACAATGTCGACTCAGTAGAGGCGTGGATGGACATTGCGCCCATCCTGCCACAAAATTACACGCGCAGACACCCTTACGTATGCTTCCTACATATGCTTCCCTGCAGTGACTTAGTCCACAATACATTGTAGTTTACATTTCAATAGATAAGACCTATTGTCTAGTTTATTAAATATTTTTATACTGTAAGGGACCGTTGAAATTCTACAAATACAACAAATATGTTTTGATATAGCTATTATTTTCAAAGAAATTAGTTCTTTGTGACAGAAAAATCAATAACACGTGTCAATAACTTTATCAAATCTCCAATACTAACGATTACTACGATACTATCCCATTGATTATTGTACACGCAATAACCCTTGTGACTTCCATGTAAAAAAATGTGTTTATAAACATGTCTATGAAAATAGTGTTGATTGTATTTTAGATAGGAAACTAATCCAAATGAGACAAATTAATAAATACTAATATATACTCAGAAAGTAATATTGTGCTACATACTTTAATGCAAATAATAAAATCACATTGTAAAAGACAATCTTTAATTTAGCCCTTCAGTCAAACACCTCTTGAGACAACGTTTTAGTTTTAGAATATTCCCTTTGTGTGTAAAAGTTTCGTTAACTTCTTTCTTAGTTGAAGAACTGCTGCAAACCGAAAGTACTACAAGTTCCTTTGTTACAACATTACAACAATGATCATATGTTGTTATAACGATATACGAAAATGAAGTTTCACAAAGGAAGATAAATCTCTTGCTATTGTCCCAGTTTTCCAGATTGGTCTTTTTTAAGTTAGATTTTGCGAATTTGGCAATTTTTGAAGCAGTTCGATCTTCAAAAACTGTATTTGGCATTTTTCAAAGCCTAGCTTGAATAAAAGTTAAGTATCGTGGTTCGGTTGTGTTCTAAACAGCAACAATCATTACGAACGCGCCCATGTTTTATCAAAAACATGCTGTTGATTTTATATGGCGGGTTCTTTTGCTGGTGCGGCGATAAAACTTTTCAAATGCACTTGTCATGTTAGGCTGTATAAGAGTGTTAACTTTGGTCCAAATCGTACTGTTCTTTCTTTAATCAAATTTCTTTGGTTATCAATTTTACGTTAATTATCGCAGGCATTCCGATAGAAAATCTATCTAACAACACTCCCAGCCACATAAAGTACCTTTAGATGAAATTTCAAAAACATTGACTCAGCTGTTTCGAAGTTTATACACGTATACAGACAAACATAAAGACAAAACAGTATTATATACATGTGTATGTGTGTGTATGTGTGTGTATGTGTGTGTATGTGTGTGTATGTGTGTGTATTGAAAATGAAAAGAGAAAATACAAAATTCCTCACTCCCGCTACATTCTTATCCCCGAAAACATGGCATCTTTGGAGGGGTGCTTGAGTGCCACATATGCCAACGTAATTGGGTTGAGATGCTTTCTGTTTGGGCTGAGGGTACAGGTTTGACAGTTTGTCTGGCTGCTGTATTCCGACTGACAGTACAGGTGCTCAAACTCTTTGGTAGCGCTTACAGTGGCTGCTCTATCATCAGTTGTATATTATCGGGATGGTTGTAGTGCCATGTCGCGCATGGAAAGGAACCCTGTACCCATCTCCGGTGGGATTTTCCTAGGCCACAATCCTGTAAGTGAAGAGTCGGCTGATGGTCTACTTGTGGTGCGTGTTTGGTATTCTACACAACCACTTTGTCCAGCACCTCTCATCCTAAAACTGAAACTTTTAAGTAAAATAAAACGAAAGTTCAATCAAAAATTACAATTTAACCAGGTATAAACTCAAAACTAATTCGCCTCCTCCTTTGAGACTTACATTCACGAATATCTGCGGGCTTAGAACTGATTTAGGTGACATTGAATCATTTCTCCTAGCAAACTCCCTGGATATCTTGGCGCTAAGGGAAACTAACCTCCACTCTTCACCTGACTAGAGAATCAATACTAATATCAGACAACCAAGCTTTCTATGAGCTTTAGACTTAACCTGCAACATAGCGTTAGTTACTTATATTTTCTCTACCGCTTTCCCTTGACCAAGTCTCTGACAGCATAGATAGAGTCATCTCAGTTGATAATAGTGCACAAGTACATGTACTTTGTGACTTTAATGTACACCACGGTAATTGGCTTGGTTTCTTTACTTACACAGACGTAGCTGGTTGCATAACACATAGCTTGTCTATATCTCATTCCCTATCATTTGCAGTTACGTTTCCGACCCGTACTCCCAGATCCTCAGGACCAACAAGCCTCACTTTTAGATCTATTTTTGACCACAGTTCCCGATTATTGTGTAACAAATGCCCATAGCCTACTTGTGAATGCTGATCACGTTTTGATAATGGTAGAAATCACTCTAAACTCTCGAGCCAAACCTGAGGAGACATTACCCAAAACGACAGGGTACTATAAGAAGGCTGAATGGGAAGCTATCAGAAATCTCACAATAAACGCTCCATGGAGTAGTATCTTTTCTTCTCTTGTAAAACTGTGCAAATGAGACTACTGAATGGTTTAAAGCACACGTTCCTACACGGAAGTACTTTATCAAGCCACTCTCTCCACAATGGTTCACCCCCGATTGTGCAACTGCTATCGCTTAAAGCTAGCAGGCATTCCGATGACTTATCTGACATGTCCAATACGGCATAATCACGTTGACACACCGGTTCCCATCAGATCACCGAAGTTAAGCAACGTTGAGCCTGGTCATTACTAAAATAGGTGACCAATTTGGGAAGTCCGGGTGCTGTATGTAGGAGGACGTCGACACCTTCCTGCAAAAAAGTTGCAAAAACCTAACGTCGTCATCTACCATAACGGGGATATACATGCGACGGAGGAAGCCGGTTAAACCATGAATAGGGTTGGTGCTGGCTGCACACACACAATTCAAATAGGCAAAAGTTTGTAGAAACTAAAAACGATTGTAAGAGAGAACTAGGCTCAGCCAGTAGAAGGAATTCTGCTATCATCAGAAAACGCATATTGTTTCAAAAACTAGAAACTCGTGATTTGTAAAAACGTTATGGACGCTCCACAATTCCCTTAAACTGAAAAAGCGAATCTGCTTGCCCAACCTTTTTCCTCTAATTTCACTTTAAACCCAGCAGACCACACATTCCAAATTTCCCTTTGCAGACAGAAGCCACGCTCTCGATGACCTGAAAATCACCCCTTCTCTTGTTCGTGATGCCATAAAAATTTAGACACCGCAAAGACATGTGGCTCTGATCTTATCCCTGCTATACTATTAGAAAAATGCTCCGCTAAGGTTCGTCCAGTTTTTTCACGCTCTAGAATAAATACCTTAACGAATCTTGCTTTCAAGACTGTTAGAAAATTGCTTCTGTTGTATAAGTTTACAACAATTCTGACGAGAAAAACTGATTCAATTACCTCCCCATTAGCCTCCTCCCTCTCGTTGCTAAAATCATTGTCCTTAATCAATCAAGCACTAGTCCCCCACCTCACAGATAATAAACTTTTATCCGACCGACAATATGGATTTAGACAAACTACTGCAGTTATCCTAACTGTAATTTCCGAACGTATATACCATGCACTAGATAAGACAGGAGAAGCTAGGTCAGTAGCCCTGGACATATTTACAGCATTTGACAGGGTATGTCACGATGGCTTTTCATGAAAATCAAATCATATGGTATTGCTGGACGTATACTCAACATAATCAAATCCTTCTTAGATAAGAGAAAAATCCAGGTTATCCTCAATGTTCGTACATCAAAACAGCACAGTATAAATACGGGTGTTCCAGAAGGGTCAATCCTTGGACCTTTATTCCTGATATTCATAAATGACCTCCCTGATAAAATTTTCTCTGAGATGGGGAGATTTTTTGATGACACCACGCTCTATAAATGACTCGAGGTTAAAACTAATGAACACATATGTAAGAAAACTGCTACAACTCTCGAAGAAAACTTTCAGTCTGTAGTGAAATGGGTCGTAACTGGTTGGTAACGTTCAATGCTGCCAAGACTAATCTTATTTCCTTTAATAATTACAAGAAACTTTCTCAATTACTGATTGCCATCGAAAGTACTTCCCTCAAGCTCCTAGGGTGAACATTCACAGACAAGATGAATTGGAACAAAAACATTGAGGCAATTGCTATGGCCACTGCGAGGTAGGTAAGCTCCATCTACCGTGCTAAAAGGCTAATCACACCCGAAATTATCCACGATTTGTTCATGCATGGGGTATTGTTGCCACATCTGGGTTGGCATATCTGTCACTAGTCTCTCGCTTCTTGACAAGGTTCAAAAATAGAGTAACAACCTGACGAACTCCGAGCACCTTTCGACAAAAATATCCCAGACAAACCCGACAAGCAGCAAAATCACACACCCCACACTGTAGAGATCTCTAGATGCCGTAAAACCTTCTACTCGAATAGAACTCGCTAAATAGTATCCCTGCAAATATGGCCCCAACTTGTAGTCCCTCACAAATAAGTGGCCCTGTGCTTGGTTGGGGTAAATTATAAAGTATAATAAAAATAAATAAAAAAAACATATATTTAAGTGCGTTTCGTCTTTATTTCATGACTTCCTTGATTTGAAGAAATACACTAAAATGACAATACTTGAAAATATTTAGTTCGCACCAAATATTTGAAAATATTGTACCTGTCTTTTATTTCTCCAAAACCAATCATTTTGAGGAAGTCTTTAAATGAAGACGAAATGTTGATTAATATATAAATAATTTTAGGTTATCCTTTTCTGAAGTTCTATCTCGTTGGAATATAATTTTCATAAGTTTCATCATAATGTGTGTATTTATATACAGAACTACATATCATCTGTATATTCCCAAAAGAATGAGAGACGTAATATGTTTTTTTTTACTAATTGTCTGCTATATCGCTAGACTTTTATACGAAATGTAGTTTACTTTATTTTGTCAATTACATTATGAAAGGAAAATAACACAATCAAAGTGTTATTTGATTTTTTTAAACTCCTTTGAGACTTTAGTTATAGAAGATATCAATGTCTCAGCTATTTTTGTTGTTGCATATGATTATGTTTTCCGAAATATAATCGATTCTTTTAAATGTATCTCTCCAAGACTCGTCTTGGTAGTAAGAAAATGTTGAGTATATAAAGGTAATTTATAGAATGCAATACAATTAAAGGATGTAACAGACTGGTGGAAAAAGCTATTCAAATTCACCTTTTTATTAATACAATATACAGTGCAACGCAAAAGTATTGGACACGTTACATCTTTCTTTATAACTCTAATTAGGGTTCAAAATTTTACCTAAAATTTGGTCAGCATATTCCTATTACTATTCCAACTTATATTTGGGATAGTAATTAAAAATTCAAAGTTTAGAAAGCTTATATTTAAGGAAAAATATAAATTAACAAACGCGAAAGTATTGGATGCACTTAATAAAAACCCTTTTTCTGAAATAATTTTATATGAATTAAATAATGTAACCTAATTATCACTGATCAATCAGATATTTATATTAAAATAATTTTTTATAAAATCCTTCCTGTTTGTATATTATTTTAATTGGAATTAATTATTGAGATGAGTATTATTTATTAATTTATTTATTGCGAACTATTATCTTCATCTTTTTTAGTTGTTGTTTCACAACGTTTCGGTCAACTGTTCCTCTGGCATTCGTCAGGTGGTAACCGCGACGGGATAGGAACTCCGAATCTCCTCACTGCATCCTCAGCAATTACTGCCTTCCATAGTTGTTGTCGTCTCACCACGTTTTGGCCAAGTAAGTCACGGGCCTGTTTTGGGTAAAATTGAAACCGCTATCTTCAGACAATGCTAACATGGAATTATAGAGATTCAACATCTTTATTCATTGCGCCACGGGCGATCAAGGTTGGATTCCAGGTGAGCATTGTAAAATAGTAAAAATTCAGGGCTCTCTTTGTTACTGAGACCTCTGTCGGCACTCTGAAATCGACGAACCTATCTTCTAACTGTGATGACATCAACTGCTCGGTTTCGTAAACGTTCAACAAGCGCCAGTGAATGTTGTTTGGTTCAATTTTTTCTGCATGGAATTCAATGACGGATCTTTGCTTCTGATGCATGTCTATAAAAGTGGTTGTATTCTTTGAATCTTTTACCGTCAATATCTGCAACAGTAAAAAGAAACTAAGGTTATGAATGTATAAGTTCAGTCATCATGACAATTCAATATACCCATCGGATCCATTCAATAATAAAAAATAGAAGGCATTACTTTTGGTATAACCCTATGGGCTGCGTCGCCCGTCGCCGGGAAAGAGTTGGGCCACACCTTAAAGGTAATCCTACTCCCGACGGCTCGGGGTTACATTTTTAAAAATAAAATAAAATAAAATTCAATAACTTTGCATCTGGAGCCTTCAAGGTGCCAACGGCTTTTAATCGTTTTCCAAACTTTTCAAAAGCTTTTGAGAGCATTTAACTCTCTAACTCCTTGCGAATTAAAAGTATTTAAACTGACGAAGACATATTCATAACTCCTTGTCGTAACTTGATCGTATAGATTTTATCTTTGTCTTCATCTTTTCTTCGTCTAGTGGTTAGGACCTTAATATCCATCCCATACGCTCGCTGGTTGCTGGAACTCATCGCCTTTCTACTTGAACACGCAACTCGTGCATAACCCTAAGTTCGTGTGGCAGTTCTGCTCTCATGATGGCTGGTCGGTAACCCTACCACATGGGTCCTTCGGCTGGTCGTCTGATGTTGGACGTTGAGAAGGTGGTCCTCTTTCACATGCAGGTGCGTCGCTCTCCTCTGCGGCACCGTGAAACATCGGTCTAGGGAAGAATTCATTTCACAACCACAGGCAAACAACAAAAGAAATCACAAAGGCAGTCTTTTTAGTAACATTAATTATTCAACGTTGTTACAGGTATAGTTTCAGTAATGACATAAGCTAGGAGTCTTTATAAGCTTGGTAAATCAGACTAACTTCTGGGTGCAGGATTATAATGGTTTAAATTAATTTTTTTTCACCCAGTCGTGTCCAACGGCCGGGTTGTCAACAAACTCTCCTCACCAACGAATTCTCCCCAACTGGCCCCAAAATGCCTTTTTATTATTTCTAAACCTTCTAGTTTATGTCCCCTTTCTACTTGGGGCTTTGTCTTTCTTTCTCTATCTTCGTCTCTGTCTCTATCCGTCTATCTGTCTCTCCCGCTTTCTCTCCGTACCCTTTACCACCACCCGTGAGAAGGGTTTCCCAAAGGCCATCTTTATTATGTAGAATAAGTGAATTGGTCATCATAGTTAACCCTCTTTCCAAAGTGATTTCACGGTCAATCCAATAATAAAAACCACTCGACAGTTTACCTACTTGACTTGATTTTCTGGTCGTCTTTCAAATAAAACGTAAGGACAAAATTCCACAGATTCACAATCTTCTTCATTCTATGATCCCAACTTAGGTCCAGCCTGTGGGAGGGGGGAGTCATTTTGATTATTTTTTAATAAAACAGATTTATTCTTTACATCATCATCATCATCATCATCATCATCATCATCATCATCATCATCATCATCATCATCATCATCATCATCACTGTTACATCCAGCAATGTGCAATCCCTGCACTCGTGTCAAAAGGACCACCCAGAAAATTGACCGCTTCTTGTCGTAACAAGCAAAACAACCCGACGTTGTACGGTCCACAGTTCGTGTCACATAGGAACGTCCCTCGTACTCTTCCTATTTCTTAATTTATAAAGTTATGAAAAGTTCTATTAAATAAAACTTAGTAAATCCAATATATAATACTTACGTGGCTCAAATACTATGCTTACAGAGTCCTACTGTGATATATCACAATGATATTATTTTGCTAAAGGGATCGATATCATTTGAAGTAGGTTAATGGTCTTCTTAAGTTGGAATAATAAATCTAGTAATTTGCCGCACGGAACGAGTATCGTAGTCGAAATGAGTGTTCCAGGTGTGAGGCTTGCATACATTTCGACGTCTTTCTAGGTGGACCTTTCAGTTGTTACTTATGATTTAACCAGCCAATCACAATCTTGTAAGCAGGAAAGACCCGGATGTTCTAATATTCATTACATCACTTCTCCCTATTTTCACATGAAATTTTAACCTTTAAGAGTCTGGGCATAATTTATTCACTTTCTTCCTGGGTCTTTCAATTACTCACTCCTTACCATGGTGATATTTGGCACACTGGTATTTATGGCTTTGGATTTGGGGATAGCTCCATTGGAGAATGCTGATTTATCGGGACAAGAATTTCAGACAATTTATATTGGACTCCCATTCGGTATTTTCTGTGACCTCTGTAATATGCATTAGTATCAACAGATTGCAATGTTTATTTTTTTTTGCACAGAAAATTGTTTCCTTTTTTTTGTCATATATGACATGCCCCATTCTTTTGGTTACTGTCTCTTCTTCCTAAAACATTTTTTCAGCCCTACATTAAAAAAAAACAAACTTTGACTTAAGTAATCTGTTATTCTTTTATTGATTGTTTCTCTGCCGGAATAGGCAGTAGCCTATCAAACACAGAGCGTATTTTTCTTGCGAACATCAACTCTGCCGGCGATAAACATGTCGTATTCGGGTTTGGCGTGATTCTGTATATTGGCAAAAATTTCTGTATATTTCTTTTATGTGTATCCGCACCTTGATTCTTCTTCACAGCTCGTTTGAATGTGTCCATAAATTTAGCTGCCAGTTCGTTCAATCTTGGATGATAAACTGGCGTTGTCACATATTTGATACACAATGATTTGCAGGATTCCTTAAATTATTTTCTCATGAACTGCGTTCTATTGTCGCTGACTAAAGTTTTCGGGGTTTCAAAATGACCAAGAATTTCATTAAGTGCATTTATCGTATTTGTTATCGTTGGGTGTCTGCACTTAACAATCGTGAAACTGCCTACAATGACCAAGTAATGCGGTTCATTTATAGGCTTTTCATATTCGATAGGCAATCGAATCCATGAGACAATCGTCTTTGATTATGGTTGAATTTTACCGGCGGGTTTCCATGTTGCTAGTTAACATCCTTTGCATTGTTTCAGTATATTTTCAATGTCTAAGCCATCCTATATAAATACGTGTAACTTTTAATTAACGATTTCATTCGTGAAATCTTTGGATGTCCCGCGTGAAATTCTTTGAGTATTCTTTTTGCAGATTAGTCGGCATTGCTACTCTAGCAATATCTTGTCGCATATAGAAAAGGGTGACACACTATTTCCCTTCTTATTGTTCACGTTCAACCAGATTTGCTTTTACAATTTTCTAATGAAATCATCCTTCTCTGCTGCTTCATTCACATTTTCTAGCGTAACGGGAAGTCCTCTAATAGTATTGCATAACAAGCACGACAATGCACTTTGGTCTCTTAACGCCATTATTACTGTTTCTTCAAGTGGTTTTGTATATTTAGGTATCAATTTTGATAACCTAGCGGTGTGAGCTGTTTTTGAAGGTGCATATTCTATTTTAAAATTACAATGCTATCGAATCACACGCTAATGTTGTAATCGAGAGAGAGAGAGAGAGAGAGAGAGAGAGAGAGAGAAAGAGAGATGCACACTGTATTTTATAAAGTACTGAAATACTCTAGTTGGTTGGTTGTTTTTGTTTTACGGCATATCAACCCTTTTCGGGTTATTTAATGCCGAATCCAAAGATTTTGAAGAAAACTTTTTTTAATAGAATATATTTGTTGTTTTCACGTCGGTTTCTATTTAACCCATAGTTGGGACCCTAACAGGTACTACCACTCCGGGTCAGAGTGAACCTGGGAGCAATGGTAATTAAAGCGTGGCTCCACACTCCCCAAAGCCCACAAGCTGGGGCCTCACCACTAGATATAGTTTAAGGTCATATCCAGGACCCCCATTGAGGGACTTTTACCTACTGCAGGGGGGCAGTCGGCGTATTCTAATGCCCCACGACAGAGCCATGAAATCCCCTGGATACTCATTCAGCATTACAAGTAATCAAAAGATCATTTCATCTGTGTGTCTGTCTATTTGTCCGCCCGATGTGTTCTCATTTTCAGTGTATCTGTAGTAGTAATGTGTAAGTCCCTCCAAATCAGCTGTACGTTTCTCTGCTACCAAGCGTCAAAACTTGACTTCGCATAAAACATCTGATATTAAAAGCAGCCCAATACTTATTAAAAAATTAGCATTATTAGCAGTATTTTTTTCCTTAAATTCAAAATCATGATCTGTAAAAAAAACAACATAAAAGAATTCTACGAGTATTATTTTTAATTCTAATATACATTATTTGTAATTCTAATATACATGAGAATAGTGATGATGACGGTACACTTTTGTAAATCTTTTTCTTAAAAAGCAAAAAGACAGAAAATTAAACCAAAAAGATTTAATAACTATACAGCCTTTTCAAAATATATGCAACCTCTACCAATGCTATTAAACGAGACGTCAAAATAGAACGACTGAATCTAGTTGCCGTAAAAAAATGATTGTTGTTTTATTTAAGCGTAACATTTACCAAAAATTCTACTTTGTAAAACGCCGTCACTATTTACGTGATTATGTTCAATAGTTTGCCTCATATCTGCTACAGCATTCAGTCTAAGCAGGTTGAGTTGGATCCCGCCATAGATGGAAGTTTCTAGGCAATATTAAATTCATGAGCGGTCCCCAATCTAATGTATATTCAGATCAGGAAATATGACGACGTTAGGTTTTACAATTTTAACGTAGGGCGTGTTTTCATCCTTTTACAACAGCGCCTTGTATTCCCAAATGGTCACCCATCTGGAATTGATCGGGCTTAACGTTGCTTAACTTAAGTTATCTAAGGAGAACTGGCGTGCCTACATAATTGTGTTGTAGATTCCGTACAAGTCGAATAGTCGATGATCGAATTGATGAACAAGTTGTTATTTTAGTCATTACTGGAGTGGGTGGGGGAATAATTGCGGATTACCACTGGTATTAGTGTGCGAATTATTATATGGCTGGTTCCCGGAAAGCGTTGGGACCTAATCAGGGAAGATTATTATTAAGATTGTTTCAAAGTCTATATGAAGTCTAGTCAGCTAAAATATGTACAGGGAATGTTAAATTTTATGTTAAAACAGTTACAAACTTTTGCTATCAATAAAGATAACAAATAGATGACGTGGCATACATCAACTGATTTGATTTTTGAGTGCTGTGTTGCGATGATGACGTCATTAGGAAAGAAGAATCTGAGGATACATGTACATTTAGTCAGTTGGAGTTAGAAGACGGGGCAGACAAGTTCGCGTCTGATAGTGAAGTGGACAGCAATGAAGGGATTCGATAGTAAGATAGTAATATGTAATCACTAGAGCTATGACAACAGAATATGCTTATCATTACTTTGACTCTCGAGTATATATCCGACACAGTAAGGAACAGTTAATCAACTTAGAACCACATCACACTATATAAAAGCATATAAGATATCAACGGATACACACTCGAGAGTCAAAACAATGAAAATAATATGCTGTTGTCCCAACCATAGTAATCATCCAAAATAAGAGATGATGTGCAACCCGTGAACAAAGAGTCGTAACCAGGACTAAATGTAACATGGGGATAAACAATTTGACTGTATAAATTCTCAGGGGAAAAATGACTTGCATTTTCAAGAGCACGTCTCGAACAATGCGGCAATGGTTGCGACCAAAAAACATGTTTCTTCGTCCCGTAAGCTATTAGTTGCGAGATGTTATTCGTCTCGGTTGTTTAACTCTTATTGAAGAGATATGTGCTTATTATATGTATTAACACTGTACACCCCCACCCTGCAACAGACATTACTAGACTAGACGATCACAAACACTCGTATATATATATATATATATATATATATATATATATATATATATATATATATATATATATATATATACTAGACTAGACGATCACAAACACTCGTATATATATATATATATATATATATATATATATATATATATATATATATATATATATATAAGTGTCTGTGATCGTCTAGTCTAGTAATGTAATATATAATATATATATATAATGTAATATATAATGTATGTAATATATATATATATATTTATTTATTTATTTATTATATAGAACCAGCTATGCGATACCAATAACCCCACCAGAATCTAAAGTCTGTGACAGTAGTTATTATAAACATGTGAAGTAGTCCTTGATAGAAGTTGATCTTTTAAATTCTCTGGCCGACTTTTTAACGATTTGAGAAATAATATACGTTAAAAGGATTACAGTTAGTCAAGAAAAAAAAAAAGAGAAAATAATTGTTAAATGTATCTTATCGTTATTATTTGGAAAACAAGAATAGAGAAAACGTTCATAAGGAATATTAAATTAACAAGTATTTTTCTCAGGCAAGGGAGATAACCATGTTGGGGGTTGCAATTTTTTTTTCCGGGAGGTGTCGTTGTTCACTTTCATACAGCACCTAGTATTCCAAACGGGTCATCCATCTAATGCTGACTAAACTCAACCTTGCTTAACTTCCGTGGTGCGTCAACGTGATTATACTATGTTGTTTACTCTACTTCAGTATGTGTAGTACTTGTTTTTTGAAGTGAAATTCCTTGATAAATAATTTTCAATACGTGATTAGTGTCATTATGATTTATATTTTACATGAATCGACGTTCGAAATATATTTACACGGTGAACGTTTCATTTAAATGACATTTCAATGTTGAAATATCAAAATAATAATAACATAAACTTCATCTTCCCTGTGATGGCATGAAATATGTGCATAACCATTTTTTGTCTCTGCTGTAAACAGACCCACACTGTTATTGATCAGTTTCTATGGCGATTTCAAAGCTGTTATTTTTAATACTTGAAAAAAAAAAAAAACACATTTTCATGAAATATTTACGGATAAACACGACACAAATAAAGAAATAAAATACATAAATAAAATTTTATTAATTTTTATCATTTTTATTTATTTTTAAAGTTGAAAAGAATAAAAGGCTTGAGATCGTCATAAAACGAGAAAAAATTAGAGAAAGATCTGTTTACGGCATGTGAAAAAATAGTTATGAACCTCTGTGAACGTACACGATAGAAAAAAAAGAGGATTTTTTGTAATGTGAGGCTCGATGTTTTGAGGAACAGTTGAATGGAAAGGTCATATGTAAATCTCTACTTTTATACAAAAGAAACTTTGTACGTGTGTCTATGTGTCTGTGAGTTCTTTCCCTACGTACTCGAAAACGGCTGTGTCGATTTTTATGAAATTTCACACGAAGGAATTCCATGTGCCCGGCAGTGTTCTTAAATAATTGTTTTATCGGAATGTGATCGATAAGCATTGATGATCGATAATCGATATAATCCGATGAAAGAAGAAACAGGCGATTTGGACCAAAGTTAACACCTTACACAATCAAACACCACAAGTGCAATTGAGAAGGTTTATCATCACACAAGCCCAAAGGCTCGACGTAAATGATCAACAGTAGGTTCTTTGATATGACAAGGACGCATTAGAAATGTTTAGAGCACAATCGAAGTATGATACTTGACCTTTTGCATTTTAAACTTTAATTCAAACCATTATAAATAAAAATAATTTTATAAAATCAACAGTAGATTCTCTACAGTGCAGAGTAGAGTACAATCTATTATGAAATAAGTAATAGCGAAACGCATATGAGCTTCCTCCCGATGCACCGCAATGGGTCCCTAACTAGAGAAGGCAATTAATCGATTTGGTTGAAAAGTAGGACCCCTGTAGTGAAGGGGGCGAATTGTGTTGCTTGCCAGTTTAGTCGAGGATATTTACATCGGGGAGGAGGGCACAAATGCTACGATTTCATCACAAAATACTTGTAAAACAGGCACAGGGATGTTACATCGCGGCGATAGGATATGGATTGATAATTTAGGATCTGTTAAGCTTGAGACTTTTTTTTTGGCTTCTTTCGAAGAGAAAGAAAGAAACTAGTGGTAGATGTGTCTTTTTGTAGAAGGCATTGAGTAGAAACATATTGAAATCTATGTAAAACATAAGTAAATAAAATAAAATGACTTATGAACGTCTCGGAAACGACAGTACGCTTAATCGTTCTTGATCTTAAATTCTTTGAACTGTAATAAATAATGTAAATCTATTTATTTTCACCCATTCTTTCATCCTGTAATCCTTTCTTACTCTCTTTCTCTCCCTCTATCCCACTACATATATATATATATATATATATATATATATATATATATATATATATATATATATATAGTCTGTTATCTATTATGCTGTAATTTTGTTGATACTATGGTTTACGGGGTAATAATACACAAGCGATTTATCTAGTTCAACCATATCTTATTTCTGCATCAGGAAGCGAAATACGGTAAACGATTTTTTTATTTGAATGGATTAGCTTATCACGTGATACAAGAGGATACCCACATTAGGCGGTTCTTTCTTCCAAGTAACAGCTTTCAATCGTACGTCTCATTTTTCACATTTTGTATTCTTATTTATATTCAGTCCCAAAGACTAATTAAATCGCTTGTTATGTAATCTTATAAACGATAGCACAAACAGAACAACAGTTTAATGCAGACTATACTGTTGGAAATGAATGTACGGTATTAAATACACACATATAAATAGGCATATATTGTATAATATCTATCTATCTATCTATCTATCTATCTATCTATCTATCTATCTACCTCTACTGTCATATACAAGAGAATTCGTGTGTGTGCACGTATGCGTGTGTGTGTGTATGCATTCGTTTCCTATAAACTGGGAAACGGCTGGGCCGATATTTTAAAATTTCATGCAAAAGTACTTGATGTGTCTGGGAGTGTTCTCACATAGTTTTTTTCTTAAATCGGAATGCGTCTGATAAGTATCGAAAATCTATACTCCAAAAAATCCGTTTAGAGAAAGAAGTCCGATTTCAACCAAAGTTTACACTTTTATACAACCTAACATCGCATGTGCATTTGATAAGTTTTATTACCGCACAAGCAATAAGGCCTATAAAATCAATAGCAGATAGTTTCATAAGACAGAGGCGCGTTCGAAATGAATGTTTCTCTTTAGAGCACAATGAACCGTAATATATGACATTTATTTAAAAGAGATTATATAATTCCTATTATGGTGTTATGATTTAGTTATTAGTTAATCATCCCTGTTTTTTTTTGTGACTACCATATTCAAATTTTTAGTTTATTATGTACATCTCTATTGGATTCTGATATAGTTCCAATGTTCAAACCAAAGTGTGCTACAAGGCCTAATTGTCTGAGGCTGTGTTGGCTCTAATTTTTTATTTTATTTTATTTTTTTTTTACTCTTAATGTCATTAATTTCAATTCAAGGTTTAAGTTCTTAAATTCTTTTCCAACTATTTATAATTATAATATAAAATTATATAAACATTCTATTTACATCCACTCTCTCTTCCTCCGATGAAAGTTGGGGTCACCCTGGTTTTTGAATTTAAAACAAAAATATAAATTACTAATCTAGGAGTTTTCAAGTTTGATCTAAACCCAGTATATTTCTGTAAAAATATATATACGACGAAACACGTGTCAGTGGATAATTATATTTTAAAAATAATATATATATATATATATATATATATATATATATATATATATATATATATACTAGCAAAAGTACCCGTCGTTGACTGGGTTCAAAAACAGCCTACGGAAAATGGACTCTGATTTATGAAAGTATGATAGGTTGTGAAAAGGAAGGGTTGTAAAGAGATAGCTTCGAATTTGGGGGTATCAAAACCAAAGCAAAATATGATGAAAGTAAAAATAGAATAGGGCGAAGGAAATAATGCTTTTAGTCAATTTTTCGATGTTTGTCGTCTGAAGGGTGGATCTCATGAAAATCCGTCGCCTCTGTCGGAAGCTTTAGGCAGACATATAAACATGTTTACATACAGACATAAAAACATTCATTAAGGATGAAGGAATAAATGTAATTTATTATACCATACCTGTTCACACTGAAACACTTATCACAATATTCTGTGGATCTGCATTAAAAAAACCTTGTTAAACTTTGTGACATATTTTCATTCTATGGAGGTCAGGCGCGAACGAACACCTCATAATTTTATCATATCATATTTTTTCAAACTGAAACATAATTATCAAAGTATACTTACGCAGATAGATACGAAAAGTATTTATTAAACTTTGTGCCTATTTCCATTATATGGAGGCCAGGCGCGAACGCAGACCCACAATTTTATTATACCATCCCTATTTAAGTTAAAACATACTTATCAAAGTATTCTTATGTACATCTATATAAAAAACACTTGTAAACGTTTTTTTTTAATCTTTAAATTTTTTATTTCCATACTTTGTGGACTAGGCGCGAACACAGACCCCACAATTTTAATGAACCACCGTTCTGCAGGATCAAACATACCCATTCCTGTGTCTCGATACATCTTCTATCATTATACGTAATCAGTTTTTTTTAAATAGTCAACCATATAGGAGCCTATTCGTGACCAGACACACACACACACACACACACACACACACACACATTCAGCTTTATATTATTGATATATATCATTGTACGTTCACGATATGGTAAGTAATTTAATATATTTGTCTCATATATTTTAAAACCGTTATACGAAATATAGTTTACTTTATTTTATCAATTACGTCAAGGAAAAAACCATAACACGATCAAAGTGTTATTTGATTTTTTCAACTCCTTTGAAGTTTTGGTTACAGAAGATGTAAATGTCTCAGCTATTTCTGTTGTTGCATATGATTATTTTACGAAATATAATTGATTATATTAAATGTGTCTCTCAAAGACTTATCTAGCTATCAAGAAAATGTAGAGTATAGAAAGGTTATTTATAGAATGCAATACAATGCGGAAGTGTAACAGATGTAGATAAACTGAAGCAAATTAAGACATATGACAGTGGAACAAACTATACCAATCCACGTTTTGTTAATACAATATACAAAGGTTGCCCCAAAAGTAAAGCCTCCTATTTTTTAACTCTAAAATTTCAAGATCAATAAACACAGAAGTGGTATTATTAAAACGAGCGACATTTTGTGTTCCAGAATTTACTTTTTCTACATAGTCACCGTTATTCTCAATGCACTTTTTTCCAGGAATTTAATGACTCATCTCTCCTTCTGACGCACGTCCATGGCAGTTGTTTCTTACTTAGAGTCTCACACCGACAATATCTGCAACAAAGAGATGAAACATTCACGTCATGAATGCATAAGTTTTGTCATCATAACAAGGCAATTTGCAATCCTCTATAATACATTAGGGCGGAGCAAACAAAATTGTGGACATGTACATCAAATGGGTTTAAAGAATATGGATACTTTACATCGAGATTTATCAAGATATAAGTAGCCCAACAGATGCGGTGGAGCATACACATAAAATGAAAGTATAGATAGATAAAATAAATATAGGTAAATATGAATTTATTTGTCAGTGCAGCAAGGAAAACAACATGTAAATACTCTTTACACCTGGGCATTTCGAAGCCTAATGCTTTTCATCAAAAGAGGAGCGGAAATCTAAATTTTCCTGCAACTAAATTCAGGGTTTATATCCTAAATAAGCACTTAATATCAACATCTTTATCAACATACAGCTGATCCCCAAAATAGGTACTACCTCCCAAGTGCCTTGAGCCCCTGCTTGAACAAGATTTTTCCCTACATTTCTCCCTAGATGTGCATATTCATTTATTGACCTCATACTTATGTAATCATATGGGAACCTAAGGTTTTCTAAATATTTTACTGATTTTTTATCATAACCACTATTGTTTTATTTTATTCTATTATTTGTATTCTCCGTTTATTTATTATTTATTATTATTTATTATTATTTGTTATTATTTGTTATTATTTGTATTCTCCGTTTATTTATTATTTATTATTATTTATTATTATTTGTTATTATTTGTTATTATTTGTATTCTCCGTTTATTTATTATTTATTATTATTTATTATTTATTATTATTTATTATTATTTGTATTCTCCGTTTATTTATTATTCATTATTATTTATTATTATTTGTTATTATTTGTTATTATTTGTATTCTCCGTTTATTTATTATTTATTATTATTTATTATTTATTATTATTTATTATTATTTGTATTCTCCGTTTATTTATTATTCATTATTATTTATTATTATTTGTTATTATTTGTTATTATTTGTATTCTCCGTTTATTTATTATTTATTATTATTTATTATTTATTATTATTTATTATTATTTGTATTCTCCGTTTATTTATTATTCATTATTATTTATTATTATTTGTTATTATTTGTTATTATTTGTATTCTCCGTTTATTTATTATTTATTATTATTTATTATTTATTATTATTTATTATTATTTGTATTCTCCGTTTATTTATTATTCATTATTATTTATTATTATTTGTTATTATTTGTTATTATTTGTATTCTCCGTTTATTTATTGGTTTATACACTCACTCACTCATCAACTATCCAAAACTATCTTGAGGAAATTTTCTCACTTTATTTCTGCTTTGGCACACTTCTCAATTTTTTCTCTCTCTCTCTCTCTCTCTCTCTCTCTCTCTCTTTCTCTCTCTCTCTATGTATATATGTATATCTATATATATGATGAAAATGATGG
Organism: Euprymna scolopes; assembly: GCF_053919585.1. Taxonomy (NCBI): domain Eukaryota; kingdom Metazoa; phylum Mollusca; class Cephalopoda; order Sepiida; family Sepiolidae; genus Euprymna; species Euprymna scolopes. The sequence goes on from NC_136498.1 coordinate 51,713,590, forward strand.
AAATAGTATTCCGACAAAATAGAGAAAATAAAAAAGGAACAAACCGTATTATGTGTTCATCAACGTTTCGTCTTTATTTCGAGACTTCCTCTGGATGAATGAGATTAAGAAACAAAAAATACCAATATTTTGTACTGGTATTTTTTGTTTCTTAATCTCATTCATCCAGAGGAAGTCTCGAAATAAAGACGAAACGTTGATGAACACATAATACGGTTTGTTCCTTTTTATTTTCTCTCTCTCTCTCTCTCTCTCTCTCTCTCTCTCTCTCTATATATATATATATATATATATATATGACTACTTCATTTAATCACATACATTAATATACGAAAGTATAATTTATGCGTAAACTAAGTATTTACTTCAACAGTGCTCAATCAATAGGTAGAGCTAGGTAGTAAGTTAGGAAAATATATATGGTATATAGCTGTGTAGCTTAATTGCATTATATCTTTTTCTAACTTACTATATAATATATGTATATATATACACATATATATGCATGTATGTATGTATATATATATATATATATATATATATATATATATATATATATATATATATATATATATATATATATATATATATATAGTAAAAGTGCACACTTCTGTTACATTAACATTAATTAGTTCTCTTTCCCGGTACGTTGGAGATTCTGATATTTATATATTGGGTTAGGTCCTAATTCAGTGTCGTAAATTATTTAATATTTATAATATTTTTACGCATCCGGTATAAGATAGTATAAGTGTTTTAGATTTTAAATAATCCAACTTGCAAAGTCTGCTATTCAATAGTATGCTGGTATTTAATCCTTACAAGAATAATAAAGACGTAATCTTATATATCAAGAAGTTAGATAAGAAATTATCATTATTTCATGAAAAGTACCCTATCTAAGGAAAGTCTACATTTGATATCGCCAATATTAATTCCTCAAAGTTGAAGTACACAATATTCTTAAACAAAACGCTGCGCTGCAAATAACAACGACTTTCACCTCGACTGCAACTTTATACCACAAAGGTCTTTTATCTTCTTTTTATTTATTAGTATTTGTGGGCATTGTTAGACGCGTCTTCCATAAAAGATAGCGGCTGACAGTGTGCATCGGCTGCCAAGCACTTGACCTTTCTGTTGATGTTGCACGATCCTTTACGATCTGCACAGTCCTAATACGCAAAGGAAGAATGATTTATCATTGTATGCGTATATAAAAGTTGAGATAGAAAACCTTTTCCCGCAATTTGTTTTGTCGCGCATGAGAGGCGGATGTTGCGCGAACAGGAGACAGCGATTTCAGCTTAGCTCAGTATTAATGATGTAATCTCGAAGAAATATGAAAAGGTTAACCCCGACTAATCTGGTTAAGCTAACCGTGGACATCTCCGTTAGCTTTAATGCCTACAAATTACTTTTAAGCTGAAATAAGTTACGTGAAATATCTCTCAAACACATTAGCCTCTTTGCGATCTGTCACGGCGATACTCGCAGGCACGGGTTGAGTAGAAACACATGAATGCTCCAGATTACCAGAGTCGCTCAAAATTAATACTTTTTTCTTTCATTGTAAACTAGTTAATAGAACGAATTCACTTGAAGCATACGGAAATAAACATAGAATAATCGTGATTTCAAAAGTAGTCCATTCAATATTCTCTATCTAGGTGTTTCTTCATGAAGGCATAGTAAGACACAAAGTCGATTTTTAATGTGAAAAAAAAAACATCGCCTCAAGAAGGGGTGCCATGGATTAGAACAAAGGGTACAAAAAACGTCTCTGTCCTAATGGATTTTGTACTAACAAACTCCAGCCACTGCCCCATCGCCGTAATTTTGTATTTTACAAGTACTTCCACAGAATGTGTTCCGATGAACTTAATGCACTTGTACCCCTTAATGTAAATATTCCAACAGATCCGACTAGTAAAATGATAGCGAGTAGCAAAGTATACCGTTAATAAGTTAGAGCATTCTTCAGTCTTCGAGACTACGGAAGTGCGTGTAATAAGAAACACTGTCGACGGTGGCTGAATGTGCTAATCCTTTATTTGCATGGTCGGCCGTGATGCTGCAGTACTAAGTAGGCGCGTTGAGTGAAAAAGCAGGATAGAGTTGGGTATTATACTGGGAGGTTTTTCGCGTGTGTCTTTTCTCCCTTTCCTGGTCTCTGTATCTTTCCTCACCAAGACTAAGTCTTTGGAATAATAGAGTTTTTTTTCAGGAGGATAAGTAAGCAGCGTCTGTCACCCAGCTGGTTTGATCCATACAACATGCACACATGTCGCGTTTGCAGAAATCGGTGAAGCGTTGACGTGGGCGACCTTTCTTGCAGACCTAAAAGAATCGTGTGAATCAAGCAATACTGTCAGCGTTAAGGTCTGCAAAGGAATCAAGTGAAAGCTACAATGAGAAAATGCGTAAATGATTACTGAAAAAAAAACCCCATATACCAGGCAACTTCCTACTTTAATAATTTCTGTCTCTGGACCATTTACCGTTGCAATTACTCCCTACTCTTGCGACCTGTTTCTCTAACTGTGCCAGCATTCAGAAAATTAAATGTAATATAAACAAACAGCTTCTTGCATAATCGCTCACTCAGAATGCCGTTTACATTTACTGTCTTTAATATCAGTAGCCTGATATGTCTCAGTAGCAATATATACTGGTTAAGATAATAATAATAATAACCCCCAACCCCCATTACCACATCTCTGAACCCCCACCCTAAAAAAAAAAAGAAAAAAAGAAAAGTGAGACCAAACGGCCACGTAGAGTCAAGGAGGAAGGAAAGACAGAGGAGAGAGCACTGACTAGATCTCCGCGTGATAAGTGCGAAGAGAACTGGGACCTTAGAGACGATTATTGCCACTCAAATTCCAGTGAAGACCAATAGCCTCTGCCAACGACAAATCAATGGCAAGCAGCTGTTGCGATAATGCAAATTTATTTTCAAATACTACCGAAAGAGGTGGAGACTATAGGAAACATGGGGAGACTTGTTGTCACTCAGTTACCAGGGAACACCACAGGCTGTTTTCTAGGAGAGATAATTGATAACCTGCGTGAAAGCTCCTTGTGAGCCAATAATAATAATAATAATAATAATAATAATAATAATAATAATAATAATAATCATCGAAGGAAGACGAAAGAAAATGTAAACATTTAAACTGCTCGTGAAATCTCATCTGAATAGTAGGAACCTGTTCACAGCCACCAATTCTTGTGCTGTTGCTGTAATTCGGTACCGTGCTGCTTTTGTTTTTAAGATGGACACAGGAAGAAATAAAAAGGTTGGACAGAGACGCACGGTGCATGTTCTGTAGTTGCTTAAACAGAGTGCAAACGACGCTATGACAAATCTGAATCGGAGTTGGTGCCAGAAGTTGTGAATTCAAGTGACGGACAAGTGATTCCAACATCACCAACAAGCGGGAGAGGAAAATGAGGAAGTAAGGATTCTCTGTGATTTCCTGGTTCAGTGTGACCGAGAGATAATTTACAGGAAACCGGATATTATAGGTGTAAATAAAAAACCCAATGAATATCGAATTATTGACATAGCTTGTCCAAACGACATCAACTAAGCAGGTGAGAAACTACGGAACTATCAGAAACTGTGAGTAGAGATTGGCTTTTAAACAAGAAAACTTCCATCGTGCCAATCATTATAAGTGCACTTGGCTCAATTCGAGATGATCTTGAGAAACTACTGAACTCCTTGGGAATCAAGTACAACATCACCGTACTCAATAAATCCGTCTTTGCTTGACACAGCGAACATCCTACGCCAGGTGCTTTTCATCTAATTGACTTTTTGACTATGCTCACTAGCTTTGGTGTAAAAGCCTGTTTTGAGTGCAAAATTAACTAGTATAAATATCACAATACTTTGTACTTAACGAAGGACATGATGATAATAATAATAATAATAATAATAATAACAGTAATAATAATAACAATAATAATAACAATAATAAAAATTGTAACAATAATAATAATAACAATAATAATGATGACAATAATAAAATAACAACAACAATAATAATAACAATAATATTAATAACAATAATAACAACAACAATAATAATAATAATAAAAACAATAATAATAATAATAATAATAATAATAATAATAACAACAACAACAATAACAATAATAATAACACCAAAAATAATAATAATAATAAAAATAAAAATAATAATAAAAATAAAATAATAATAAAAATAAAATAATAATAATAATAATAATAATAATAATAATAATAATAATAATGATAAAAAAGATAATAATAATTTAAGGAAAACCCTTGAATGCGGAGAATAATACAAGAAGACAATATAACGAATAAGCGTTACAGGGAATGAAGAAGAACACCGAAGCTGCATATCTACAAGTTCTAAACCCCCTTGATGCAGCCCCCCCCATCGCTCCTCCCCCAAAAAAGTGACACCAAAGAGCCGAGAAGGGTCAAGAAGGCCTGAAAGACCGAGGAGAGAGCGCTAGCCAGACCTCGGCTGAACAAGCGCAAAGAGAACTGGGACCTTGGGGAGGCTTAGTGTCACTCAAATTCCAGAATAAACTAATGGCCACTGCCGGCGAGAAATCAATGGTAAGAGGCTGTTGCGATGATGCAAATTCATTTGCAAATGCTATCGAAGGAGGTGGAGAGAACTGGATGTCTGGGAAGACTTGTTGTCACTCAGCCTCCAGAGAACACCACAGGTTTTCAATCAGATCGTTTGTTGACTTTTGTGAAAGCTCCATGTGAGCCAATAATAATAATAATAATAATAATAATAATAATAATAATAATAATAATAATAATAATAATAATAATGTCTGGTCGTCAGAATGACGAAGACTAACTGATCATCCTATTGATGACACGCGCTGGGAATTTATTTAAATTCAAGTTGGTTTGCGCACATCAACCAGTCTGATCAAGTGGAATGGTAAGATCCAGAGAGTTGGAGGCCTAGTGGGATACAAGAACTACAGGAAGCGTCGACGTACAGCAATTGGTATTTCCAAATGGTCACCCATCTGGTACTGGCAACGCTCAACGTTGCTTAATTTTAGTGATCCAAGGACAACCGGCATGTCAACATACATGCCGTATATAGACTAACTAAAACCAAAAGAAAAGAACGGATATTACAATTTACTCGTAGCAAAACTTCTAAGGATATATACACATTTTAGTAAATGGGGCTTATAAATACCAAAGTCTCTGATCAGTTGAGACACGTTACATAATTAGAGATAGGGGACAGTTATATGTAGAGATTATAAGATATTAAATAGCGAAAGACGAAGTATCGGATTAGTCATGCAAAGACTTTCTACATGAATAAGCTTAAAATTAATGATAATGGATATTTCTCATGAATATATCATGCGGATATTACAGTTTGCTCGTAGCAAAGCTGCTAAAAATATGTAATCATTTTATATAGTAAATGGAGCTTATATATACCAAGGTATCTGATCAGTTGAGGAACATCACATAATTAGAGATGAGGGATAGTTATATCTTCTTCATCTTCTTCTTTAGGTATCAGATCTGTTATTGCAGGCATCGATGATCATGGCTTTCCAGTCATCTCTATATTCGTTTTTTCTAATGAGATCTATGTATCATGTTTCCAGCGACCCTCTTGTGATTGTCAGTGAACTTAATGCGTTATCTTCTGCTCTTTTTTCAAATGATTTTTTCTAACATCAAACTTTTTTTCAAGCCATCCACATGCATTAAATGGCTGAAGAACTTTAACTGTTTGACATGGATGGTATTGAGTAGTGATCTGCTGTACTCTGCCTTACACATGATTTCTTCGTTTATCTTCCTTTCTGTCCATGAGTTTCGTAGAATTCTCCTAAAACCATATCTGATGCTTCCAAACGACTTTTTTTACAAGGAAGTCACGACTTATCAAGGCCCTCGCGCCACTCGGGGATAAGGGTTATTGTGTGTACAGTAATCAATGCGATAATATCGGAGTAATCGCTAGTAATGGAGATTTGATAAAGTGTCTTATTTAAGGAGGCGGTTCATCAAGAACTTGTTTATGTTGGACTTGAAGAAATCCAAGTTGTAGTCAGGTGGGAAACAGGCAAACGGAAGAGAGTTTCACAAGCGTGCACTTCTAAAAAAGAAGATTTGTTCATGGAATTTAGCATCCCCCGGGTACTTTTAGTGCTAGAAAACACACCTTTTTGGGACTCCCATGCAGCACCAATTTTTAAAACTATATTTCGTACAGAGGAGGACCATGCATGCGCAGCTTCATTTTAATTTAGGCACATATAAAGAGTGGGGAAAATTACTGACAGTGGTTTCAGGTAGACGGGTGTTTTTGTGAAAGATTGGCGAGGGAGGACCAGAGATTGGTGCTCAGACGAGCACTTCACGTGGAAATAATGATTATTACTGCCCAACATTCGCAACCATTTACGTATTCAAGATTCTAATTTTTGTGTTTCGTTTTATGTTTCAGTTTTGTAATATGCATCTTATGCTATAGAAGTTTTGTAATATGCATCGTATGCTATAGAAGTTTTATAATATGCATCTTATGCTATAGAAGGCAGATTTTGCAATCGCAATTCTTTTCTTGATTTCTGTGTTACTCTTACCATCACAGATAATAGTACAACCCAGCTCTACTTGAGTGCATCCACCTGTATAATGGTCTCAGTTGTATATTTGATATTGCATTTTGACACTTCAGCTTTTTTTTATATGCAACTATACATTTTGTCTTATTAGCAGTAAGTTGCGGCTCTTCCATTTCACTTTTATCCATCGATGTTGGAGATAGTTATATAGAGAGAATCTGCATTGGAGTTTGTGGCAAAAAATTTCAAATAGTGAAGGGCGAAGTAAGTATCAGGTTGGCCCTGAAAAGCTTTCTTCGGTGAATAAGCTTAAAAAGATATAACAATGGAAAGCCCCAATGAATATATGGTGTAACGAGCTTGATACAAAATAAATATAATGTAAAGCTACGGAGAATGATATTCAAGATGGATATGGATCAAACATGAAGTCTATTTAAAGTAAATAGTTGACCACAATAGTGAAACTTATTAAACAAAGAAAAATATGTAGTTACAATTGAATTACAAACTTAAAAACAGAAAAATAACAATGCTCTATTTACATAATTTAGTTTATGTGTATAAATAAATAAATAAATAAATAAATAAAAAAGACCATGGTAAACAATATAGATGAGAATTCAATATTCTTTCCGATTCTGATCTAAATTACCGAATCAGTTCTTAATTCCCGATACTGATATAATGTTGATTCTGAATCTATTTAAAATATGAAAATATTACGCTATAGAATTTCCTTTTAGGTGGATTATTGTAAAATCCTATATAATATGTGCATATATTTTCAGGAACGTAAAATACATTTGTCGGGGTTGATGACATGCAGAATTAAGGTTTATTGATAGTTTAAAATCAATAAATTGTAGTTTGATATTTACTGATTTGCATGTCAATGAATTAGCTGAAGGACGGCCGTAGATGAGAAGGCATGTAAATGTTTGGCAGCAAATAGAACAAGACGAATGGAAAATGTCGTGAGCATGCTGTCAATTATTTTTTTTCCAAATAAGATTACATAAATATTTATTAAAAAATTAATACTAGCAATTAAAAATTAAAATTTAATCAACAAACAAACAAACTAACAAAAACAATTAAAAAATCATTTTGGACATCGGAAAATAGGTTCAAATGTTTCCGATTCCGATACCTTAAAAAATTCGGATTTTTGGGATTATTGATTCCGATTAATCGTCTCAATCCTTCAGACAACAGTTTTCTTATTCATAAATTAGAGTGACAAACGGAGGTAATGGTTGAACTTTTTATAACATTTTAAATGCAACCTCTTCCTTTTTCTTATGCATTAATCACGCGTTAGAGTGAGGTTTATAATGATGGCTTTTTATCTTCAATTGACACGATCACAATCTTGATCGGGCTAAAGGACGATTTTACAGAGATTTTTGTCCATCTAATCATCTGCTTCCTCTTGGTGGCTTCCTAATTATTTCTAATACAACGGTGTCGTTATTGGTCGTCAGTACATGTCTAAATCATTGTAACCGCTATTCCGCCATTTTCCCCGCAATCGGTGGAATGCATGATACAACAAGCTTGTAAGAAAATAAATGTAATGTCCACTTCCAGAGAATGACACCCAAAAGGGAATTCGGTCACACGTGGCGTCCAGATAAAGTAAGTAGGCAACAAGATCACAGTGTAGTATCTGTTCTGATGCCACACTTCACCTTTTCTGTCCTCGGTCAGTGGAATAGAAATCCTTAATGATTGAGACAATCTTTATTTTTATTCCTATCCAAAGTGCCACTTTTTGGGGAGCTGGATTTTCTCCACATGAAAACCGACCTGTGTCTAACTCTGCCCTCGTGGGGGGGGGCAACTAAATAGGAACCACCACTTTCAATACATAGTGTTACGTCATCACTTCACGTAGCCTAAAGTTTCTTGCCTTTTTTTTGTCACGTATCTTTGTTTATATTATAGTTAGCTTTAATTCCGCCTATCAAATCAACATCGTTATATTTTTGTTTGTGTTAGTTATGAAAACTAACATTCCTTTCTATTAAAACATTTTAACAAATACTTTTATCTGTAAATATTCATTTCGCCATGAGAACATTACTTCTGACATTCTATCGTTACAAATAATAATAGCGGACATAATAATTGTCGAGCAGCAGATCTTTCTGCAATGCTCGGCCATTTTCTAACAATAGTAGGGTTAGTGTAGACTCAAAAGTATTTGTCGGAAAACGAACGTTGGAGAATGACAATTCGAAAACTATCAATATCTACTCTAACCATGGGTTGCATAATCTTTTTTACATAATTTAGAAAAAATCACGGAAATCTCTCCCTGTAAAAACTTCAGCTGAAAAGAAACCCGCCAAAACACAAACAAAACAAACATGATCGATAATGCCTAGTCTAACACTTTACGAACCAATCCCGTTTTTGTTTGAGTACTAGAAGCTGCATAATGCAGACATTTATCTTTGTGCGTATGTATAATAGATGATGTCATTTGTTTACAAGGAAGTTCGAAAATGGAAAATAAATAAAGAGAGAAACAATCAAATCTATCTTTTTTTCCATCTTTCTCACTTCGGGATTTCTGAAGTGAAGTAAGAAGTCTCCGCAACATGCCCATAAAAATACAAACAAATAAAAAAATGTTTAACTTTACATTTATGTTTTCCATACCTATTTGCAGAACATTGTTTTTGTATTCTGGGTCCACGAACTGTGAAATATTTTCCGGGAGAGCTTACTAAAATGTAGTTTTCGTTTTTTTTTTCAACGCCTTCGTTTCGATACACCTTCACTTTCTTTGACTTACGATATTGTTCATAGTTAGTATTCGTAGTTTTGATAACCGTATCTCTGTAACAATGTTATATAATAAAAGATCTCAGGTCGGATGGAAAGAATTTTCGATATGTCAGAGGTTAAATGATGATCTCAGCGGGTAACTGAAAGGTAAAAATATGAGGTGATTTCTGAAAAGGTGATTTCTGTTATATTTGTGTCAGACTTTCGGTCCAAGCATTTAGAACGATACAAGAAAAAATAAAGCTGGTATAACATGATGGCCTAAGCATACTTTTCACACTGTCTTCAAGCTAGCGAATTTCCCCTTAAATATCAACCTTATGGGTCCGTGTTAATAGATGAGACGATATTCTTGATGTTAACCTGTGTAAAATCTGCTATTGAGTGAATAATAATAATAATAATTCCATAACTATGAAGATGATAATAGTTGTTTTTTTTTACGAAAGTGAGGTTACAAAAATGTAGCTTAGCGAAAGCTGTTTTACATTGTAGATAAAAAATAGTCACGTAGGTTTTGTCTATGAGTCTGAACTGAACAATAAAGACTGAAGATAACCCACTCTCTATAGAAACCCGAGCCTTTCGCATGCTAGACAAGCACTCTACCAACTGAACAAACACGTTTTTGTACAAACTTTGTTTTCACGTTACGATCTACTGATTAATTAATGCTTAACATTTTATTTCTTAAGAAATAGCTGTGATTAAAATGTTAATTTAAATATTATTAATTTAAATTTATCTTCATCCCATACTGGTTGTGTCAATAATTTAATGTAAAATCTACCTTTTTTTAATTATTATCATTCGTAAAATCTTCACGTTTAAAGGGAGATAACTCCATTTAGTAATTTTTACCAATTTATCAAAATTTTCATTTACTCTAAACAAGGCACACTTTAACCGAAGCGTAAAAGGTGACTATGATAAGATTTACAGAATATGGGAAAGCTCGGTTGTGAGTTGAGCTGCATGACAACTGTTCCTATTAAATTTATATTTCTGCATGTTACAAAAAAAACAAAAACAAACAAACTAGAAATAAGCTATACTCATCTAGAGGAGGGGTGGACTTTTGCTGCAAATCGGGTTGGTCGAGTCTATTTCTATTGAGGGGGGATACAAATGTAACAGGTTGATCGAAGACCATTTTGTGGAAGTACTTGTAAAGCAAGTATAGGGATGCAACAGTGCAATGATGCGCCCGGGTCTTGGATTCGCACACTGTGCGGTATCTACCATGAAATATATAAATCAAGAAAAATAAATCGTATCATATTGATTATACGACCCGTTGTTCTCATTCTGAGTTTTATTCGCACAACGTTTCGGTCGATATAACTTCACAACTTATATAAAAATAATCTGTCTCTCCACAGATTAATTTGCCTAGGGATTCTAGTCTGTTAAATGCCAGTCAGGGATCCGTTTCAACTGCGCGAGGACACTGACTAGGGGATGCCAACAGGCAATTTTAATAAGCCAAATCGCTTCTTCGTTATGGGTGTTGGATCGATTCTTAGGGAAATACCTAAGATTGGAGCTCAGTCGAGTACTTTTCATGGAAATTACGATAGAAAATTAAAACAAGATAGAGTGCTAAACGCTTAAATTGAGAGAATGTATCTAAGGAATGCCACTCTTTGTTTCATGTGTTAGATTTTCGTATGTACTGAATGGAGATTTTCGGCTCTAATGGCGGACAGTTACAGACAATTGCGTCTTGAAATTGTCTGCAACTTATAACAAGTTCACAGAGCAATCTCATGATAATAGAGATTAACAGCTGTTTATCTTTACTGACTCGACAAAGTCTAAGTGAAAAGAGTGCAATATTGAAGTGAAACGATGATACAGATCAGTGAATAGCTATGTATGTAAGTACGAGCGGTTGGAAAAGAAAAGCAACCAGATTGTGTCGCATACAATTTGTTTCAATTCTAGATACAGGGTGTTCAATATTTACCGTTATAAATGTTATTATTATCTATTTCATAGCAATCAATTACTTGGATTTTACCGTCTGTATAAAACGATACTGAATGTTCAATATCATAATAACACAGGATTTTAATAAGAGAATTCCGATTGTATAGTTGTGCACGCCGGGAAAGTCATCAAGGGATATTGCTAATTCACTAAATGTCAACAGAATGTAAGTTTGGTGAACGCTCAAACGATTAGAAAGAAAATAAAGAGTTTACTAATAAAGCATGGCAGGGTCGCCATCGTACTGTTTGAAGATCAGAAGTGAAGCTGGGGAGAAATCCGAGGAGATCCCTCAGAAACCTAGCAAATTATACGAAATAATCCATTAGGACGATATCTGCCATTCTTATTAATGATCACCAAACATCTTATAAAGACTAAAAGAAAGAATTGTTATCTGAAAGTTTCTGTAAATAAAACGGAAGTAAAAGGCTGAAATCCACTAACCCTTTATGACCTGAATTATTATTTAAAAAAAATTATTGTTGATTTATTGTTGATTTTAGTTAGTATAAAAATACTATGCTTTTAAGATTTTTTACGGTAACGATCTTTTATTATGAAGTTCAATAGTTTAATAGTTCAATAGTTAACGTATCACTGAGAATTTGTGCATTTCATAAACTTACCTTGATTATTATTAGGGCTATGACAACAGAATATTCTTTTCGTCTTTTAACTCTCAAGCATATATCCGACACAGTAAGACACAGTCAATCAACAGAGAATCACATCAGTCTATATACAAACATATAAGATATTAACGGATATATACTCGAGAGTCAAAAAAATAAAAAGAATATGCTGTTGCCAGAGCCCTAATTATTATACATAGTGCTTGAAAAATGTGTGTTAATGACAACAGACAGAATCCTCCATTCTCTGAGACAGCTGACAATGTAAGCAATGGACAGTTGCAATCTGAATATCCTTGGCATCTACTCAGATACTGAACTAATACGTACAAGGCGTGTTTGAATAAATTATCAGTTTATTTATACCGTTATATTCATTTATTTACGACTGAACGAATTAGTTCAACCAGGTCATAAAGCGTTAATCGCATATCAGAGTTGGCACACTACCTAACCTGGCTTTTATTGATCAAAAGAAATTTGACGTTAAGCAGCATGTTAACATTGAAAATGAACGGATTTGATCTCATCCAGGTGATACTAAAACGCAAATTGTTATTTGGGGGCAAGACGTAGCGCCAGTTATCGATTGTGCTATCATAACCGAAATTGAAATAAATACTTTTGATTTCTGTGGGTAAAGGTGCCAAATCGAAACAGAAGAATTATCGTGTAAACGTTATTGAGTAATCATTGTTGATCTGAGCCAAAAGGCATTTCAAACAACGTCGCTGGCCATTCCAATAGGTTTCAACTACCTTACACGAAGCAAAAAGACTAAAGAATAGTTAATCAAGACTGTTCCAAAGTTCATTTACAATTTACATTTTAGCTTTCTATCATATCCAGACCTTTAGTTTATGAATTTCAGTATTGGGTCCATTCTAAGGAGAATAATCACACATAATTTGGATACTTAAAAGACAAAATTGAGAGAAGAACGGGCCAATTTCTCTGAAGACTTCTTATACAGTCGTTCTTAAGCGTTATTAGCAGATTATTGATGTCGTTATTATTTAACATGGGAAGAGTGGGGATGTTTTGCAACTATTCTGTATTACAAGTATACTGTCGCAATTTTCTTACAAATAAATCAACTTTGACCCGTTGACAACGTATTGTTTTACTATGTACGTTTTCAGCGTCCCATTTTTTTTTCGAGTTTAAATTATCCAAATAAACAATTGTTAATACTTCTTGTTTTTTTTACGTCGTTCATTTCCGTATTACATTTAAGTTATTTTAACGCAATTTTCTTACAAATAAATTTACTTAAACCCGTTTACAACCATAAGAGAATTTTACAAAATATTGTTTTATTGTACGTTTTCAGCGTCCCAATTGTTTGGGGTTTTTTTTCGCGTTTAAGTTTCCCAAATAAACAATTGTTAATACTTTCTGCATTTTTTTACATGGTTCATTTCCGTATTACGTAAAAGTTATTTTAACGCAATTTTCTCACAAATAAATCTACTTTAACCCGTTGACACTCTGTTGTGGAGACGCCCACTAATTAGCATACGTGGGCGAATAAGGTATAGATAAAAGGTATCAAGTCAGCAAGACCGGGGAGCTGTGTTCGAACGCCGGATAGGCAAGACGCATGTACCGGTTGCTCCATGAAAGACTTTAACACGCCCTCTGCCGGACAATCTTCCAACTGCAGTACAACTGTAGTACAACTGCACCTTTGTAAATATGTATTATCTTTTCGTCTTAATATATTTGTTTTACCTTTACTTTCTGCGTTCCTGTTGTTATTGATACAGACACAACAGTGGCGATGGGATTTCGAAAAAAAGATTTACGCGTGAGAAAATGCACTATCAAACTCAACAGTGGTATTCGGAAAATAATTTCTCGTCAAAGATTGGAAAAAAAAGTCACTCGGGAATTCAATGTTTAAAACGCAGCAACTACGAAATTGTCGAACGCGATATACTTGCAAAACACCATGATTTTTTTTGTGACTACTTGAAAAGGCAATTCAAAACACGGGACACTTGAAAAAAAACAGCAAGCACTTTATTTCAAAGTGCCTATGAGAGAAAAAAAACTTGAAAGTTGCAGTAACCCTTTCTGCATAGTGCACACAAAAAAAAGTGTTTCGCTAGGATATCGTGAACTTATTAGGTAAACTGTTTTGAAAGAAAAAGTATTTTTTTTCTCAGTGTACTAAGAAGGGATTTTTTTTCTTGTACGTAATTAATAACGTAACAAAAAGGAATCGGTTGTTCGTAGTTATTAAAGAAAGGAAATTATAAAAGTGACTGATTTACTAATTTGAAAAACAAAATGGGGAATCTTATCAAGTTATTCGCGGAAATGCAAATGCGTCAACAAGAAAGAGACGAAGTACAGAGAAGGCGTCGACAAGAAAGAGACGAAAGACAAGAAAGAGACGAATTACAGAAAAAAGAACTACAAGAAAGAGACGAATTACAGAAAAAAGAACAACAATAAAGAGACGAATTACAGAAAAAAGAACAACAAGAAAGAGACGAAAGACAGAATGAACGGCTTCTTAAATGTATAGAGCAAATGCAACTTGGTCAAAAAGATTTGTTGGAAAGATTAACGACTAATTCTGCACAGGAAAGCAATACGACTTTTTCCAACGCAACAATTGTGAATAGCATAGATGTGTTCACGTACTTACCAGAAGAGTATAAAACTTTTGAGGCATACTTAGGTATGAAGATATTTTCGAAACAGATTGCGAAAGCTGGTCAAACGCAAAGAAAGTAAGTTTATTACTTCGAAAGCTTGGTACCAGTGAACATTGCAAATTTGTTGATTTCATATTGCCAAGGAGAATGAATCCGTTAGACTTCGCTGAGACCGTAAAACTTCTTAAGGAGTTATTCGGACCGAACATATTTCTTTTTCACAAGAGATGGTCGTGTATGAACCTTAAGAAAACGGAAGAGCAGGACTACCTGACATATGCGTCAGTAGTGAATAAACACTGCGACAATTTTAAATTATCGGAACTTACGGTGGACGACTTCAAATGTTTAATTTTTGCAAAGGGGCTAGTTTCTACAAAATAATTCAGAGATCCGAAGACGCGTTCTCTCAAAATTAGAGACAGAACAAGGTCTGACACTGCAAAAGTCAGCAGAAGATTATCAAAGGGCAGTATCACTAAACAAAGACTCCAGAGATATAGAAGAAGCAGGAGTGTCGTACATAAGGAAGATTAAAAAAATCTGGCAGAAACGCAGGGCAAAGAAAGTGTGAGACTCGTCAAAATCCAAAAGATTACGCGAGTTATAAATACTCAAACTCTAATTACAGGAAACGAAATTACGATTCAAGTCAAAGGAACTATAGAAAATCGGGAAGAAGTAATAATTGCGGAAGATGTGATGAAAAACATTGGGGAAATGATTGTCCTTACAAAAATATCAGATGCTTCAATTGCGACAAAGTCGGACATAAGAGTATTTGTTGCAGAACAAAATATAGAGTACACCAAATGAGAAAAAACGACAAAGAGAAAGACAATTTACGAAAATATGTGTTGGTTAATATTTTCGGCAAGCAAATAAAAGTTCAACTTGATTCTGGCGTAGATTTGTCGGTAATAAACGTTAGCACTTGAAAAAAACTGGATAAACCGACTCTGAAAAAGTCAAGTAAGGGTGCTAGAACGGTGACAGGAGACTAAATCAAATTCAAAAGAGAAGTCGGCCTGTCCATTAATTTAAATGGCACGACGAAGAAATTGAAAGTCTTCGTAATTAAAGAAAACGAGAATTTATTGGGAACAGATTTTATTGAAAAATTCAACCTTTGGGATAAACCGATGAACGCTTTTTGTAAAAAAATTACCAGCTGCACCACAACGTCAGAAAATATTAAAAATGAACTAAAGAACAAATTCCCAGAAATATTTACTATGGGACTGGGAAGATGCAATAAATTTAAAGCTTCGTTCGAGCTAAAAAAGGATGCAACACCAGTATTTAAGAAAAAACGGAACGTGCCATTCGCCGGATTAGACAAAATAGATAGCGAATTAGACAGACTTGAAAGAACGGGAATTTTATCGAAAATCGAAACTAGCGTTTGGGCAGCGCCTACGGTGTACGTAAAGAAGAAATCGGAACAAATTCGAGTCTGCGGAGATTTTTCAACCGGGTTAAATAATATGCTACAAGATCACCATTACCCTTTACCAAGCCAGGAAGAGATTTTTGCCAAAATAAATGGTGGGAAAATTTTTTCAAAATTAGATTTGTCCGACGCCTATTTGCAAATTCCGATATCAGAAAAATGCTGAAAGATTTTATGCATTAACAAACACAAAGAGTTATTTAAGTATAACCGATTACCGTTCGGGATAAAAGTCGCGCCGGCGATATTCCAGCAAGCGATGGACACAATGTTGAACGGTTTAGATGGTGCTTGTGCATACCTGGATGACATATTCATAAGGAGCGCGTCCATAAGTGAATATATAGAGCATTTAAAACAAGTGTTCGCAAGAATAAACGAGTACGGATTCAAGGTGAAAGAAAACAAATGTGAGTTTTGTCTAGACGAAATCAAGTATTTAGGACAAATAATAAGTAAAGATGGTCGACGCCCTGATCCAGGAAGAGCGATAGCAATTAGGAACATGCCAGCACCACATAACGTGACGACTTTACAGAGCTTCTTAGGCCTCGCGAACTACTACCAAGTATTTATCAAAGGCATGCACGACCTAAGAGCTCCGATGAACGATTTATTAAAGAAAGAAACACCATGGATATGGACAAAAGAATGTCAAGACTCATTTGAGGAAATTAAAAAGACTTTGACGTCAGATTTATCCTTAACTTATTACGACCCAAAATTACAAGTAATTTTTGCGAGTGACGCGAGCGCGTATCGTATAGGAGCATGTATACAGCATATCATGCCAGATGGAACGAAGAAACCTATAGCGCACGCTTCAAGGACCCTAATTCCGCCAGAGAAGGCTTACTCCCAAATAGAAAAGGAAGCATTAAGCATTATTTTCGCGGTGACGAAATTCCACCGTTATCTGTACGGAAGACATTTTATACTGGAAACAGACCACAAGCCCCTAGTGACTATTTTCGGCTCAAAAAGGGCTTACCAGTATATACGGCAAATCGGTTACTCCGTTGGGGTACAATCTTGCTAAATTATGATTTTAAAATAAAACATCTATGTTCGGGAAAAATAGGTCATGCGGATGGATTGTCAAGGCTTATACCGAAAATATGAAAACTTTGAAGAGTCAGTAATTGCAGCTATACGTTCCAATTATGAGGAAAAAATATGGTGGCGAATATAATAAGAGAATTACCAG
The DNA here is from genome assembly GCF_053919585.1 of Euprymna scolopes. Lineage (NCBI taxonomy): Eukaryota > Metazoa > Mollusca > Cephalopoda > Sepiida > Sepiolidae > Euprymna > Euprymna scolopes. The sequence goes on from NC_136498.1 coordinate 51,730,975, forward strand.
TTACGCTTACACATATAAAAAGGGAGGCTGAAAATGACGACGTCATCAAAGACATAAAGAAAAAAATTAAGGGAAAATGACGGGAAAACGCAAAGTATATTTTCCTTATGCAATGAGATATTATTATATAGTGAAAGAGTGGTTGTACCGAAAACCTTGCAGAAAAAAATCTTACGTGATTTTCATACAGGACACCCGGGTATAAATAGGATGAAGACACTTATGAGGAGTTATGTTTACTGGCATAATATGGATGTGGATATTGCATTAACAGTAAACAAATGTAAAGGTTGTGCATTAGCCGCTAAGGCACCACCGATAGTTCATAAACCTTGGAAAAAACCTGACCATCCATGGTCACGCATTCATCTAGACTTTGCTGGACCGATCGAGGGACAATACTACCTAATCATAGTAGATAGTTTTTCCAGATGGCCGGAAGTAAAGCGGGTAAAAAACCCAACGACAGATAACACAATAAGTTTTCTGCATGAAAGATTTGCACGTTTTAGGGTACCAGACATTGTATTCACAGATAACGGAACACGATTTACTTCAAGTGTTTTCAAGGATTTTTGCCAATCGTTTCAGGTAAACCATATAACCACACCACCCTTCCACACCAGATCAAATGGATAAGCGGAAAGGTTCGTAGATATGATAAAACGTGCCCATAGAAAATCGATAGGGACACCGACGGATAAAGCATTACAGCAGCTCCTGCAAATATACAGGATAACTGAGAACCCAAATACACCGTCGAAATTATCGCCAGCAGAATTAATGTTTGCGAGAAAAATAAAATCACCATTTGATAAATTAATACCAATGCAAGCAGTCGTATATAAAACGACACACACATCACGTAAAAGGTTTAAACCTGGTGATCAGGTATATTTTAAATGTTTTAAAAATAATATGTCATATTGGGAGTCGGGTACGGTAGATAAACGTATCGGCGACTTAGTCTACATAATAAAAGGTCCAAAAGGGATACACAAACGACACCAAAATAAATTGAGAAAAAGTCATAGGAATGACAACGAACATGACAAACCTGAGTAACAGGAAGATCTAATTAATATATTATACGAAACGTTTAATATTGAACTACCACAGACCATGCTCGAACCGAGGAGATCGGGAAGGAAAAGAAAGGCTATAGACCCAATGATAATGAACCCCAAAAGGAAAAGATATTGAAATCTACACGACTTCGAATCTTGGGAGGGGGGTGTTGTGGAGACGCCCACTAATTAGCATACGTGGGTGAACAAGGTATAGATAAAGGTATCAAGTCAGCAAGACCGGGGAGCTGTGTTCGAACGCCGGATAGGCAAGACGCATGTGCCGGTTGCTCCATGAAAGGCTTTAACACGCTCTCTGTCGGACAATCTTCCAACTGCAGTACAACTGCACCTTTGTAAATATGTATTATCTTTTCGTCTTAATATATTTGTTTTACCTTTCTTACTTTCTGCGTTCCTGTTGTTATTGATATAGACACAACACACTCATAAGGGCATTTTACAATGTATTGTTTTATTGTGTACGTCTTCAGCGTCCCAGTTGTTTTTTTCGTGTTAAAATTAAAAGATATATAAAAATTTGAATTTAATTTTAAGTATTATGGTATCTGTTCAGTGCACATTTACCTATAAGTATGGAAAACCACTTATAATTCAATGGCTGTAAGTTTTTTTCTCAAAAATAAACAATTATAAACATAACGACTCATAGAAATCTATATTCTTTTTCATTTCAATATACTTTCATTAAGATGTTTCTGTTATATCAAAAAAAAAACTATTTTCTTTACGTCACAAGTATCAGCTCATACATTAATTCCATAGCTCATATAACATACTGACCCAACGGGGCACGGGCAGTCTAGCATATATATATATATATATATATATATATATATATATATATATATATATATATATATATATGTGTGTGTAAAATGGTTGAATAGATTGGTTTCCTAAATTTAAATTCAATGAAACCCAAGTGATAATTAAAGAGTGCTCAGTGAAGGATAGAGCTGGTATATAGCCTGTTTGTTATGCAAATATTGAGATTCCATTGAAACATGTCTGCACATGTGTAACCAATAATGTTGTATAATAAGCAGACTATATATATATATATATTTATATATATATATGTATTATTATTTATATAAGTTATGATAAAATATACTGCAATTAAGCTACACTATTTTTCGGCGTTTCATACTCCTAAGTACTCGTCAGGCTAATTCTGTGTAGCTTAATTGCTACATATATTTTTATAACTTACAACATAACTTTATTCACCTAATATATATATATATGTTATATATATATATATATATATGTCATAAAAATGTTGTATGAATTTGTGTCACAGAGGACGTAGATTAGAGAGACGTATTTAGATTAAAATGACAATGTTTTTGTATACTTGAAATAAATAATTCTTTGAGAATCCAAGTTGGCTCATTTGAGAAGTGTGACGTAGTCTTGGTTACAGACATGCATTAAATCTGCATCATAATAAGCAACAAATACATTTGTGCATGTATACATCTGTGTATTCATTTGTATGCGTGCATTTAAGCAATTGTGGATGCTGCCTATAATTGTACATTAGGCGACATCGTATACATTATCATCATCGTTTTAAAACTCTCCACCTTTCCCTCTTCTTTCTTGTGTTATCAGATGGGATTTGAAACGGCGACAAACTAAACAATAACTGCCAACGACCATAGCGAAAATAACACTCATTGTTTAGTCGACTTTGACTCTCACTTTTACTTTTATGACAATTCTATTGCGCTAAAACTAACCCCCGACGCGCGACTTTGTATCTAATGGCTGTGAGAAACGGCGACAACGTGCTCCAGGCTCTAAAGAGACTGTCGAGCAGCTTTGAAGTATCTCTTTAAAGATAATAGCGTTGTTTGAGGTAGTGATAGCTTTGATAAAAAGTCTTTTGAAAATGTGAGTTTCAGTTTCGTTCTATCTCTCTTTTCCTTTTGTATTTCCTGTATTTATTTAGTTATTTATTTTATCTTTTCTTCGTGCTTACCAAACTATATACTCACATACTTTAATCATATATTTCCTTTCTTATGAGGTAATGCTTATTGCAATCCAATGGTAGGAGTGAAATAAGATTTTATCGTTATGCTTCGGAATTTTTGCGATGAAGATTGATAATGTTCAAGAACCCAGATAGAAAAGCTAAATGATAATCAGCTCTAAGAAACAGTTTTCTGAAGGTTGAAGGTTCAATCTTCAACACGGGCGATGCTAATCGTCCAATTGCGAATCGCTTAATACTTCTACGCAGTCATGATTGGCGGAACGCGAGCAAGCTACCTCCGTAGATGAAATAACAAGTGTCGTTTGAAATTCCATACAGTTCCTCGAGTTCGACATAAACATTGCTGAGCCCAGCGAGACGCACCTGAGAGTGGTTTAAATTAACATTGGCCGAAACATCGCAGATGATAACGGTAGTTTGAATGACCCAAATTATACAGATTTAATTTTGTTTAATATTTTGTTTTTAATACAAACTAGTTTTTGACTACAGATTTTATTTTTGTTTTGACTCTTTTAATACCACCAGTAAAAGAACACTATCCCAACAAAAAAAGAAGGTAATTTCTGTGAGGATACTATCAGGACAACCAAGCAGCTACTATACAATCCTCTAAAAGGAGGAGCTAATGCCTGGGACGATGATATGATAACAAACGAACATATACTATACTGTCACCCCAAAAGAGGAGGTAATTCTTTGAACGAGCACACTACACACTACACTACCTCCCCCAAAACTGAGGAGGTAATATAGGAGTTTTGCATCATGACAATAGAATAGATACTAAACTTCATCTCGTCTAATTGAACATTGACATATAGAACAATAGTCTGAAAAAGTATTGTGAATTGAATTGAGCTTTAAAAGAGAGTGCACTTGTAAAATTAATCAAAGTAATGCTATTATTATGTAATGAGTGTTTTTATTAGACGAAAGGTACTAAATATTCGTATATGTTTCGTTGTTCTTATTTAGTGTTCTTGTTTAGATGACGACTTATATATTTGTTGTTGTTCATGTTGTGTGCTGTGAGAGATAACATTGGTGACATTAACAGGTACATGTAAAGAGAGAGACAGTTGTACATTTTTATAAACACAAAGTTCATATTAATAAAATTTCACTTTACCTTTGTTTTAGTGATGATGATTTTCACAAAGTTCTTATGACATAAATGGACAATACCTTTTCTGTTGAATAACAACACGAAGACGCAGATACAAAAGATGAAGTTGTTTTTATTATTCGATATGACCGGTCAATGGCTTTGCATCCAGGAATTCAAGTCTTACATGATTTCTTCTCCTAACGTCGCTTCCAAGGTTCCATGTCAGCTCTCTCTCTCTTCTCCCCGACTCTGATCTGACTCTCGTCTGACTCTCTCTAACTAACTTCGAACTCTTTCCTATATTGAGAAATCGCATGTATATCTGGTCAACATGACTATAATTCACGTTTTATCAACATGTGCGATTTGCACGTTTTTGAAACCATTTCTGATGACCAGGAAATTTCCCATTTTCCTTGTTGTTTTGCAAATAAATTTAACCTACTTATCTAATTCTGTAACCCATATTTTATTATGCATTCTTTCTAAGAATGTGAATAGTTTCCAGCCAAATTTGTATTTATTAAATATTTTAACAGAATCAAAAATTTACTGGACATTCCATTTAAAACCTATTGTTCTTTAAAACTTATCTACAGGGTTCGATTCCCGTTTTATCTGATATTATTTTCATTTAAGTAATTCTCTTTTTTATTACTTACATGAAAAGAGCTGTCCCTTTTTCATGTAACACTATAATAAAGTTCAAAACCGGTTTCAGAACCTACGGGATAATGCCTTTTTTACTCCCTTGCAACCTCTTTCCCAAGAAAAAGGTGTTGCGTTTCTGTCACTGCCCTATCATTATTTTCATGACAAGTACTCGACTAAACTTCAATCTATAGCCCAAGCCTGGAAATTTTAACAACAAGCATTCGTCTAGCTACAACCACTAGCAACAATTCCTCTCACTCGCGTACATCTAAACGCATATGCAATGAACAAAGCATTTTTTCCTAGTACTCTCAGTTTGTGGAACTCTGTTCTGCGGGTGTACTTCCCAGCTAACTAGAGCATGGTCATCTCAAGTTCAATGTAAACAGGTTCTTATTGAACTGCCTCCTTAAATATTCAAATTTTCATCACTAACAATCACTTCGCTGTTGCCTCATTGGCCACATTACGCTTAGAGCAAAGTGTCCTAGATAAGTGGTGATTCTCTTGTAAAAACACTTGGCTCCCAACAGACAGTTACCCAATCGCAATTATTAATACAAGTATAATAGTACAGTAAATAGAAGTAACAGTATAATTTCGACTTCAGACAAACATATATAAAAGGATAGACTTACTAAATATAAACTAGTCTCTTTGTAAGGTCACTAACCACATGTCGCAGAAACAGGTCCGGAGGAAATAAGAACAATGAACAAACAATGTTGTTGCTTTGGGAATTAAACTGAAAAAGGGAAGAGAGAAGTAGGAACGCCCAGCTACGCCTTTTATATGGGACACCACATGACTAAATACCCCCCTCGTTTTTAGGTTATCAAAGATTTCACGTGCTAAGAAAAAGTGAAGGTAAAATATGCTTTATCCCTTCTTCATTAGAAATAGTATTACGATGCGAAAATAATTGATAACCAATACAGTTTCAAAAGAAAATTAAATTTTTTTAAATCTTAAGTTCTCTTAATTTTGGAGATTTTTTCTGAAAATTTATCGTGAATCCCCCTTTAATTGCCATTGCTTCCAGGTCCACTCTGACCCGAACTGGTAGTACCTGTTAGGTTCCCAACTATGGGTTAAATAGAAACGGACATGAAAAAAAAAACAAACAAATATATCCTATTAAAAATTGGATTCGGCATTAAATAACATGAAAAGTGTTAATATGCCGTAAAACAAAACCAACCAACCAACCCTAAACATTTATTACTTTCGAGTAAGAAACAGAATTGTAGGGTAACCAAAAGAGGAAAATTTTAAAAATCTGAAAAGCTTATTTTAATTTATAATTTCTATAGTGTGATTTGGACTGGTGTGTTGGAGTCACTAGAAGAAAGGGGAAGGTGGTTTAATCAACAGCTACCAAGCTACATGAAACGTAGCCTTAGTTACTTTAATTAGGTGAGACGGCTAGACGAAAGGGAAATGGGAAAGGGGTGTAATCAATCCTTCAGCGGTTGATTTCTATCGTAACGAGTATATATATATTCTTGACAATATTTGCTTAGTTTCAGTTATCATAATAGTGGTAAGAATTGTTAAGAAAAACTTAGTTTGAATTAAAAATTAAGTTAAGTTAAAAAAACACCCGACTAGTTGAAACCACCGTCAATAATTTTCCCCACTCCTTATCTGTGCCTAAATCAAAACATAGTTTCCATGAACAATGCTTCTTTCTTAGAACTGCACGCCTGTGGAACTCTGTTCCGCTTGCCTGTTTCCCTCCCGATTTCAACCTGGATGTCTTCAAGTCCAACACAAACAACTTCCTGATGAACCGCCCCCTAAGTAATGACACCTTATCAATTCTCCAATATTATTGCTACACTATCCCATTGATTACTGTACACACAATAACGCTTATCCCCGAGTGGCAATTGGGCCTTGATAAGTGGTGAACTCCATGTAAAAAAACCTTAATTTTAATATAATTTAAAAATTTATTATAAGCCTAAGATTCTAAATTATATAAGAGAATAAGTCTAATCTATTTTATAAATATGTTATAATAGTCCTCAGAACAAATAAAATAGACGAAATCATAGAAAAATACAATAACACTACCTCTATTTTTATATGTAATTTATTAAAGTTGCTAATATTCATTTTATTAGAGTTAAATTATATATAATGGATAGCATCTTAATAGCAAATGCAAATGTATAAACATTAATTAAAATTTTTAATGTAATTGTGTCATATTGATATCATTTAAGTATATGATTTACGTATTTTATTCCTTAAAGCATATACATTTAGATAGCTGGGATAATCGAAAAATTTACAGTTTAAACATGTGTACTAATTTTAAGGTTAATGAGAAATTGATATTACGGTATTCTACTAGAGAGAGGGATAAAATGAACTAAAACCCTGTATGGTTTGTTTTTTTGTTTAATCATAATATTGATTACAGAAATTGTTAGATTAAGATAATACATAATAAAGCTAGGGATGTATATTATTATAAGTTTTACTATACAAGTAATAGTTGTGTATCATTACAAGTTTTACTATACAGGTAATAGTTATGTATCATTACAAGTTTTACTATACAAGTAATAGTTGTGTATCATTACAAGTTTTACTATACAAGTAATAGTTGTATATCATTACATGTTTTACTATACAAGTAATAGTTGTATATTATTACATGTTTTACTATAAAAGTAATAGTTGTGTATCATTACATGTTTTACTATACAAGTAATAGTTGTGTATCATTACAAGTTTTACTATACAAGTAATAGTTGTATATCATTAACCATTTTACTATACAAGTAATAGTTGTGTATCATTACAAGTTTTACTATACAAGTAATAGTTATGTATCATTACAAGTTTTACTATACAAGTAATAGTTGTGTATCATTACATGTTTTACTATACAAGTAATAGTTATGTATCATTACAAGTTTTACTATACAAGTAATAGTTGTGTATCATTACATGTTTTACTATACAAGAAATAGTTGTGTATCATTACATGTTCTACTATAAAAGTAATAGTTGTGTATCATTACATGTTTACTATACAAGTAATAGTTGTGTATCATTACATGTTTTACTATACAAGTAATAGTTGTGTATCATTACATGTTTTACTATACAAGTAATAGTTGTGTATCATTACATGTTTTACTATACAAGTAATAGTTGTGTATCATTACAAGTTTTCCTATACAAGTAATAGTTGTGTATCATTACATGTTTTACTATACAAGTAATAGTTGTGTATCATTACATGTTTTACTATACAAGTAATAGTTGTGTATCATTACAAGTTTTACTATACAAGTAATAGTTGTATATCATTACATGTTTTACTATACAAGTAATAGTTGTATATTATTACAAGTTTTACTATACAAGTAATAGTTGTATATCATTACAAGTTTTGCTATACAAGTAATAGTTGTGTATCATTACAAGTTTTACTATACAAGTAATAGTTGTATAGTATTACATGTTTTACTATACAAGTAATAGTTGTATATTATTGCATGTTTTACTATACAAGTAATAGTTGTGTATCATTACAAGTTTTACTATACAATTAATAATTGTATATTATTACGTTTTACTATACAAGTAATAGTTGTGTATCATTACAAGTTTTACTATACAAGTAATAGTCGTGTATTATTACATGTTTTACCATGCAATACATAGCAATCCTTTACCTGTGTCTTCCTTAGATAGTTCTGAAATGATTAATACAAAAACTGAACCGATACTCTTTGTTATACAAAATAAAACTTCCTCATTTTTAAACGAAGGTGAAGTTATCTTCTTTCATTAGAAGGGGATGCATACTTTATACCTACAACTTGGATACATTCACATCTACTGAAAATTTGTCAATATATCTAGTTACTTAATTATACATACAGAATATGTCATACCTGTACTGTATTGTACTTCAAATCAAACTGACATTACTTAACTCTGCTGTTATCTTAAATATTCACTTTGGGAAACAAATTTTTAGTTTAATTCTTAATATCAAGCAATTCTGTAACACGTTATCCTATTCCTAAGCTAACATATAAATAAAAAAAAAATTAAAGGAAAAAAATCTTATACCATATAATTCTGTACTAATAACCTGTTGCAAATATAGTTGCATCCACTGCATGAACTTTTACGCATCCTCTCTTCCAGTAACAATGAAATAGCAATGCCCCTTACTCACTTTGAGGAGTGTAACTTTTCAGTAGATATATAACTTTTACAAACTAACCCAGTAACATTAACTACACACGCAGGGTCGCAGAAATACCTGGATTAGGACCCGGGCGCGGGACAAACCCTTCCAGTGCTGATGGACCCGTAGATCTTCCCAGGTCATCCGTCTAGGCGAATGAAAACTCTGAAGCTAAACTTAAAGGGAGGGAGAGCTTACTTAGTCTTGAATGACAACCTTCCTAGAGCTGGTGACTAAACAAATTACCGGTTTGCAAACCTAAACTGCTTAAGGAATAGATAGGCTCTGTCTATCGCCCGGCTTCCATACCACTTCTATTAGCCAGGCGCAGAGGTATTATTACAGGGATTCGACAGAGACATTCAGTGGTCAATCTTGTTTCCTGAATAGGGCAATGAACGCCGTTTTCCCCGCTTCCGACACATTCCATCCCTCGAAACTTGGCACCTGAGAGTGCTTGACACTTCAAAAGTATGGGGACCTGATCTCATCCCAGCTGTGCTATTAAAAAAATGCTTCGCATAAGTAGCTTCAGTTCTCTCCAAACTTTACGACCGATATCTTAATGAATCTTGCTTTCCTGGCTGCTGGAAAACTGCTTCTGTGGAACTAGTTTTCAAGAATTCTGGCGAAAGAACTAACCCATTAAATTATCACCCCATTATCCTCCTCCCACTTTTCGCCAAAATATTTGAGTCTATAATAAACCAAGCTAAGTCAATCACCTTACAGATGCTTATGACCAACCAACAATATGGATTTAGGCAAGCCCGTCCCACAGCAGATATTCTAACTGTAATCTCTGAACGTATATACCATTCACTGGATAAAGCAGTGGAGAGTAGAGCTGTAGCTCTAGATATATCTAAGGCTTTTGACAGGGTATGGCACGAAGGTCTTCTCAGGGAAATCAGATCATAGGATATAACTGGACGAATACTCAACAAAATTAAATCCAGAGAAAAATCCAGGTTGTTCTCGACGGTCGTGGATCTAAACAATAGGATATAAATGCGGGAGTGCCTCAGGGGTTTATCCTTGGACTTTTATTATTCCTAATATTCGTAAATGACCTCCCAGACAAAATCGTTTCTAAGATGGGTATATATGCTGATGACACCACGCTCTATAACAGGGACAGGAAAACAAATGAACATATATCCAAGGAAATAGCAAAAAAACAAAAAAAAAAAAAAAACAAACAAACAAAAGAAAACTAGAGGATGACCTCTAATCTGTAGTGGAATGGGAACAAAAATGGGTAGTCACATTCAATGCTGCCAAGATTAAACTTGCTTCCTTCAATAATTACAAGAAACATTCTCTACCACCAATAGCAATGGCCGAAGACTCATAATATGAAGGTACTTTTTTAAACTCCTCGGACTAATGTTCACAGGAAACATGAGTTGGAACAGTTACATTGAGAGCATTGCCAGGACCGCTGCGAAGAAGGTAGGCTCTTTCTACTGTGCTCGACAGCTAACATATACTGTACCTCTATTAGGCCACGATTCGCCACTGTATTGAGTATTGTTGCCATATTTGGGCTGATACATCTGCTACTAGTCTCTCGCTCCTAGTCAAGGGTCCAAAGAAAATCGCCTACCTGATAAGTCCTAAACTGTTATCTAAGCTTCAGCCGCTGACATTTACAATTTCAGTTAAGGAAATACTTTTTTAGGTTAATCCACATCTTCTTTAACCATTGGCTAATTATAATAAGTGTTAAACCAAATCTAGTTATTGTAAAATACAGTAATATGCAAAGTATTATTAGATAATTAACAGAAGATAACTATCTATATACTCATAATGAAGGCGTGCATATATATATATATATATATATATATATATATATATATATATATATATAATGGGTTAAGATATACCTATGAGTAAAAAAAAATGATACTAAATATATATATATGTATCTACAAGTATATCGATACTATGCATCTAAATAAGTTCAATTTGTAGAATCAAATGAAAGGGATTTAGATGGTAAAACCTAATACATTATTATTGAAACGAATTGATGTTTATTATTATAGAAAAGAATTGATGTTCATTATTATTGAAATGAAGTGATGCTAATTATTATTGAAATGAAGTGATGTTTATGATTATAGAAATGAAGTGATGTTTACTATTATTGAATTGAAGTGATATTTATTATTATTGGAATGAAGTGATGTTTATGATTATTGAAATGAAGTAGTGTTCATTATTATTGAAATGAAGTGATTTTTTATTATTGAAATGAAGTGATGTTTATTATTATTGAAATGATGTTCATTATTATTGAAATGAAGTGATGTTTATTATTATTGAAATGAAGTGATGTTTATTATTATTGAAATGAAGTGATATTTATGCTTATAGAAATGAAGTGATGTTTATTATTATTGAAATGAAGTAATGTTTATTATTATTGAAATGAAGTGATATTCATTATTATTGAAATGAAGTGATGTTTATTATCATTGAAATGAAGTGATGTTTATTATTATTGAATGATAAAAGTGAAAACACTGAAATAATTATAATGTTAAAAAATATAACAATTACTTTCAGTTAACAGGATAGTGTCAAAGTTGTATGCATATATGTATATAAGTATATATATATATATATATATATATATATATATATACATATATATATATATATATATATATGATGTTTCCAAACTTTTTGTACATGAATTTAAAATTGACGAAGACTCTTGTAAATTCAGTATGTTATTTGTATATATCTTCTAAGATGACTGAGGAATTTTTATGATTTTAGATTCCCATGAACAGCTACAGCAGGAATTGTAATGCACGCTACTTAAGCCTAATTATTGCAGTTGGTGAATTTAAAAAATGGGCGTGAGAACGATATGCAATCTATTTTAAACTTGGAAAAATGCCAAAGAAATTTATGGAAAGCTTCAGACTGCTTTGGACAATCTTGCATAAATCAAGCATAAGTTTTTGAGTGGCATAAGAGATTCAAGGAATGCAGTTAAGTTACGAATTTAAAGCAACCGACCCTGACGGTATTGCAATTATAGTACTCAAAAGACTTCAACCAGAACTAGCGCCCATCCTTACAAAACTGTTTAAACGTTGTCTTAAGGAGAATTGCTTCCGATCATCCTAGAAAGTCTCATCAGTATTCCCTGTATTTAAGAATTCAGGTGATCGCTCATCTTCCTCTCAGTACAGGCAAATAAGTCTCCTGTGTGTCATGAGTAAATTGCTGGAATTTGTGTTAAATAGAGAAGTAATCAACCATCTAAACAAAAATAGCCTTCTTAGTGACCGCAATATAAATATAACTTCATTTCAATAACTGTTCCAATATGGTTTTCGTTCTGCTAGATCTACAGCAGATGTGTTTACAGTTATATCTCATAGGTTAGCAAATCTCTCGACGCAGGCTATCTTTCTAGGGAAATTGCTCCTGACATATCAAAGGCCTTTGGTAGAGTATGGCATAAAGGTTTATTTAACAAGATCTCCTGCTATGGTATAGCTGGAAATATCTACTAAATTATTAAATCATTTCTCTCTGATAGGTTCATAAGAGTAGTGGTTGATGGGCAGAAATCAGAAGCTATGTATTAATGCTGGGGTCCCTCAGGGGTCCATCCTGGGCCCAACTCTCTTCCTGATCTATATTAATGATCTTCCAAATCACATCCTTACATCATTCGTAGACATTTATGCTGATGACACTACTATCTATGGTAGCACATCTAAGACGGTAAACGACCAAGTTCTCTCTGATTCTCACTCCTCTGATCTTGAACAAGTGGTACAATGGGGAAATAGGTGGCTTTTTACTTTTAATGCATCCAAAGCCAAGCTTTTATCTTTACATCATCAACGCTCTGATTTCCATCTGATATCAATTGAAATGAATGGCTCTCGTCTTGGGAAGGCCTCATGTTTTGACAAACTTTTGGGCTTGACCTATACTCCTGATCTTAAATCGAACACATACATTAAATCCGTTGCCAAGGTCGCTGGAAAAATGGTCGGATCCTTCTATCGATTCAGTAGATATCTCACTGCTGATGCAATTCTCTATCTATATAAGAGCCAGGTATGTCCAAGGATGGAGTACTGTTGCCACATTTCGGCAGGAGCTGCTAGAAAGGACTTATCCTGCCTTGATAGAGTTCAAAATAGACTTCGTGACCTCGTAGCGGATGTCCTTTTCCTTTCCCTGCAACCTCTTTCTCACAGAAAAGACGTTGCGAGTTTGTCTCTGCTTTATCGTTATTTTCATGGCAAGTGTTCGGTTGAGCTCCAATCTATGCCCCCCCCCCTCGCCAAACTTTCACAAGAAACACCCTTCTAGCAGAAAACACCATCACTAATTTCACCCACTCTTTATCTGTGCCTAAACCTAAACGTAGATTCCATGAGCAAAGCTTCTTTCTTAGAACTGCACATCTATGAAATTGTCTTCCGTTTTCCTGCATACTAGCATGGTTGTCTTCAAGTCTAACGTAAACAAGTTTTTGATGAGCCGTTCCATATAAGTTAACAAATTTACCGAATTTCCATTACTAACGATTACTATATTGTCCAATTTCTACTGTACACTATTTAACCCTTATCCTCGAGTGGCCTCTTGGCCTTGATAAGTGGTGATGCCTATGTAAAAAAAAATAATGAGAGGTAAGTCAGAACACCAGAGTTGATTCGCCAATTGAAGAATTTCATGGCTAAACTGTCGTATGTCTATAAGGACAATAAGTGTACAGTTCGATGTCAGTGTTGGAACTGTAAACACAAGATGTAGAAGATTTGCGCAAGGTTAGACCCAAGTGAGCTTTGACCAAGATGGGTATCAAGACAGTTCCTAACCCACCTTATAGTCTAGACCGCGCTCCTTATGACTTTTAGCCAAAGTAAAACCTTCGAGGCTAAGGTCGTCATGAGATAATTGAGAAGATGGAAGAGGCTGTTATGAGGGTCATTGATACGCTCATACAAAAGGCCTTTTATGCGGCCTTGTAGAAGTTGTGGGAACAATACGTGCATTGTTGCCGAAGGAGATTACTTCGAAGGAGACTAGAGTTTTTTGTGTGTGCTATGATTAAAAGTGCCCATATGAAAAACAGTCTGAAAACTTATTGAAGGTACCTCATATATATAATGCTCTCATATATATAGAGAGAAATAAAAAGGAACAAACCGTATTATGTGTTCATCAACGTTTCGTCTTTATTTCGAGACTTCCTCTGGATGAATATACATAATACGGGTTGTTCCTTTTTATTTCTCTATTTTGTCGGAATGCTATTTCCATTATTTTCATCATATATATATATATATATATATATATATATATATATATATATATATGTGTGTGTGTGTGTGTGTGTGTGTGTGTGTGTGTGTGTGTGTGTGTGTGTACAAGTTCATTGGAATAAGAAATTAGGGAAATGAAAATTAAATGAAAAACGCATCCAAACTAAGAATGAAAAATATTTTAGTGGGACCATTCTACGCATTTCTAAAATAAAAAAAATATGTTGTCTTCGTTTTTCATGAACTGAAATCAATGAAGACATATCGGATTAATATAGGAAATATGTCTATTTTGTTTGTTAAATTTTTAGCAGAATTTTTGCTCCGTTTTACTCAAATCTATTTTTATTACTTTTCTTTTTATTCGTTTGAAATTTCTTTTTCTCATCTTCTTTTTTAATAAATTTTCTTTTGGCTGAGTTCAATGTTAGCTTTGGCAAGTCATAGGCCAGACATTATCAAACTGTTTTTACCGAAAACATATCCAAATACCCATGCCCTCTAGCCTTCGTTCAAATTTGACTCTAATATGACAAAGAAATGACCTCAATAATAGTAACGCACGACCCATTAAAAAACGGGAAAGAAGGAATTTACCGTAGCCAAATATTCAATGGAAGGAAGGACAAAAAAACATGATGCTAAATTGAAACACGTCAAAAATATAATCGAATTTTTACTTTTGATTTCACTATTACCAGACTAGAGTATTGATCTATTCTTCATAGTACGAGGGTCGTTCCAAAAGTAATGCCTCCTATTTTTATTCCGCCCGAATGGATCAGAGGTGAATTGCATTTTTAGAATGACTCAACTTGTGCATTCATGATCTGAACGTTTCAGCTCTCTGTAGCAGATATTGACGGTGTGAGCAAGCCCTTCTGTTAGTGTGCGTCAGAAGCAGAGATGTGTCATTGAAATCCTCTATGCAGAAAAAATGAAACCGATCAACATTCACCGGCGCCTGTTGAAATGTTACGGAACAGATGCAGTTGGTGTCATCACAGCGAGGACATGCATTCATCGATTTCAGAGTGGCGACGGAGATGTGGGTGATATAGCGCGCTCTGAGCGCCCATGATCAACCACCATCCCATCGCTGGCAAAAGTGCATTGAGAATAGTGGTTATCATGTACAAAAATAAAGTCTCGAGCACAACAGGTCGCTTGTTTTAATGGTACAACTTCCGTTTTCGTAGTTCTTCAACGTTTTTGGTTTAAAAAATGGGAAGCCTTACCTTTGAAACGGCCTGCGTATACTAGTCACCTTTACCAACGTTTTGGCATACTTGACTTATTTGTTTTTGAGGTTTTTATACGTAAAAAAACAATAATAATTTTTCTTTAAAACAATAAAATAAAGCAGGAACAGATATTAATAAGATATATTTATTTCATTAACTAAATGTGTTTAATAAGACTAATTCAAACATAACGGTCAACTTAACATTACAGAACTGGTGTTGAGAATACGTACTCAACAGAGGCTGGGCTATTTGAATTAGGTGGCTTTTTTACTGACGTCTCTACAAAGTTTTACTAAATCTTTCCTTCCAAGCTCCATTTTCTATTTTCAAGGAAATAGTGAGTTTATAGCCACCCTAGTCGCTCCAACAGGAAAGCAACAACGCATTTTGTAGAGAGCTGAATGCTCTTCCTCATTCAGGGCTAGCTTTTCAAACCCCTCGTTCCGACCTTGTGTCACATTTTCTCGTAATTAGAGAAAGTAAAATACTTAAGCATGACAGTTCAGTGAATTTTCTATTTAAATGTTATGAATGACAGACCAAAGTCAATGTTATTCTTAACTTAACCGCGACTGCAAAACGAACCAAAAGAAATTATTATAAAGACTATGATTAAATGTATTTTCTATTTAACACGGAGGTGTACCAACCCAATAAACGACGTAAATAAAATTAAAGATGTCCAACCGATACGAAATTGAAGCATTAATTGAAATGTCTTTTTTTTTTTCTTTTTTTTCAATTTTTTCTTTTGGGGTTGAGTTCAATGTCAGCTCTGACAAGTCATGGGTCAGACATTATCAAACTGTTTTCACAGAAAACATATCCAAATAGCCATTCCCTCTAGCCTTCGTTCAAATTTGACTCTCATATGACAAAGAAATGACCTCAATAATAGTAACATGGTTAGAGTACTGGGAAAATCAATTGTAAAAGTGATATTCTCCTGAAGGTTCAATCCTCAGTGTGGGCGACCGAAATATACATTTGCGAATTACTTAGGACCTCTATCTAGTCATGGCTGACGGAACAAGAGCACGCTACCCCCGTGAAGTAAATAATAATATACATGATTTTTTTTTAATTTAAAACTAGCAGGACCCTTGTACCGCGTGTTTCCCGGTGGAAGTATGCCCCTCCCCGTAAATAAAACAATTATGTTACACGCTTCAGTTTCATATAGTATGTTCGTCGATTTGACATGAATCAGTTTGATATCGTAGGTTCATCGGTTTGAAATGCTTCAGTAAAATAGCGGGCACTGGCGCCTGTGGCCAAAATGAATGCACCGTGCCGAAGTAACAACGTTAGTATCTATACACTCATTCTTAACAGGAGGGTTTGATTATTCTATGCTTTAAACGAGGGCAGTGTGGCCTATTAGATATCAGGTGTTAATGATATAATAAAAATTAAGGAATGAACTAAAAATTAATTATAACATTTATTACGAAGCGAACAGTGCGTCACGAAGAAAAGAAACAGCAAAAAAAAAAAAAAAAAAAACACTGCGGCGAATAATGCTTCCCGTAGCCTTTAAAATATTCCTTTTTACTTTGTAGTAATTTTTTTCAGCGATTATCATCGAATACAGGCTTAATTTTTAGATTAAAAAAGAAATTTAAGGTAGTATTTTTAATGACTGTAATAGTTGGAGATCAATTTGTAATGATAACGTTCTAACAAATGGAAAACACAGGTTTTTTTGCCACGTTAGTTGTTAATGTTGCTCCTAGCCGTTAAATGTTTCCTTTTTCTGTTGGTAAGGTGTATATAAGTTTTTCCAAAGTATTTTAATAATGTGGAAGCTAAGCATGTAATCTATGATTAGCACCGTAGAAATTTGCGAAAAATTGAAAAGGAAAAATCCAAATTCTAGTCGCAGCAATAAAAACGGGAGTGGTAAAAAAAGCAAGTGTTCACTATACTATAATCACAGATTTAAGCATGTAAGTATTGACAACCGCTTTAAAATTTATGAATAAGTGAAAAATAAAAAAAAAGAAATTGTAGAGGCAACGTTGTTCAGATCTACCAATTCTTAAAAAAAAAAAAATTAATCTGAAAGTTATGCCTGTAAGCGATGCTAATCGTCGGAAAATAAACTACAGAAAACTGAAAAAAGAGAAATCTAAAGGAAAGGGCCAGCATTGTTCAAGTCTGCTAAACCATATAAGGGTGTACCTGAACAATTGGAACCACTCATTACCAAAGTTGATCTTGTCATCTTTTTTCAACTATTTGTGCGGATTATTATCGATTGGACCCTCGGCTACCAGGAAAGGCTGTACATTAAAAAAGTTGGAAAGGGAGTTTCCGTAAGGGGGGGTCGAATTGTTAGGGTGCACCCATGTTTGTATAACGGAATGTGTTGTATCAAAAAAAAAGAAAAGAAAAAAAAAGAAAGAAATGAAAATGAACGGATGGGATGTTTGTAGTGCGAAGTGTTTTCTATGGGATAAAACACGCGCGAAAGGTTTAAATCGAGGGAAGCTGTTTTGTTGTGGTTTTCGACGACGACGACGACGACGACGACGACGACGACGACGACGACGACGACGACGAGGGCGACGACGAAGAATAGTGTTGTAATCGATAGTGTGTTTTAAAGATTCCAAAAGAAAGCATGATGTTAAAATTTGCGAAAGACAGTATAATATGTAAACTGGAGTATAAAAATAAAGGGAACGGAATACCAGTCTGTATTACGAAGTATGTTCAACGGTAAAAAAAACTCGCAAGGGTTTGTAATTTTTCTGTTTTTGATTTGACGTCAACGACGAAAAAGTAGATTCTTATTGTTGATAGCGTCTTTTAAACTTTCTAAAAGAAAGCAAGTAAACTGGTTATTTAACATTCGTTTAATGACTTTCTCTTTCTTGCATTTTTCGATCTTACATAACTGAAATGACCAATGCATTAAATGAACATGACGCCGGACCAAATTCGTCTCTTAGTGACGCCATATTTTAATGTTTATAAAATGAAGAACTGGATTTTGGAATATGAAAATTATCAGCGCTCAGCCAATCAGAATTGGCGGACTTTGTCGAGGGAGGCTTTTTTTTTACATGGGTGTCACCGCTTATCAAGGTCCAGAGGCCACTCAAGGATAAGGGTTAATAGTCATTGTGATTTTAGCATAGTAAAAAGTGGGAGTTTTGTAACTTGGATTACTTAGGGGGACGATTCAATTAGAACTTGTTCACATTGGACTTTTTCTTTTTTTTTCATAGGAATCAACACATTATCAAGGCCAAGAGGCCACTCAAGGATAAGGGTTAAAGAGTGTACAGTAGAAATTGGACAATATAATAATCATTAGTAATGAAAATTTGGTAAATTTAATAACTTATATGGAACGGCTCATCAAGAACTTGTTTACGTTAGACTTGAAGACAACCATATTGTAGTCAGCCGGAAAGCAGGAAAACGGAAGACAATTCCACAGGCGTGCAGTTCTAATAAAAAAGCTTTGTTCATGGAATCTACGTTTAGGTTTAGGCACAAATAAAGAGTGGGGGGAATTATTGATAGTGTTTACAGCTAGACGAGTGTTTCTTGTGAAAGTTTTGCGAGGGGGGACCATAGATTGAAGCTCAGTCGAACACTTTTCATGAAAATAACGATACATCAGAGACAAACTCGCAACATCTCTTCTGTGAGATAGAGGTTGCAAGGAAGAAAAAAGGACATCTCCTACGAGGCTACGAAGTCTATTTTGAACTCTATCAAGGCAGGACAAGTCCTTTCTAGCAGCTCCTGCCCAGATGTGGCAACAGTATTCCATCCTTGGACGTACCTGGCACTTATATAAATAGAGAATTGCATCAGCAGTGAGATATCTACTGGATCGATAGAAAGATCCGACCATTTTTCCAGCGGCCTTGGCAACAGATTTAATGTACGTGTTCCATTTAAGATCAGGAGTAATGGTCAAGCCCAGAAGCTTTTCAAAACTTGAGGCCTCCTGAAGACGAGAGCCATTCATTTCAATTGATGCCAGATGGGGATCAGAATGTTGATGATGTAAAGAAAGAAGCTTGGTTTTAGATGCATCAAAAGTAACCAGCCACTCCTTTCCCCATTGTACTACATGCTCAAGATTAGAGCAGAGAGAATTGGAGAGAACTTGGTCGTTTACTGTCTTAGATGTGCTACCATAAATGGTAGTGTCGTCAGCATAAATGTCTACAAATGATGTAAGGATGTCATTTGGAAGATCATTAATGTAGATCAGGAAAAGAGTTGGGCCCAGGATGGACCCCTGAGGGACACCGGCATTAATACTGTGGGCTTCTGATTTTTGCCCCTCAACTACTACTCTTATGAACCTATCAGAAAGAAATGATTTAATAATCGAGAAGACATTTCCAGCTATACCATAGCTAGAGATCTTATGAAGTAAACCTTTATGCCAAACCCTATCAAAGGCTTTAGATATGTCAAGAGCAATTGCCCTGGAAAGGTTGCCTCCGTCGAGAGATTTGCTAATCCTATGAGATATAACTGTAAGAACATCTGCTGTAGATCTAGCAGAACGGAAACCATATTGAGTGTCACTAAGAAGGTTATTTTTGTTGAGATGGTTGATTACTTCTGTATTTAACACAGATTCCAGCAACTTACTCATGACGCACAGGAGACTTATTGGCCTGTACTGAGAGGGGGATGAGCGATCACCTGAATTCTTAAATACAGGGCATACTGATGAAATTTTCCAGGGAGATGGGAAACTATTCTTCTTAATACAACGTTTAAATAGTTTTGTAAGTATGGGCGCTAGTTCAGGTTGAAGTTTTTTGAGTACTATAATTGGAATACCGTCAGGGCCAGTTGCTTTACTGGAATCAAGGTTTTTGATTAGCTTGGCAACATCACGTACAGATATACGTATATCACGTAGTGTGTTTTCAGATACAGGAGGAAATATTGGGGGTTGGCGGCCTTGATCGCAAAAGGTAGCATTAGCTGCAAAGTTCTTGACAAAGAGTTTGGCTTTGTCTGATGCTGACGAGATTACCTCAGGTCCATTGATGATAGTTGGGATGGAGCACACGCTTCTGTTCAGAATTCTGTTTGCTATTTGCCAAAACTGGTGGGAACCAAGCCGCTGCTCAGCTACTTTGGACTTAACAGATTGAGCATACAACCATCTTGCGCTCTTTATTACTTTCTTACAATGGTTGCTGGCAGTCCTGAAAGCGGCTTTAGTTTCCATACATCTATTACGTTGGAAACAGTGGAAAAAGGTGATTTCTGTGCGCAATGGCAGCAGCACATTCTGGAGAGAACCATGGCTGGCTGTTAGGTTTTTGCTGAAACTTTTTCGAGGGTATGAAACGATCAATACCTACAATTAACCATTCCGTCAGGTCTAATACTATAGAGGACACATCCTTTTTAAATATGGAATGCAGAGGTAGATCAGTTATAAATGTACGGAAGCTATCCCAGTCAGCCTTAGTGTATCGATATACTGTACGATGGAGAGGTACGTCTGGGGACTTATTACATTTCATTTTTATCTTAATTGATACAACAGAGTGGTCGGAAGATCCAAGAGGCGACAGAACAGAAACTGAACATAGTTCAGGGCAAGTTGTGAGAAAAAGGTCTAGTAGGCTCGCATACTGGCCGTCATTGTCGGGCACACGGGTAGGTTCCTGAACAATCTGAGTGAGGTCATAGGCAATGGAGAAATCATGACAGAACCTCCCCTCATCATCGGTCTTGTTTGAGTGGGTCAACCATTCGACGTTGTGAACATTGAAGTCTCCACATACGGGAATTTTAGCTGAAGGATAAGCAGATAGGACTTGGTCAATTTTCTCAGATATGCTTTTAAAGATAGTAACTCCGCTGTTGTGGGGGCGATAGAGAGTAAATAAAAATGCCGTAGTGTGAGCTAAAGCAACCCGGAAGCACATATAGGGTAAGTTAGGATCTTCCCTGGAGATGTCCCTACCACATGGAAAGCTATCTTTAATATAGGTACATATTCCATGCCCATGGCGATCTTGGGGGTTAGATTTAGAAGTTAAGTTAGAGTATCCTTTAATTGCAAACTCTTCTAGGGAAATAGCCTGTCCAATGCCAGTTTCACTTAAAAATAAAAGGTCTGGTTTAGTCTCCTGTAATTGGGTTTCAACCTCTGGAAGGTTAGAACGTAGACCCCTGATGTTGGAGAAGGAGACGTGGTAGTAGGGGTCTACGTTGGAAGTTGGAGAACCGGGTTTAATCGTGTATTTTTTCTTGAAACTTGTCATGATGAAATTTTGAAATTTGTGGACTAGGTCGTCAGATTTACTTAGAGCAGGACAGAGAGGGGAAATTAAGAGAGAAAATGAAACGAAGAATTTTTTTTTATTTGTAGCTAATGATAAGGTAAAGCCGTAACAATTACCCACTAGTATGGCATCGAGAGGCCCCACCAGAAGCTACTGCATGGTCCAGAATCCATTCACCAAATGGCAATACAGCAGCCCCAGTACTTTGCACCTGCTGATAGGACAGCCTCCTTAGTGGTTAATCCAAGGTTCGGTTCCCTGACTATCAGGCGGATAACGTCAGCCCAGACAAAACGTTTATCTCCAGCACCTTTACTACTGACATGGCTACAAGGATAGACATAGAAACAGAAAATTTCCGCCATCTCAGCCAACTGTTCGCACAAAATACTGCCAACCTAGAAAACAGCTTTATTATTTGTAAATCGGAAATTGGAAAGATTATGTTACATCTATGTATGCATGAGCCAGTTACGGTCGGTGTAAATTCATCCCGGTGATTACTGGTAGCAGTGGTAAGAAGAAATATTTAGAGAGAAAAATAGGGACTCATTCCTCTAACAATGTTGCGATTGTGATGATGTTGCTCGTAGGATGTAATGTAGTATTTTATTATCACGACTGATTGTGTCTAAAATAGCGTTCGAAAGCTACATAAAATAGTGGCTATTAGCCTAGTTGTATTGATTTTGTATGTTGTAGCTGTTGTTGCAAACCTACGATACTTTGGCCCCGAGGGAAATTCTTGCGGCTACTTTATTAATATATATAGAGAGAAGAGATAAAGGTGTGATAAACGTAGGTACATGGTATACATAACTAAAAGTGTCAAACCGACCGATAATAGAATATCAAAGTGAAGCAAGTCAAACCGACGAATCTACAATATCAAACGAAACCGTGACAAACAAACATGACCGACCGAAAAAACATTCAAACTTTTATTTTCAATCATATGAACAATAACATGGTCGAATAAGCCTGTCGCTTTGTGATATACTTGAATGCAACAAACACTGCTATATTTTGATGTATCAATCCTCGGTCTCCCAAAGTTTACTGGCGTTGTTAACTTTTCTTTATGTCGACTTTACCAGTTGTCATTTGTGAGTGACCTTTATCTGTGATGGCAGCCATCTTTGATTTCTATATTTATTAATTGCTCTTGGCTTTTGCTACCCGTCAAATGGCTTCGAAACGCGTCAATAGGAAAGCAAAAAAGAAAGCAAAGATATATATATATATATATATATATATATATATATATATTTATATATATATATATATATATATATATATATATATATATATATATATCAACAGGCGTTTTAGACAATGGCTGCCATTTAAAATAAGCTGTTTTGGTCCCTCTTGTGACATTTTGGCTTTTTTCGTCGGCGCTATTCTAATCTTTGTTTATGAACAATATTTTACGTGACAATGACGATGTTTTGCTTAGTGTTAATCGAGTTTTTTTTTAACGTATAAACTAGTTGTTTCCTTTTACTTTTGGTTTTTATTCTGCAATACTTTTCTAAATATGGCAATTTCATGACAAATCATTTTTGCGGCTTTGCAGCAAGATGACCGTGTCTGGTCCCGAAGAATTGAGTAGAATACTAATCAAAAACAACCCCCCCCAAAAAAAACTAAAGAATTAAATAGCTGAAAAAGCAAGGCACAACTGATTCTTTTAGGTCTGAGATATTGCTATTATTTAGATCACGTGCGTTGAAAATCTGACATTTCTGAACGAAATATTTTGCCCAAGTCAAAAACTCGGGAAAACCTTTTAACTGTCAGCAATTATTTCAAGTGCCTGTGTTTGTAAAGTCTGACCTAAGGATGCAAATGACAGTCGAGAAAGGAGACCAGTTAAAAATAGCGAGGTGAGCAAATCAAACCCGACGCAATCACTAATTAACAAAACGACAATTCGTATTATTTAGATTCTTCGGATCCGTTGCGTAGTGTTAATATTCACTAGTAAATTACACTCCTCTGGAGGTTGGAGGTTCAATCCTCAGCGTGGGCGAACCCCCACCAAAAATAACCATTGCGAATTACTAAGGACTTCTACCCAGTCATGGCTGAGTTAAATGAGAGTATGCTATTCTCGTAAATTAAATATTTATTTAAGTTTCATTTAAAATTCTATGCAGTTCTCGTGTTCGGAAGAAAGCTTCCTGAGTTTTACAATGTACATCTGAAGAAGGCCGGAGGTTAAATCGCCTGAATCGTCGTGGAAATAGCATTTACGACGAGCACAACAGAATCCGAATAATACTAAAATCAATCCTCATCCTTAAAATTTAGAAACATAATAACCAAATCTTCATAAAACTTAGACATTTATAAAATTAAAGTAACAACCACTGCTATTTATTTTAATTTAATTTCATACGAAAATTTACAAACTGTGAAATTATCTTTCAATACATTCTCGCTTGTATTACTAAAAGTGATAAACCAGCTCTGTCCTCAATTGAACACCTTCGATTAATCACGCGGGTATAATTGGATTTACATTATATATGTATACACACACACACAAACACACACACACACACACACACACACACATATATATATATATATATATATATATATATAGTAATTTATAAAATATATATGGCGATTAAGCTACACTGAATATTCCACGTTTCATCCACTCTAGGACTCTTCAGGCTTATGCGCGAATTCTGTGGTTGTTTATCTATATATAAACAACTACAGAATTCGCGCATAAGCCTGAAGAGTCCTAGAGTGGATGAAACGCGGAATATTCAGTGTAGCTTAATCGCCATATATATTTTATAAATTACTAACTGGCTCTACCTACGTATTGAGCACTTTTGAAGTAAATACTTAAAGTTTACGCATAAATCTATACTTTCGTATATTAATTTTATGTGAGTAAATTAAGTAGTTTTATATATATATACTCCTAAATATTCGTTTTCCTTTTGTGTGCATTGATATTCATATTAAAAACACTTCTATCTATTTACGTAAAAAGAAAATACAATTTTCTTATATATGGCTTGTGGAATTGCATTAACTAGCAAAAGATCTAGCTAAGTTGCATATCCTTTTAAAAATTCATTTTAATTAATTCCCTATTTGCGTCTTCTGTTTTCTAATGAGATAATCATCTTTAGGTCACTATTACGTGTAATTATATACATGCAGATATTCTACATGATTTATACTTGCATAATATTTGCGTAAAAAGTTTATAGTAAACACAATTTTTTTTCCATATATATTTATGTTTATATATATTTTTGTTGCACAAATTTTGCCAACCACACTCTTCCAAGAATTTTAGTTTACAGACATGAAACTTCATATATAAGGTATTTGAATCCATGCAAAACTTTATATTTGGGGTTTAGCCTGGAAAAATCGGTGAAAAAAGTGTGAAAATTTAAAAAAAATGAAATTTGCCAGGTGAAGGTCGAACGCCGGCATTACGAATGCATAACGTAGTAGCTATTGATTCATGTTTTAATTTTTGGCCATGCAGTAAACATGTTTTCATAGCCCAGTCATCTACGGCAGAGGCAAAATAAATCGTGAGGTGAACGTTTTGGTTTCGATTCTCGATGGTGGCACATGAGTCTTTTTTTTTAATCATTTTTAAATCATTATTATATATTGCATCCAATCTATCTATCTATCTATCTATCTATCTTTATCCATAGAAGTGAAAAATGTCTGTCCGTCTTTTCTCTTTCGTAGTTAAGGAAGGTTATTATACAGAAAGGCATTACTTTACATATTCACACTTTTTATTATATACATATGCACATAACCTTATGAACAGTAAATATAGCCCGAGCAAAGCCGGGCGGAACTATTAGTATATCTATAAACGTGAACGTGTCTCTCTGTATGTGCGTCTGTCTGTCTGTCTGTGTACATTTCCCTACACAATAACTCTGTCAATGTTTTAGATATAGGTTCCTTGGACATGGATCTAACTTAACTTGATTTGAGCCCAAAACAATAAAAGCTAAGTTAAAAGTTGAACTTGAAAACAACTATGCTGGTTCTACATGCAAGTAGTTTTAGAAAAGAAGCTCTGTTTATGGAAGCTCCATTTAGTTGTTGGTACATAGAGGAAAAGTTATAAACAATGGTTGTAGCCAAACGAGTTTATGTTGTGAATTTTACAGTGAGCGGAACTATAAATTAATGCGTAGTCGAGCTCCTAACATGCAGATAACAATAAAGTAGTGGACTAGCAACATCTATTGTGCGAGAAAAGTTGCTTCAGTAAAAGGAATTACCAATAGATCTCAAAGTTATTTTGTATAAGATTAAAGACGGATATGTAAGAAATGTTAAAAATAATAGTTATTGACATAATATTAAAGCAAACATGCGATCAAAGTAGTGAAAAATTTCATTACTGAATAAATTAAAATTTTTACTACATTGCAGTATATGATTTGCCATTGTACGAAGTACGTGACAAAAGAAAGAGAAGTCGATTCTGCATTTTGAATAAAAAAATTGCATTATTAGTGTACAGTTTTCAAAACTATATGGAGGATTACGTGAAACAAAGACCTTCATGTCTAGAAGCCTGGGGCATGGATTTATACGAGATGATCTTTAAGGATGATAATGCATTGATTTGTTTATCAGTGAATTAGCAGCCCTTACAAAACATTATGATAGACCGAAGGCGAAGGGAGAATGAAATAGTTCGCACAAAAGATAGAAAACGTTGTAAAAGCCGTGTTCATGATAGCAATTATTTTTCGTTGTCAAACCACAAGCTATTTCGGCAGAAATGTAAAGTTGGGAGCCAAGTTTTGAATTTTTGAAAACCGTCGTTGTTTAATAGAGAGATTAAAATACAATTCGATTGGATTTTATTAAAAGAGACGTCGCTGTTAAATGGCGAGATTAAACTACGATTCGGTTTGAATCATGCCTTTTGAAAATACCTGACACAATCTTAAAAGAAATGATTACTTTTAAATTATCAAGTACTTACACCATTTAATCTCGACTATATAATTTTCTATCCCCCAGGGGTAAATTTTCTTCTTTCTGAAAATGAAGTATACCCGGAAATTCAAATATAATACCACGACACCATCCTGGTTGGACACCTTATGTTGGTAAATTAATACTTTATAATTCAAAATTATATAATTTTTACAATATCTATATATTAATATGATAGTGTGCGTGCTATTTAGTGCGTCAGGCTTACATCTTTTTTTTTCTAAGACTCTGTCGTTTAATTGTTATGACCTTCCATTTCTTGTAAGAAATAATTTTACCAAGAATTCTTCATAAGTTTTGGTTTCGGTTTCGATTACAGCTGAAGGAACTCAAGATATATATATATATATATATATATATATGTGTGTGTGTGTGTGTATTTGTGTGTGTGTGTGTGTGAAGTATCTTGGAGCATGGTCAGAGATCACTGAAAAAAATTTTGAAGTAAGAAAAGCACTGGCATGGAGTACAAGTCACAAGTTGTGGAAGATATGGCCATCCACCCTTTCAGAAAAGTTGTAAAGTAAGACTCTTTGTAGTCACAGTAAAAACAGTCCTTCTCTGTCGTGCTAAGTCATGGAATCTTACACATGCGTTGAAGAAGATACTGGATGGCTGTTACACACGGATGTTCAGGATGCCCCTCAGTACATCATGGAGGAGCCACGCAACAAACCAACAGCTTTCTGATGACCTACCACCAGTATCATTGAAAATACAACAGAGAAGGTTGAGAGTAGTCGGTCACTGCATGAGACACAGCGAAGAGGAAGCCAGCAAACTAGTTCTCTGGATACCAAAAGATGGACACCCAAACCGAGGTAGAAGAAGAATAACCTACATTGACAATCTGCTACAGGACACAGGATTGGGAAGTGTTCGGGATATGCAAACTTTTATGCGAGATAAAGAGAACTGGAGAAGTCGTGTGGATTCGGTAGTGAAGCGGCCTGAAAGACGACGGAGATGAAAGATGATATATATATATATATATATATATATATATATATATATATATATATATATATATATATATATATACGTTTTACTTTTTATTACCGTATCTTTCTGTTAAGTTACATTATTGTTTCAGCTACCCGATTAAATCTGTAGCTTCCTCGGACTTTTACAGAAATTTTTGTAAAAGTCCGAGGAAGCTACAGACGGCCCAAAAAACGGCCGGGTAGGTGAAACAATAATGTAACTTAATAGAAAGATACGGTAATAAAAAATAAAGCGCATATTTGCTCTACAACAGTATTGAGCACTTTCTTCAGTTTTTATTAATTACCATTTCTACTATATATATATATATATATATATATATATATATATATATATATATATATATATATATATATATATATATATACTAGCGGGAGGGGGCGCCCTGATTTGCCCGGGCGTAAAATACGCTTAAATATTTAAATATATTTTGATTTGTCCAGATTTCCTGTATGGTATTATAGAGTCGGGATTCCAATAGTAAAAAATAGTACTTGGGTGCCATTCGCTAAAATCGAAACTGAAAGTAAACCTGTGGCATTCAAAACATATGACATTATCGCTGTTTACAACGTGACACTCATATGACATGATTAGAAATTAAAAATTAAAAATAAACTTTGATAAATGTGCAAAATATTTTCAATTTTGATCCATTTCTAACCATGTAAAAACAATTTAAACCGGCTAAAGACCCAGAAAAGAACGGTCTATTAAACTTTTAGCTTCGGAAGAGATAGAGTTTTAAAATATGGAGACAGACAGACAGACAGACATATAGCCTTATATATATATATATATATATATATATATATATATATATAATTTTACTTTATAAGTTGTGGTTTCAATTATAAGTGATGCACCAAGTCATATGGATATATATGTATATATATATATATATTTTTTCTTTTTTTAAATCACAACTTTATAATATATAAGAACCAATAGAAAATTGACTCTATAATAATATATAAAAACTCTGTATGAATTAAAATATCATATTTTAGCGTATTTTAAGACTGTGACGGTTAAACACCTTTGGGATTCTTCTAGTATTTCTGATAAGATTATTGATTTTTTAATGCTGTTAACTGCAACTGTGTTTATAAATCCTTCGGCTATCTCTTCTCTATGTGAGACTACTTTATGAGATTCCATAGATTGCCGAGAAAGTATGTCCGCCAAGTTATCTTTACGGTTGATGTGTTTTATTGTATAATCATATTGTTGTTGATTTTTTTCTTTACCTCATTGTTGGATATGAAATGGTGTCCATCTTGACGCTTGTGCAGCAGGTATAGTGTTATCGTCTAGCTTAATTTTGAGTTTAAAAAATCATTCTTCCTAATGCTTTCAACGAAGGTAGATGCCAATCTAGAATTTCTTTCGTTGATTTTGGGATACCTTTTGTGGAAATCGATTTCACCTATGGGGTGATGATAAATCCTAGTTCGACACAGGCCCGCTTATTTCATGATACTTCCCTGATTCTTCTTTTTAACGAATAATTTGTGGGGTTTTCTTCTTGGACCATTCATTACCGTTGCGAAAAATTCTCTTCTTAGTGTCACTAAAATATTCCCTTATGGTTTTGGTTTATAATTTGTGTCTTTTAATGCGAAGTTTAACTGCACTTTAAGGATTTATTTAAATGTTTTGTCGATGATAGGATTGATGTTTTCTGCAGAATCTATCAATATTTCAGCAGGTAACTTCGCTAACCGCTGAATAAATATGGTTCCCCTGAAAAACGAGTGCCTGGCTATCTGCATTATTCGGATTCGTCTATACTGGCTAGAAGGAAAATGTTACACATGTGTCATTTCTAGCATCTTACATCATTGACTTTAAATATACTTGTCTCCCCACGAGGTCAGGGGTAGACACGAGATCGATATTTATATGAGAAAAATCCAGCTTCCCAAAAGAGACCACTTTTAATTAGGACAAAATAGACACTGTTTCAGTCTAGAAGGATTTATCCATCTCCGAATCAAAACAGAAAAAAAACGAAGTATAGTATCAGAACAGATACTCCTAATTGTGGTGGTTGTATAGTCTAGTAAAATTCCATGAACGACCTGGCACTTATATATATATAAACTGTAGGGAAAATTTTGGTGTTACCGCAGTCGTGGAAGCGGACTGCTAAGGGTGGCATGTGCAAACTCGAAACCCGACCGATGGGACACACAAAGGCGACAAATCATCAGGTTCGATCGCATCTTAATTTGCATGAATGAGACAATATATATCCGGCAGTGAAGAGGTCGAAAAACGAGTTGAGTCGAGTCGAGTTCTCGAGAAACGGAGTGAACGTGTTAGAGCGGAGAATCTTACCAAGAATCCAGTCCAGTTTTTTTTTTATCTGTTAGATAAACTAAATTACTCATTGGGCCATCCATGTTTATATTAGTGCTGAATAAGCTCTGCATAGGGCTCACGAAGATTGTGCTTATGATTGTCTGTTTTCATTTGTCGAAGCTATACGTTAATCTGCAGCACGGAAAACATCAAGGCTCAGCTGTTGCATGCGAAACCATGGAAGGTTTGGCCCAGAAACCATAAAGGAA
This sequence comes from Euprymna scolopes, assembly GCF_053919585.1. Taxonomy (NCBI): domain Eukaryota; kingdom Metazoa; phylum Mollusca; class Cephalopoda; order Sepiida; family Sepiolidae; genus Euprymna; species Euprymna scolopes. The sequence goes on from NC_136498.1 coordinate 51,761,516, forward strand.
TGTTAATATACTGACTCCATAGATTTGCCGTTTCGCGTCTGACACGCCTTTGCTTGACATATGCAGAGGCAGAGACGAGCAGAGGACAATGAATCCTGATGCAAGTTCTCCTCTCCTAGATTTTTATCAAAGCTTAGTTAACCTGGTAGTTCTGATACAATCACGTTGTCACTGCTCCTACAGCAGTGAAGGCGGTTGGATTTTACGGACGCAGATCATTCATTTACTTAGATTGTTTGAAACAAGTGTACAAGTGAGTTTAAAAAGCCAGTTAAATATAAAATGAGAATAAAAATACATCGCTTTTTACTCATTTTATTTTTGCATATCGTCCGTTGTCCAGCTCAACGGATAAAAGTGTTAAGTTACAATCAGTTCTAAGTGACACTCTTCTGGTCTCTAATCAAAAGTACTTACTTTACACTCCCACGCGGTCACGGCTGACACAAGGAGCACAATCTTTAACCGAGCTAGATCAATATAGCAATCGATCTGACGTATCGATACGTGATTCGAATTAGCCTATTTTTGGTTTTGCCATCCACTATGTTATTGGCGCAAATATATTATATTTCTATTTTCTTATTTTTTCTAAAATACGTATTCCGACTAAGAAAATTGCTAGACTCCAGATATTTTTTCTTAAGACACCAAAGCAATTATACTAAGTTCTATCCATTTGTGTTTAATAAATTAAGTCTTAACGAAGACAGCAGATGCATCTCTTCCAGTGAATTAATGCGCTCCTAGATACCAACCTGGACATTTCTACGGTTCGGCGATGTACATGCATCTAGGAGAAGGAAAAACTCTAAGTCTACTGTATGCTCTGTCTTGTGGAAGTCATCTGCACGGATAAAGATTAGCAGCAATACAAAAATGTAATTGGTTCAACACAAAGCCTTCACCACTATAAACAAATCTTCTGTATGGATTTCTGAACAACTTAGTTGCTGTGACGGAACCTCATGAGTCAAAATCAAAGGGAGAGAGTCCCTGTTTTCCTCATTTTCTTTTTTCCTTTCTTCTTTTCCTTTTCTTCCCTATCTTTTAATCTCTTTACAATTCTATGTAGGGGTGGGATTGGGATAGCGGGGATGTGTACATTTCCTGACCATGACAAATTTGACTTAATTCAAAAGCATTTTTTTAACAATATAATTTAAATTACTTTATACCCCTTTTTCACATAGATATTCCAAAAATTTTTCGACTTTACATATTTCTGTTAATTGACCCAATTCGCAGTAGTATGTTTAATGTTTTAAGGTGTTTACGATATTGGTGGCTATCACAGACGCATGCATATCTCTTTCTTACTTTATTATCTTTATCTCTGATTTATTAACTCTGCCATCTTTTCCTCGTTATTCCTATATTTCAGCACAGACAATAACCCACACCCCTATTTTGTGTTTTTTACATAAAATAAATTTTATTCAGTATTAACAATCAAAACCTCCTGATATTAATTTCCTATGAGGCTGAAAACCTGATATTTTAATAGCAAACTTTGCTTTCGTACAAGCTGTATCGCCTGAAGACGTTTCTAGTTGCAAGTAACTAGCTAACCGAAACATGCCCATGAATGTGTAGTAACATACTGCTTATGTAAAAACAAATAGAAAGTATTTCTGTCCCTTCTCCGGCATTGGGCACTCTTGTATTAACTACGTTTAACTCCATTGGTTACATTTTCTCTGGTAAATATTAACCTTGTATTATATATATATATATATATATATATATATATATATATATATATATATATATATATATATATATATATATCCCCGCAAAAGTTTACAATACCCATTTGAAACTGTCAGTTTTGCATTTCTAGCTTCCAAATGGTAATGAAACTTTTTATAAACATAGAAAATGTATTGAAACTAAGATAGGAACGGTGGGAAAAATAAAAGATAATAATTAAACATAACGCGAAAAGAAAACTCAATAATTAGCAACACAAAAAAAAAGCGGATAAGTACCTTCATTTAAAATTTAATAAACATCGATCCACTTGTTTTCTAATCCATAGGGAACGAACTCATAGACACACAATGTTCAATATATATATATATATATATATATATATATATATATATATATATATATATATATACTGAACATTGGGTGTCTGTGAGTTCGCTTCCTAAGGAGTCGAAACAGCTGGATCTATTATTATGAAATTTTACATGAAGATACTTTATGCGTCCAGCAGTGTTCTTAAATAGTTTTTTTGTTGGAATGTCTTTCAAAACAATTTGATGAAAAACAGGAACAGCCAACTTTGACACATTACACATTTCGAATCTCGCTGAATTCAGCCAGTATATATATATATATATATATATATATATATATATATATATATATATATATATATATATACTAGCAAAAGTACCCGTCGTTGATTGGGTTCAAAAACAGCCTACAGAAAATGGACTCTGATTTATGAAAGTATGATAGGTTATGAAAAGGAAGTGTTGTAAAGAGACAGCTTCGAATTTGGGGGTATCAAAACCAAAGAGAAATATGATAAAAGTAAAAATAAAATAGATAAACCCCATAATTTATTATACCATACCTGTTCACACTGAAACACTTATCACAATAGTCTGTGGATCTATATTAAAAACCTTGTTAAAGATTGTGACATATTTCCATTCTATGGAGGTCAGGCGCGAACGAACACACCATCATTTTATTATACCATATTTCTTCAAACTGAAACATAATTATCAAAGTATACTTACGCAGATAGATATGAAAAGTCTTTATTAAAGTTTGTGCCTATTTCCATTCTCTGGAGGCCAGGCGCGAATGCAGACCCCACAATTTTATTATACCATCCCTATTTAATTTAAAACATACTTATCAAAGTATTATTATGCATATCTATATCAAAAACACGTGTAAACTAAATTTTTTATTTTTTTTTATTTCCATACTTTGTGGACCAGGCGCGTACGCAGACCCCACAATTTTAATGAATCATCATTATGCCAGATCAAACATACCCATTCCTGTGTCTCGATACATCTATCATTATATGTAATCAATTTTCTATAGTAGTCAACCATATAAGGGCCAATTATATGTGATCAATTTTCTATAGTAGTCAACCATATAAGGGCCTATTCGTGACCAGACACACACACACAGACGTTCAGCTTTATATTATAGATATATATATATAGTTGCTGAATCTAGCGAGATTCGAAGTCGGGACTCCATGGAAATAAGCGTAAACCTCTACTACTAGACTATCTCACACGCCTGCTTGAATGAATTGCGTTTTTTGTTGATATTATTTGTTTATGTTTTTTCGATGTTTTTTGTTTATGTTTTTTCGATGTTTTTTCGATGCTTTTTAGAATTAATTATACGAAAGTGTATTTTTACCTAAATGCGAGTTGGAAATGCGAGTGAATAGTATATATATATATATATATATATATATATATATATATATATATATATATATATGTGTGTGTGTGTGTATTCGCCTAAATGTATTAACCATATCAACCAAGATGGAAATAGTAGTCCAAATAATAGTATTTTGTTCTACACTTATTGTCTCTATAGATACACGACGGTCCTTATTCATGAAATTCTTTATTTGGCCATTCAACTCTGATGTTCTGACTTTCTTACTCTCCCCACACCTCTCATCATCCCTTACAGACTCCCTGCCTTTCTTCAATCTCTTATGCTACTCAAGAACTGATGGCCGAGTCATGCAAGATGGTCCAAAAACAGGCTGAATCATTATATATGTTTCTGTGGCATTCTTACAGGTTTTAAAACAGAATTTTAATGCATATCGTTCTTCTAAAGTGTTTTTACGTCCATACCGGACGTTTTGAAATTCACCAGCTGTGACAATCGAGCTTTAGTAGGATGTATTTTAATTCCTGCTGCAGCTGTTCATTTAAACCTGAAATCATAAAAATTGGTCAGTCATCTCATAATATATATGGCTAAAACATACTGAATTTTCAAGAGTCTACGACAAATTTAAATGCCTGTACAAAAAGTCTGAAAACTTACTGAAGGCACCTTGTAAACATCTATATGTATCCGCTGAAACGTATTAACTATACCAGCCAAGATGGAAATAGTAATCCGAATAATAGTACTTTGTATTTTGTAAATTACTCTTTAAACCCATCATCTTATGTCGAACTTAATATTGACATATATTGCACACGTCTTTTGGTTTTCATTGCTTGATTTCTTATGATTTTTTTTAGTAAAACTTCAGTCGTATTTCTAATTTCCTATTATTTTTATTTGTGCATTTGTTTATATTTTTTACAATCGAATGCATTCAGGGCAGACAAGAATCGTGACTTTATACAATAATAACATTTATGTACCATGATGAGCCGACAAAGAAAAGAGTGGATGCGTATGACACGCATGCCATCAAAATTTCCACAAGGCTGTAATTCAGAATCTCGAAATAATAACAAAAAACAAAAATTCTTAAAAAATTAGAAATGAGTTCTTGTATGTAAGAAAATTGAACTGAATAGAATTTCTAAAAGATTATGAATTTTGTTGAAATATAAATCTATTCTTCCTTCTTTTTAAATGGAATGATGTTACTTAGAATGACTTGGATAGTTGGAGAGTATGTTTGTTGATTTGTTTTATTTTATTAACTTTTACTTCATGTTTTAAAAAGTTAATGTGCCTAGTTAAAAGACTATATTTTAATTCACGATTTTATAAATATTAGAAAACATAAAAGCCACCATTCGCGCAGAATTTAGGTCTTGCTTGTGTATGTTTAAAAAAACTCTGTAGAAATGCGAAATAGAAATGTTTGGTTTGGGGCGTCAGTTCAAATACGTTTTTTTATTTTTGGTTTGGGTTTTCGTTATTTCTTGTCTATACAGATCAAAAATGATGATATAGTTTGTCTACCTCATACGTTAAAGAATGCAAGAGTTCTTAATCTTGAATAATCGTTCGTTCTGCTAAGCATTACGAATCCCCAGCAATATTCTTCTTTTATTTACTTCCTTTGAACCTATTTTTTTATTTTGTTGACGCCAAACAAAGCATATTATCACAAAAGCGTAAATAACTACTGTGATAAGAACCAGAATTATAGGAGACACATTAGTAGCCGGGTTTTGTACACGGTATATTTAAATTTCTACGTATTGATGAGGTCGAGAAAACAAAGATTACGAAAGTGATTCAAGAAAGTTGTCCATCGAAAAAAGCTATCGAAGTGGACAATATTCTCGTATCTTTACTTGGTATGAAGGAAAGGTATTTTGCTGATCGTTTAAGTGGGTGGGGAAATTTTTAGCGAGTTCGTCGGTTCATATTCTGTGGAAGCACTTCTTAGACAAGCACAGGGGGTTAACACTTCAGCGATGCGACAGGTGTTAGAGTTTAACACACAGTGCAGCATCTATAAAATATTACAATTTTTAAAAAAAAGTTGTCCAAGGACGATAAGCTAGTGGTGGGTGCACCAGCCCAGATTTTACAACAATACAAATGGTGCCTTTATCATATTATATATATATATATATATATATATATATATATATATATATATATACATACATTCATACAATTCTGCGGCAGCACACTATGCAAAAGGAGATCGCCGATACATCTCTGAGCAAACACTGATGTGGTTATTCAGTGGATCTAATGTGAATATACATTGTCGTAAGTTTGGTCTATTCAGCCATAGCACAGAACGTTATTTAAACACTGTGGTGGAGAAAGAAACATAAAATAACATGTAGGCAACAGATGCAACTGTCACATTCTGGCGAGTAGACAGCAGATCTAATTCAAGTAGATCAAATAATCCAGAGAGAACAGGGTCGCGACAGGGAATATATAGTATATATTTGTTGGCACGACGTTGTAGATGCTCATGAAAATCAGAGAACATCCTGGAAACGCCGGCGAATACTAAGGATTCGTATTCCAAGTAGTGGCGAATCATTGCCTTGTAAAGCATTATCAGCAAATGACACTCATAAGGAATTTGGTAACTCAGGATGCGTAACACGCAAAGCCTCCTATTAACCCTGTTGGATGCATGCAACAACTAGTTGTCAAGCCTGAAATTCCCAGATAGTTTTGGCATTTTGTAAAATGGGACAAATGTGTCTTGAAACAAAATCCCAGGGGTAAGGACAGGATAGATACATCTATCAATGTATATATTGATTTTGATCTCTTAATCTAACAGATGCCTATTCGGAATCAGATTCAGAAGTTCTAATTGAGTTATAATTACCTTAGCGTAACTCCTTCTCTTCCTCTTTTTAATGTCTTCACACTGTTCATGATGCTATGTTTTAAATTAGAACTTGGTGTCAATTCCCTGTGCTGACGATGCGACTTCATATCAATAGAAACCTATCGTCTCTGAAAAGATGTTAAATTCTTGGAAATGTGTGTAAATGATTTTACCATAAATGTATTCACCTTGTATATAGCCTCCGTATGTAGGTTTGAACTTAAGTCGAACACAAATCTATAGGAGTGAAATTTGTCAGACATGTGATACGAAACTTTCATCTTACCATACTGATTTATGCAAGAACATAATACAAATATAAAAAATAAAAAAAAATACTTTCGTATCGTATTAAGGAGACGTGTATCAAATAGTTAATCCACTGTTATATATCTTAATTTGCTTAAGTTCGTGTCTATCTGTTACACTTTTGCATTGTATTGCCTTCTATAAATTCTATTTGTATATACACATAAGATAATGCTTCAAGCAGTAGTCTCTGTTTTTATATATATAGGCATTCAAAGACAAACTGTTTCGCTGTATCACAGCTATTCAGTGCGACCAGACTAGCAACTACCGCAAGCTATGATTGAAACTCGACCAGCTAGGTGACAGTCAGCGCTTCTAACCTTGACACTATTTGGCGTTTACTAAGATGGGTATGCGAGAATTGCTTTATACGCTAGCGGCAGTTTGTTATTTCGCTCCCCAATATGTCCAACTCAAGATAGGCATTTGCATTCTGTTTATATTACGTAAAGAAGAACAATTATTTATCTACGAAAGTTATACTTTTCAAGTTACGTAAGCCTCTAAAACCCTATAAATTTGTTTTGTATCTAATTTAAGTATTACACAGTAAACAAACATATTGAATATTTATAAAATATTTTCAATGATTGACTAAAAAATTACACTAATACAATATTTTCTTTAACGAAAGTCGCTTACATTAATCCAACCCCTTTATCTAATGCATAAAACTATCAACGAAAAAATCCCACCAGCTTTTTAAATTTCAAATGTTTGTAAAGAATTTCACCTACGATATAGTTATTTTATCGGATTTTCCGAGCGAGATCCATAGCGCAATCAATCTGACATATCAATACTTGATTCAGATTAGCCTATTTTGTTTTTGGTTTGGCCAGCCACTGTAATATTGGCACAAATATATTCGATTTTTTTAGGGATAAGTAAATTTTAGACTGGAGATAATTTTTTTGTCACCAAAACATATTAAAAGGACGTCATTTATGCAATTATACTGAGTTGTCTCCATTCATAATTTATTACATGGGAGTCACTACTTATCAAGGCTTGAAGGATACTCGAGGATAAGAGTTAATGAGTGTTAGTTGGACGGTAAAACAACAGCGTAATAATTGGTATTAGTGCAAATTGGGTAAAATTTCATTAAGATAACAGTTAAACAAGAGTCTGTTTACATTTGACTTTAAAACGACCATGTTGTAGTCAGTTGGAAAGTATCTTCGTGGTATAGAATTCCAGAGGCGGAAAGTTCTAGGGAAACAAAAACTTTTTTCAATAAATTTCCGTTTAGACTTAAGCGCAGACAGGGATAGGAACTTCGAATCTCCTAACTGCATTCTCAGCCATCACTACCATCCGTAGTTGTTGTCGTCTCACCACATTTTGGCCAATTTTGGCAGTGATGGCTGAGAATGCAGTTAGGAGATTCGAAGTTCCTATCCGTCGTGGTTACCACCTGACGATGGCCAGAGGAATAGTTGTCCGAAACGTTGTGAATAAACAAAATCAATAAAAGATCAAAAACAACAACTAATAAAGATGAGAATAATAGTCCGAAATACAAATAAATTAATATATAATACTCATCTCAAAAATGAATTCCAATTAAGGAATAATATATATATACACAGACAGGGAGTTGGGAAATTGTCCATAGTGGGTAGCTCGACAAGTGTTTGTTGTGAATGTTTTTGCAGGCGGGTGGTGTAGATTGAAGTTCAGTGGAGCATCTGTCATGAAAATAATGATAGAGCAGAGACAGAAAGACAACGTCTCTTCTGTGGTTAAGAGGTTATAAGGGGGAGAAAAGGACATTAAGAGGTCAGATTTGAACCCTCTCAAGGCAGATATGGTGCTCTGAGCAACTACTGCGTTAATTAATTAATTTATTTGAGTTCAACCGTGTCTATGTATGAATGTGTGTATGTTGGATTTTCATGTTAGACCCATCATTGGATGTAAAAAATTACATAAATGTTAACAGGATAGTATACTTATGGAAAACTCTCGAAATATCTATTAATGGAATTTACAATCGAGCATGCTTTCTTCTCTTTTCTTGGCCAAAAAATGCAAACCTCGTTTTTTTTTAAGTGTCTTCGCTTAAGATGAATCTCATGCAATTTATTTGTCGATTATTTTTTTATCCGCAAGCTCATCCTAGTCGGTATTAGAATCCTTTTTGTTTGCACTGACGTCACGCTCCGAATTCAACTTCAGAATTTTTTTTAATATCTTATTTACTAAAACAGCCCTCGAAACTACGTTCTTGAATCCATACTTTTCATTCATTTCGCTAGCTGTAGCATTCCACACCAACACGGACAATAAGGATACATGTTTCGTTTATGTTTTTTGTATGCAAAAAAAAAAAAAAAATCATTATCAATGCATTGATCGTATATATTAACATTTTTGTTAACTTGTTTTAAATGAGTTTTTTTCCGGCGTCAAGCGACTCTACGATAGTTATAAGTTTTTTTTTTGCTTCTCATTTTCAAAAAAAAAAAAAAAAAAAAAAAATGCAGCAATTCAAATTTGCAGAAATTATCTGGATGTATAACGGCACAATTTAACATGCTTCTAAATAAGGTGATATGATATGATACGAATGTTTTTAGATTGCCTCCTTGTCGATGGCAATTTGTGAGAAAAAGCGCAGCCGTTTCCCTATTTGTGTCTTCTTATATAATGTAAGCCTTATATATGCAATATCTTTCTTGGTGCTTATCCCAAACTCCCCCGCACGAGAAAAAATAGAGAAAGAAAACATACGTACCTGTGACGGAAAGAAAATATTGCACACCATCATAAATTGATCACGTAGTTATATTTTTACAAGAAAAAATCATTTTAAAACGAATTTGAGAGTTTTCAATACCGTCTTCCAATGTTAAGTATGGGTCTCTAAAATCTTGCAAATGTTTGAATTATTTAAAATTATCTTCTTTGATCTACACAATGGCGTTGAGAGATTGCCGATCATCATTCCTCATAAATATGGTATTCTATTTTTTATACAGTATAAAATATGCAACGTTTTTGGTGTACGATTTTTTCTTTACTTTTAGTATTCTCTTATTTTTCTTTTCTTGAGTTATTATTCTCTATGTCATTATTTTTGTAGATTTATTCGTTCATTAACTGTCAACAGGCACAAGGATTTCGACGCAAATTAAAAACATTAACCATTTCTAAGTTCATAAATTAAAATCAAATCGTATGAACACGTGTTTACACTCTCGTTAATTGAAATAATTTTCAGGTCGATAAAAATATATATTCTAACGATTTTCTTAAACTAATTACAAATAGATTTTCAATAAAATACTATTAAGTAAGAACCAACTTTTTTTTTTTAGATTATCTATGATTCGTGATTTTTCTTCATACTAGCAGGGTGGCACAACGACAAAAAGCCTTTTATGGGGAAGTTCTAGAGCTCCCAACATGTCAAAGCCTTCTACCCGCATTTAACTATCATTAGTGGTGACATGCAAAATCAAGTCGGTGAAGAGATGCAAAATGAAGTCGAAATGTCAGCGGATATTCAACCTAGAGATTGACAGATGTTTATAAAATCGCATCGTAATCGGGGTACACAGATACAAAAGGTCAAGCCTGCTTGACCCACACCAGTATTTTAACAAACAAAATACATTTCAATCTATTTGTTTTAATATCTATCTATCGATCTATCTATCTATCTATCTATCTATCTATCTATCTATCTCGTCCTCTTTCATTCTATCCACTCTCTTTCCTTCTCGATTCGACGATGGAAGAATTGTAATTCAATGGGATCCATTCGCAGTCGACGACGGACGTAAAGTTGAATCTTAGGCGCCGTACGAGTCGGGTCGCCCAAAAATTACAAGTTAGACTCCGTCCACGGCGGACGTTAAAAAATCGAGGCCGAAAAGCAATCGCATCGGCCTCGCAAAACGTTAGATAGTCGTAGGAAGTTGGAATCTCGAGGTTGTAAAGGACAGGTCTCGGGTTAAAATTCTCTTTAATAATAAAATGCTCCTTAAGAATAAAAAAAATGACATTTTCATGAGAAAATGTCTACGTCGCTTATTTTATATAAGCGTTCAGTTCTAGCAATAATTACGCCGATAGAGAACTCAAAGAAAGTCCCAATAGCAGAGGTAGCGGACGTCATATATCAATCGCTTGGTGTAAGGAATATTTTATCGTTTATTCCCCCCGGAAGTAACAACTATTCTAGAACCATCCAAGGACATGGACAAATCAAGATACTCCCCCAGTTAAACCGTCATTACTAGGGCTCTTAAGTACATATCTGTTAATATCTTATATGTTTTATATAGAAGGATGTGATTCTCGGTTGATTGAGTGTCTAACTGTGTCGGATATATACTTGAGAGTCAACGAATGAAAAGAATATTATATTGCCAAAACCCTAGTCATAACACAGCCCTCACCTGGTCGCCGCCACACATGCTTAAAGCCATCGGAACCAAACAAATTAAATTTCGTCTCATCAGACCATAGGACATGGTTCCAGTAATCTATGAACTTTGTTGACATGTCTTCAGAAAACTGTTTACAGGCTTTTTTATGTATTGCCTTACGAAGAGGCTTCTTCCTGAGGTGACAGCCATGCACACCAATTTGAAGAGTACAAAGATAACTGTATCATGCCTACAGTAAAGTATGGTGGTGGGAATGTTTGAGTTACATTTCATTGAGAGAAACATGAACTCCAACATGTACTGTCAAATACTGCGGCAGAGAACGATCCCCTTCCTCCAAAAACTAAGTCACAGAGCAATATTCCAACATGACAACGACCCAAAATATACACTCAAGACAAAAAACGCTTTTCTGAAGAGGCTACGGGTAAAGGCGATGATCTTCAGACTTGAACTCAATAGAACATCTTTGGAGCATCCGCAAGCAGAAGGTGGAGGCGTGCAAAGTCAAATATTCAGCAACAGCGCGACGTCATAATTGAAGAGTGGAAGAGCATTTCAGTGGCTACATGTGAAACTCTGGTGAACTCCATGCACAGGAGAGTAAAGGCAGTTTTGGATAATGATAGTGGCCACACAAAATATTGAGAGTTGATATGTTGTATGTTAATATTGACAACATTTCGAAAGGGGTGTATTCACTTTTGTTGCCAGGGATTTAGCTTTTAATGGCTATATTCTGAGTTATTTGAAGGGGAAAATAAATTAACTCTGTTATATATGCTGCAGACTACTGTTCAGTGTTGTCCCATGAAAAGATATATTTAAATATTTGAAGAAATATGAGCGGTGTATGTGATACACTATATATATATATATATATATATATATATATATATATATACATACATATATATATATATATATATACATACACACACGCGCATACACACACACAGGGTGGTTGCTCCCAAGATGGTAAGAATGTACTTATTTTAGTGTGTGGGTTTAGTGTGTCTCCTTATGTGCGTTATTTATTGTTTGTTCGCCGCAATGTTGCATCTCTGTGTCTGTTTTACAAGTATGTAATGAAACAGGCTCTGATGAACTTGTTGCACTTGTTCCCCCTTGGCGTACATGTTCACAATAAACCCGCTTAGCAACAAAATCCTCCCCTTTTACTGTTGAGGTCCCTAAATACCAGAAATCTTTGAAATTTCTTTCCTGCTACCGTCTTCCCTGGCTTTGCTGACATGCAGAAGTTTAAGTGTAACGTAAACCAACATCTGTTAATCTTTCCTAGGCATGGTCTAAATAATAGCCCCTTAAATGGAAATCTAAATTTTTAACTAAAATGAAGCCCCGAAATACCGCATGGTTTTCTGCAAATTAAAATACGTGTGAGCTCGGAAAGTAAAGTTATTCGTCGATTAAATTAAATGTAGATTTTAATACTGGTTTTAAATTAAGGTAATAAAAATGTATGCATATAGTAGCTAAACTTAAAACCTACTTCTATTTAATAGCAATCGACAGAGGCAATCGGTAAGGTTAAACATGCTCACATACGAGAATGAAATCTCTTAATAATCGCCATCGTAATTGCACGAGCGAAAGAAAGAGAGTATTATACTGATTGAAAAGAGTGAAAGAGTGAGAGAAAGAGAGAGAGTGACAAAATATTTAACAGAGGAATAGAGACAATAAGAGAAAGAAAGAAAGAGAGAGAGAGAGAAAGAAAGAAAGAAAGAGAGAGAGAACATATCCGCGTATTGAAAAGTAACCTACGCAATATAATTTCCTTTTGATTATCGAATCAAATTGTTTATCTCTAGATGGGGCCTTAAAGAATTGGATTGGAGATAATACAAATATAGAACAAGTGAATAGAATTTAAATCTATTTTCTTTAATTAACCGGGGGATCTTCCTGAGTTCTGCGAGAGTAATCGTTATTTATGGCAGAAACAATTGAAAGCAATTATTCCGCCATTTTGTCTAGATTTAGTAGAATTGTAACTTTTCATTTTTGTAACGATTAATTTCCGTTTTCCCCACTCCAGTGTTTTGAACATTAATTCAATGATACATCAAATTACAACGTGACTTGTATTAACATAAGTAGCTAGTAATAAAGATAATATCAAAAAAGATGAAAGCCCTTCGCGAAAAATCAGATATCACCTATTTTTTTTAAAAATTCGAACACTATGAATTATACATGAATTAATAAATATTCCCTAAATTCAACTTTCTTTAGGGTACTTTCAAGAGTTTTACAGAGCATGTTATGGGCACGACATTCCATTTTAAAATTAAACTATTTCAGAGTTACATTGAGTTTTATGCAAAGTCATCACCCATCCGTTTTTGGAATTGCAATTTAGTTTTTAAAGAAACTTTAAAAGTAACACAAAATTTTAAAAATATCTTAAAATTAAAAATCATGTCGTGAATTTTGATCAAAATTGGCATAAGGATTCTAGACATAAGATACAGTATTATTGTATCTTAATTTTATTAGCCGTAAGGAGATATAAATTGACATAAAATATAGAAGTAATCCTACCCATCCATGGATGGGGACATTTCTTGCATTACCATTAAGTACTTTGACAAATTGATTTATAGTATGAGTATAAAATAATTTAATAAATAGATTGATGTTAAAATTGGGTTCTAATCTCGTATTTTCTGGGATTATGAGTAAATATTTATAAATATATATTTCTCATACTTATAAATTCTATATACATCTTTCTACTAAAATAGCATAAACGATGTTGATTTCTTTTTCCTTGTTTTTAGATAAATAGTAAATCTCTCACTCTCTCTCTCTCTCTCTCTCTCTCTCTCTCTCTATATATATATATATATATATATATATATATATATTACATAGAAACATGGGAGTATGAAAAGTAATCTGATTAAAGATAAACTTAAAAAAGTAAAAGGATTAGTTGTTTTAAAAACTGGAAAAGAAAAAGACAAGGTACTTTAGTAAGAAAAGTATATTAAATTCATAACTTAAGATATTGCAACATTAAGAAGTTATATATAATGTGAAATTGAATTTAAAAAAATTAATGCTACAATATATATATATATATATATATATATATGGTCTTATAGGTGCTTTACACTTTTTTCATAAGTAGATGTCGACGTCTGTTTAACCATGTGGAAAGACATAAGGAGACGTTTGCTGAGTTTTCTTTATGCTTTTCTTTGGAGGTAATAGAGTTAGGGAAGGTAACCATAAGTTATCTGGGCAAAATTTTGCGTCTTTACAATCTATCTTACTGAAATGAGTGACATATTCGGATAGACAAGTAACGTTCGCTTTAGATTACAAGTTCTATTAAAATACAAAAATCGGATCACTGCACAACATTCCACAGGCTACACTTCACACCTGACTCAGCTACAGTAATTGCAAATCAGAAATCAAAATGAGTTTAGAGTTTTAATTTGCCACATAAACCATAGAGATATAAATCATTAAACATGCATGATTTTAGTTAGATAAGACATTGTAAGTGGGTTAAAGTCATTAGTTCTTGAACGTCCTCGTATTTGCTAGGTAGATAAAGCGAATAATATTTGGTTTGATGTTGCTTTATGCAAATCGATTAAAAATCCGTGCATGAGGTCGCCAAGCTAATCAAGAACCTAGATTTCAGTAAAGCGACTGGCCCTGATGGCATCCCAATTATAGTGTTAAAAAAGCTTCAACCAGAACTTGCTCCCATACTTACGAAACTATTTAAGCGCTGCCTTAAGGAGAAGTGCTTTCCGACTCCCTGGAAGACCTCATCAGTTTGCCCTGTATTTAAGAATTCAGGTGATAAGTCATCTCCCTCTCAGTACAGACCTATAAGTCTCCTGTGTGTTATGAGTAAGTTGCTGGAATCCATATTAAATAGAGAAATAGTCAACCACCTCAGCAGGAATAACCTTCTTAGTGACACACAATATGGTTTCCGCTCTGCAAGATCTACCGCAGATGTGCTGATGGTTATATCCTACAGGATTAGTGAATCTCTTGACAAAGGCTTCCTTTCCAGGGCAATTGCTCTTGACATATCAAAGGCCTTCGACAAGGTATGGCATAAGGGTCTACTTCACAAGATCTCCAGCTACGGTATAACTGGAAATGTTTTCTCAATAATTAAATCAATTCTCTCCGATAGGCTCGTAAGAGTAGTGGTAGATGGACAAAAATCGGAGGCCTGCAATATAAATGCTGGAGTCCCTCAGGGGTCAATCCTGGGCCCAACTCTCTTTCTGATCTACATCAATGACCTCCCTAAACACATACTTAAATCATTCGTTGACATCTATGCTGATGACACGACCATCTACGGCAACACATCAAAGGCTGTAAATGACAAAGCTCTCTCTGATTCTCTCTCCTCTGATATCAAGCGCGTGGTTCAGTGGGGGAAGATGTGGCTGGTTACCTTTAATGCATCCAAAACCAAACTCCTATCCTTACATCATCAACGCTCTGATCCCCATCTGGCATCAATTGTGATGGATGGCTCTCGTCTGGGTGAGGCCCCGTGTTTTGACAAGCTTCTGGGTTTGACCTTTACTCCTGATCTGAAATGGAACACGTACATCAAGTCTGTTGCCAAGGTCGCTGGAAAGATGGTGGGATCCTTCTACCGCTCCAGAAGATATTTCACTACTGATGCAATTCTCTATCTATATAAAAGCCAAGTACGTCCAAGGATGGAATACTGTTGCCATATCTGGGCAGGAGCTGCTAAAACAGCATATCCTGCCTTGACAGAGTACAAAGTAGACTTCGTGGCTTAGTGGGGGATGCCCTTTTCTCTACCCTGCAACCTCTCTCCCACAGAAGAGACGTTGCGAGCCTATCCTTGTTTTATCGTTATTTCCATGGCAGGTGCTCGTCTGAACTCCAATCTCTGGTCCCCCCCTCGCCAATCTTTCACGAAAAACACCCGTCTAGCTGAATCCACTGTGAAAAATTTCCCCCACTCTATATCTGTGCCTAAATCAAAACGCGGATTCCATGAACAAAGCTTCTTTCTAAGAACTGCACGCCTGTGGGACTCTGTTCCGTCTGCCTGCTTCCCTCCGGACTACAACTTGGATGTCTTCAAATCCAATGTTAACAAATTCCTAATGAACCGCCCCCTTAATTAAACACTTCAGCAAATCTCCACACTAAAGTAATGTACTTGCAATAACCCTTATCCCTGAGCGGCTTCCGGGCCTTGATAAGTGGTGATCACTGTGTGAAAAAAAATGAATAAAAAAAAAAAAGGTGGTGGAGGCTTTTCGTAAAAATTAATTTCGTGAAAACAACAATAACAATACTCATTTATATAAGAAGAAATAAATTACTGATAAATTCTATATTTTTATACGAATACTAAACATTTACGCCCATTAAAAACTGGCAATATTTATAGCATGTTTTATATCAAATTTATGGCTGAATATAATTAAATTTGTACACATTTCTTAATTAAATACTAATCTATATTAATATTTATTGATCTCTGATTGCGAGACACCCTAATATCTAGTTCACTACACCGCATAAAAGTAAAGTTCTTTATTTATCTCTAACTGTGCATCGAACAGATACGCTAATACCTAATTCACAGCACCTTGTAAGAATAAAGGTGCATACAAAATTTCAGTCAGATTAGCCTAGTAGTTCACAAGAAAATTTCTAGAGTAAATGTGGTATTTTGGTGATTAATATTTATTATTTATCTCTAATTGTGCATCGAACAGACAACACAATAGCTAATTCGCTACACCTTATTATAATAATGTCTCATACAAAATTTCATCCTGATCTGCCTAGTAGTTTCCAATAAAAAGAAGAACGGACCGACATACAGACTATGTATAATATAACATAGATTAGTGCAAACATTGGCGGAGCATAATTTTACCGTTTTTTTTTTTGTCACAGAGTGTACGTTAGATGGTTAATAATGAAAGAACGGAAATGCCGCAACGTTGCTTTCATTAAACACGTTCTTCGTGAAATACATCCATATCAAAAAACAGAAAAAAAAAACAGAAAAAAAAACAACAAATGCTGTCTTTTTTTCTTATTTGTTGTTACTGCGCGTGACATATCGATACAACCTGTTTTATATTCTCACAGCTATTTCGCGAAAATACCTATGCGGTGTGCATAGAAAATACTTTTGCGCTCGTTGAAAGAAAAACCTGATGGAATATAACAGAAAATCCGTCGAAGCGAACCAGGCAAGTTAAATAGCATTTCACGAAAAAATAAACATACGAAAAAAAACAAAAAAACATCACTTTGATTTTTGCAGATACAGTAGAAACCCGGGATACGGCATTAAAAATTAGTAACAAAATACAGTATATTATATAATACATATGTATATAATAAAAAAAAAACATAATAAATAATACCGTAAGGCGGAACAAATACTGTAACCAGGGGCCGGAAAACATCGTATTTCACATTATTACCTGAAAAAAAAAAAAAAAACGTCTTCTAGGACCGACGTATCCCGGGGCACCACTGTATAACTATTTTCGCATACGTATTTTATATAGTCATTCCAACAATCAAGAGTAAAGCATCATCAAATCTGTTGCCAAGGCCGCTGGAAAAATGGTCGGATCCTTCTATCGATTCAGTAGATATCTCACTGCTGATGCAATTCTCTATCTATATAAGAGCCAGGTACGTCCAAGGATGGAATACTGTTGTCACATATGGGCAGGAGCTGCTATAAAAGGCCTGTCCTGCCTTGATAGGGGTCAAAATAGACTTCGTGGCCTCGTGGGAGATCTCCTTTTCTCTTCGCTGCAACCTCTATCTCACAGAAGAGATGTTGCCAGTTTGTCTCTGCTTTATCGTTATTTTCATAGAAAGTGTTCGACTGAGCTTCAATCTATGGTCCCCCCTCACAAAACTTTCACAAAAACACTCGTCTAGCTGAAAGTATTATCAATAATTCCCCTCACTCTTTATCTGTGCCTAAACCTAAACGTAGATTTCATGAACAAAGCTACTTTCTTAGAACTGCATGTCTGTGGAATTGTCTTCCGTTTTCCTGCTTTCCAGCTGTCTATAATATGGTTGTCTTCAAGTCCAAGTTTCTGATGAGCCGTCCCACTTAAGTTAACAAATTTACCGAACTTCCATTACTATCGATTACTATATTGTCCTTTTGACTACTATTCACTCTTTAAGCTTTATCATTGAGTGGCCTCTCGGCCTTGATAAGTGGTGACGCCTTTGTAAAAAAAGCATATTAAAAGGTCTGAAACTGGTTGATCTAGGATATACGCAAAAAGAAATGATAGAAGGATAACGACAGAGGCGAAGGTCATGCAAACGCTGTCGTGAGAAAGTTTACCCATGATCATAGCTAAGTTTAAATCAAATTATTTCTGAAAGCGGGATCAATGGAACTGTCAGTGTGAGATCTGATCAAACCAGATAGAACGAAAAATAAAAAAAAATTATGATCGAGGATATTAGTAATTCGCTCCGAACTTATAAAACCGGACCAAGCATTTGAAGTTCACCGTTTCCACAAGGATGAGAGTGCGTATATCATGATGCCATGTTTATACGCTGAACTTAGTGTATTTCCCCTGTTTTGAGAATGTCCTGATATTAATACAAATATATATTGCATCAGAAACGATCGAACACCAAACTCTTGCTTATGCTGTATTATTGGAGCGCAAGTAAATGATATTTTCTTGACTTTATTTATCATATATATATATATATATATATATATATATATATATATATATATATATATATATATATTATAAAAGTCACATGACCTGGTAACGAGTGATGTAACCCACTTTCCGATTTACGACATCCGGTTGCGAATGCGCGCATTAACATTAATCCATAACAACGTAAACAAATAAACACAAATTGTTTCTTTTGCAGATTTTGACATGCATATTGAAATATTAACGTTATTAGTTCGAAATTATTATTTAACATGGGAAGGGTGGGGGTGTTTTGCAACTATTCTTTATTACAACTATACTGTCGCTATTTTCTTACAACTAAATAACTTTAATCCGTTTACAAACATAAGAACAATTGTAGTA
>NC_136498.1:51783145-51818145 GCF_053919585.1 Euprymna scolopes
CGCTGAACTTTGAGCCCTTAACAGCCAAATTTCTGGCCGAAAAGGGATTACAAAGATTTTCCAACATCTCCATACTCTGTATATCAAATTTCGAGTCTGTAGACTGAAAATTGACAACCTCTATCTCACAGAAGAGATGTTGCGAGTTTGTCTCTGATGTATCGTTATTTTCATGGAAAGTGTTCGACTGAGCTTCAATCTATGGTCCCCCCTCGCAAAACTTTCACAAGAAACACTCGTCTAGCTGTAAACACTATCAATAATTCCCCCCACTCTTTATCTGTGCCTAAACCTAAACGTAGATTCCATGAACAAAGTTTTTTTATTAGAACTGCACGCCTGTGGAATTGTCTTCCGTTTTCCTGCTTTCCGGCTGACTACAATATGATTGTGTTCAAGTCTAACGTAAATAAGTTCTTGATGAGCCGTTCCATATAAGTTATCAAATTTACCAAATTTTCATTACTAATGATTACTATATTGTCCAATTTCTAATGTACACTCTTTAACCCTTATCCTTGAGTGGCCTCTTGGCCTTGATAATGTGGTGATGCCTATGTAAAAAAAAGTTATTGTGTAGGGAAATGTATACAGACCAACACACATACAGACAGATAAACGGACATTTTCACTTTCATAGATATATACAAGTAGGGCGCCAGGAATTTTCCGGTCGTAAAATACGCTTAAATATGATACTTTGATTAATGCAGATTTCGTATTTATTAGTATATTATATTGCACCCAATATATAGTTAGAATTTCAAAAGTAAAAAAAAAAAATTACTCGCGTGCGCAACCAACGAGAATCGACACAAATCAGCTTACGATTTACTTTTTTATTTGACGTCAATGCTTGAGCTATGAAAGGATATTTGGTACAAGGCTAATAATTTAAATATGAATACTACGTTATGCATGCATATTCGTAATGCTGGCGTTCGACCATCACCTGCCATGTTTCATTTTTAAAATTTTCACATTTTCTACTGATTTTCGCGGGCTAAAACACAAGCATAAATTTCACAATGGTTCGAATACCTTATATATTAAGTTTAATGTCCGTAGACTAAAAGCTCAAGGTGGAGTTTGGTAGGCAAAATTTTTAAACAAAAATACATACGTATGCATATTTATATATGGAAAGAGTTTTGTGCTTACTATAAACTTTTTACACAAATATTACGGAAGTATAAATCATGTAGAATATATATATGAATTCAATTATACGTAATAGTAAACTAAAGATGATAATCTAATAAGAAAACCGAAAAACTATTATTATTATTATTATTATTATTATTATTATTATTATTATTATTATTATTATTATTATTATTATTCATAATAACTATTATTCATTAAAATGAATATTTGAAAGAATATGCGAATTAGCTAGATTTTTTGCTAATGAATGCAATTCCACGACTCATATATAAGAACATTTTATTTTATTTTTAAATAAATAGAAAAAAAGGGGGTTTAATATGAATATCAATACGCAAAAAAATTATAGGAATACAGACTTATTTTATTATTATTGTTTTTTTGAATTATCTTATTTTATACGTTTATAAATGTACACATATAGTCCTGGGTATGACGTAAAACTACATCTGACAACGAGGCCCTGGTGCGGGAGCTCCAGGGTTTTGGGGAGAATGTCACTACCATTTAGTCATTGCAGTTCTAGGTCACCCTTGGGCAAGGTGTAGTATCCACTAGCCCCCCCCCATCCTATTTAGTATCACAAAAATCTAAGCCTGGTCAACGATGCTCTTGGCGGATGAGGAAGGAATACCAATGGCTTGCGCAGCGGATGAGCCAGTATCGCAGTGCCGACGCAGTCAACAAGAATGATGTACAACTCGACTCGGATCTGCCTCAGCCATCAGATGCTGCTGATTGCGTGTGTGCAGACTATCCTGGTCCGTCCTTGCCTCTGTACTTTTGCTTTCAGCGGAGATGGTGTTAGCAGTACTGGCCAAGGTGCTTATTCCTACTATGCCTAGGCTGGGAGAGAGGTGAAAGTCCTGTGGCGATGGAGTGAGGGCGTACCGACAGGTTTAATGGACTGGAAGCCGCAGCGTGATCTATGCACTCAGGCGATTGGAGTGTGATGGTCGTGCTTTTGCTGGAAGCAAAAAGAGCGCGACTACGGGCGCCACTACCCGGATTTCCTGCCATCATGTGTCACATCTAAGGCCGAGGTTTCAGAGCTCCGATCGGATTCACATCGCACCTTCGACACGAACACTAACCGACCTCCGAGTCATCGTCGAAATCGACGGACTAACCGAGAGATACATATATAGATCTGGAGATATAATCAAGTCGCAGTTTCTATATTCTCTGAGAACGAAGGCGACTCTTCAAACCAGGTCTATTCTTACAGAGTTTGTTGCAGAGGACACTCTTATGCTGGGATTGAGGGACGCTAACTGGTTCTGCTTTACTGCGAACATTCATATGATGCTTTAGACCTCAGCCTGACTTGCAGACCATGAAGCAAATAGAACAGCTGTGAACTGTGATCCGCAGCGTTTTCCTCATTCAAGATAGAATGATTTCCATGTGATCACTTATGATAAGCAAGACCGACACCAGATAAAATCATTTTACCGTATAAATCACAAACATGCTTCAGCACAAAAGCCTTTAACAGATCTGACAGATTTTTCTTCCGGATATGACGCTTATTTTTCGCATAGTTATATTTTTCTTCTCAAAGCTATTATAGCCGTGATAAACCACGGCGCGTTACTTTTCACGATCACTGGAAGCACTTTAACAGATAGACATGTCAATACCTAGAGCTTTTAGATTACCTTTGATGTTATCCTTGAAGAATTTCTTTGGTTTGTGTTGTGGACGCTTTCCTTGTATAATCGCGGCATAAAACACGCGCCTTAGTAATCTCTCATCATCCATCCTTGTTAGATGTTCAGCTCACCTTATCTGGTTACGTAAAATCAATTTTTTAATGCCTGATACGTCAGCTCGCACGAGGACACCCGTATCAGGTGTAAAAGAGTTCCACTTGATGCACAGCATGTGTTTCAGAAATTTCTGGTGTACTCTCTCCATGACTTCTATGTGTGTACCATAAGTTGTCCAGGCTTAAGAAGAGTAAAAAAGATGATCAAATATAAGATTGATAAACACTAATTTTTGTACGAAGGGTTATAACTCTGCCCAACCATACTCGCCTCTCTAAGCTACCAAAAGCCTTAGTGGTACGCTGTATCCTGTAGTTGACCTCAGCATCCAGGGTTCCGTCTCTGGCAAAATTGCTACCCAATTACACAAAAGTGTCAACCACAGCAATCCTCTGGTTTTTGACAAAAATATTGGTTCCATATACAAACTACCGGGTGAACTCTTTTGGAGGCTAATAGTAAGCTCAAAAGATGTACAGACCTGTGAAAACAGATCCATGATTCCCTGCATATCTTCCTCATTATAAATCACGAGATTAGCATCATCTGCATAGAGCAATTCACGAACCAGGTGCTGAAAGACCTCTTAGAAGCACCGAAAATAACGAAAACCAAAATTTTTCCTGTGGTTCTGAAACGCAAATAAACTCTCTTCCGTCTGCCATTTTTTCCCACCTGACTACAACTTAGATGTCTTCAAGTCCAACATAAACAAATTCTTGATGAACCGCCCCCTTAAGTATGACACTTTATCAAATCTCCAATACTAACGATTACTGCGATACTATCCCATTGATTACTGTACACACAATAACCCTTATCCCCGAGTGGCCTCCGGGCCTTGATAAGTGGTGACTTTCATATAAAAAACATCCAGAAAACAACCTTTAAAGGTATAGAAAAGCATAGTTACAAAATAAATAGAAAAAATAATGCTTCACACCATTGTCAACTGAGATGGGTTCTGATAGATATCCATTAAAGTTCAGACGAGGCTTCATATTAGTGTGGAGCTCTCTTAAGTAACCGTAGAAATTGATGATAGGCATCCCAATTTTCCTAGAATTGTCCATAGGGTATTTCTGTCCACCGTATCAAATGCATTGGTCAGATCAACAAAAACCTGATAAAGCGGAACCTTGTGCTCAATCCATTTTTCCTGAAATTGCCGGGCAGAGAAAAATCATGTCCATGGTTCCTCTAGCCGGACGAAAGCCACTTCGACTTTCTGGAATGAGAGACGGACAAATATGCTTTAATAATCTGCTAAATAGAACTTTGGAAACTACTTTGTCAACTTCTCTCAACAAAATTATCCCACAATTGGTCTTAGACCCTTTTCCATTGCACAATCATATAAGAACCTCCTTCCAGACATCACTAATAAAATGAAAAATTTCACGAACAAACTTATCACCCCGATGTAAGAGGGCTTCCACTTCAAGTCTGGGGTCTTCTCAATATTTACTACCTTGATTGCATCTCGAATTTCGTTCTCAGATAGGAACTCAGACATTTCATGAATAAACTTCTGTTGTGGTAAAAAACTATTGATGATATCTTTATCAACATCATGGGAGTTGTCAAAGAGATTACAGTAATGCCCAGCCCAACGATAGAGAATCTTGATGGAATTCAAGTGATCTAACAAGTCATCATTTATAGTTAATTAAAAAAGTATCCCGTCTTTAGTT
Organism: Euprymna scolopes; assembly: GCF_053919585.1. Lineage (NCBI taxonomy): Eukaryota > Metazoa > Mollusca > Cephalopoda > Sepiida > Sepiolidae > Euprymna > Euprymna scolopes. The sequence goes on from NC_136498.1 coordinate 51,787,779, forward strand.
TAACTATTTATATATATATTCGCTCTATCTTTAACTCTAATATTATTAATATCTCTGTAAACATTTAGTAGAAGGAGCATATCTCTTTTTTAGCGTGTAAAACTAATTGATATAGACATGCCCGTACGCACAATAAATATGTATTAAATTAATGTAACGATAATAAGTTTCTTTGATTCTATCTATAAAAATATACTAATACTTCTTAATAAAATTAGAATAAGACTTCTTAATATAAATCATTAGAAAATACCTGTCCCGTCCGAACAAAAAAGTTTTGCACAAATTTCCAAGATAAAAATCTATAATATATTTGTCTTTGTTCGGCATAGTGACGTTGGCACACCGGTTCTTGCTGAAGTTAAGCAACGCTAAGCCTGGGCAGTACTAGATAACTGATTATTTTTGAGGAGGGTGGCGAAAAGGAAAATAACTTTTAAAAACACAGAAAACGAGTAGTTTCAAAGATATGAAGAAATTATAGTTTCTAAAAGAGGAGGATCACTTTTCTATATTAATTTAAAGTAAAACAATCACCTACTTTATGGTCGACTTTTTAGGGGTCTGTTAATTTTTAGGGGTCTTGTTTTTTGTGGCCTGGTAGACCAATACAAAACCGCCCTTAAAAATCTTGTTTTCTATAGGTTTTCGGGTGTGCTGAAAACGAATATTGCATTTAAATTTTCCGCAAATAAGTATTTTTCCGGGTATTAAGAAATAATATACACACCTGTGCGTATATCAGTGGCCACCACTTATAACATAAAGAGATAACCAGAAAAATATTTATTTGCAGAAAATTTAATGCGATAATTTGTATTCAGCACATCCGAAAACCTATAGAAAATAATTTTTTTAAGGTAGATTTTGTGTTTTACTCTACCAGGCTCTAATTACCAAATATCCACCATCCCTAAAAAAAGTAACAGGCGCCACTTCTTCGCAGAAAAGTGATTATAAGGTGGGTGTTCATTTTACGTTAAATTAATATAGAATAGCTATCCTTCACTTTTTAAAACTAGAATTTCTTCATATTTTGGAAACTTCTCGTTTCCTGGAATTTTAAACGTTATTTTCGTTTTCATCACCCTAATAAACCCCTAATAGTGGTAATTTGAAATGATTTCTTGAAGGTGGAAAGATACTGCACCTTTACCAATGTTTCAATCATAGTCATTTGTTTTCTTAGTTTGTATATGAATTACAAAATATCTGATATTTCACAAACACCTCTGACCTTGATGGAGGGGAGAGTAAAACTTGCTGCTATGGGGTTAAATGATCTGAAATAACAGCACGGAAAGACTTGATGCCACATATTTTTCGCATGTTCTATCTTCCCTCTTTGGTTTTCATACATAAAGTAAATTTCACAGCGTATGAGAATTTTTTTAATACTGGAGATATTCAAAATCGGACCTTATTTCCAAAAGAGGGGCGATATAACACATGCGAAATATTTGGAATCAAGACTTCCCTTGCTATTATTCCAGTTTATTTAAAACCATCGCAGCAAGTTTTAGTCTCCCCTCTATCAAGACCAGAGATTTTTGTGATATATATATATATATATATATATATATATATATATATATATATATATATATATATATATATATATATATAAAGCTGAACGTCTGTGTGTGTGTCTGGTCACGAATAGGCTCCTATATTGTTAATTATTATAGAAAGCTGATCACATATAATGTTAGAAGATGTATCGAGACACAGGAATGGGTATGTTTGATCTGGAATAATGATAATTCATTAAAATTGTGGGGTTTGCATACGCACCTAATCAAAAAAGTATGGAAGTAAAAAATTAAAAAATTAAAAAAAAAAACGTTTACAAGTGTTTCTGATATAGATGTACATAATAATACTTTGGTAAGTATGTTTTAAATAAATAGGGATGGTATAATGAAATTGTGGGATCTGCGTTCGCGCCTGGCCTCCATAGAATGGAAATAGGCACAAACTTTAATAAAGACTTTTCATATCTATCTGCAAAAGTATACTTTGATAATTATGTTTCTGTTTGAAGAAATATGGTATAATAAAATTATGGTGTGTTCGTTCGCACCTGACCTTCATAGAAGTGAAATATGTTACAAAGTTTAACAAGGTTTTTTAATATAGATCCACAGAATATTGTGATACGTGTTTCAGTGTGAACAGGTATGGTATAATAAATTATGGGGTTTATCTATTTTATTTTTACTTTCATAATATTTTGCTTTGGTTTTGATACCCCCAAATTCGAAGCTATGTCTTTACAACAATTCTTTTTCATAACCGATGATACTTTCATAATCCATTTTCTGTAGGCTGTTTTTGAACCCAGTCAACGATGGGTACTTTTGCTAGTATATATATATATATATGTTGGTTGGTTGGTTGGTTGTTTTTGTTTTACGGCATATCAACCCTTTTCAGGTTATTTAATGCCGAATCCAAAGATTTTGAAGAAAAATGTTTTAATAGAATATGTTTGTTGTTTTCAAGTCGGTTTCTATTTAACCCATAGTTGGGACCCTAACAGGTACTACCACTCCGGGTCAGAGTGGACCTGGCAGCAATGGCAATTAAAGAGTAGCTCCACACTCCTCAAAGCCCGCAAGTTGTGGCCTCACTATTGGATATAGTTTAAGGTCATATCCAGGACCCTATATATATATATATATATATATATATATATATATATATATATATATATATGTATATATATATATATATATATATATATATATATATATATATATATATATATATATAGTAATTTATAAAATATATATGGCGATTAAGCTACACTGAATATTCTGCGTTTCATCCACTATAGGATTCGTCAGGCTTATGCGCGAATTTTGTGGTTGCTTCTTGTTTTTATATATGTTGAGGATTTCTAGTTAGCCAATCAGCTTTCTAGTATCCACTGCGCCCCCTCCTATCAGCCAATGGGCATGCATTTTATCGAACAAAGGATCTGTTTTAGAACTAGGTTAGTGGTTTAAGGTAGATCTTTTCCTTCCTTTTTTTATATAAATATACCTATGTATACACACATGCACATATATATATATATACATACATATATATATATACATATATGTGTGATCGTTTATGTATATTCATGTTTATTTAATTTATTTATTTGTTTGTTTTCTATTGTTATTGTTAGTTTTAAGGCTATTTTGTATCGCTATCCTAGAGTAAGTTTTATTTTGTGAACACAGTTGTTTACGATTTCTCGTCTACAGTTTAATAGATTTTGAGGTTCTTTAAAGTAAAGGATAGCAAATTTTTCATGGAGGCATAATTTACGTCTAAATGTCTTCACGTGGTAGCTTGTCTCATTATTTTCCATTCGACTACCGGCGAATGTCCGCTTTCTTTGAGTTCCCAGTATTTATTCGCTACTGTTGTTTTTATACATTTTTTATATAAAATACACCGTATAAAAATAACACTAGCGAATATATTTTATAACTTACTAACTAGCTAGCTCTACCTACGTATTGAGCACTTTTGAAGTAAATACTTAAAGTTTACGCATAAATCTATACTTTCGTATATTAAATTTATGTGAGTAAATGAAGTAGTTATATATATATATATATATATATGTATATATATATGTATATATATGTTGTCTTGAAAAAAGAAAAACCGAATGAATTTATAAAATGGGATCAACGTTTCGTCCCTATTGTAGGGGAAATCCTTTGGATACGTTGATCATCATTTCATAAATTCATTCGGTTTTTCTTTTTTTCAAAACAACATAACGTCAACCATCGCTGGTATTTTTATTTTATTTTAATTCATAAACACACACACACACACACACACACACACACACACACACACACACACACACACGCGCACACACACACACACACACACACACACATATATTAGTTCTCTTTTCAATCTTCTTGAGTTATTTCATCGAATCTAAATTCAAATAATGTAGCACTGGTAATAACATACGCTAATTGAATAAATCAGGAACGATATTTCTTTTGAAACGATGCTAAACTAATTTAAATTCTTATTTTCCTAAATTATATTTACGTGATTTAAAAAGGATTTGCCCGAGAGGGCTTGCAACGTACGCCTATTAAAATCTCGGCATTTCGTTTTTATCAACATAGAATCGCTCTAATAATTGAGTACACAGACTAGGTTATCGTTTATCAGAGTCCATACCATGTTTACATTAAATAGCGACTGCAAACCTTAACATCCTCCCCGTACCATAAACTGGTTAAACGTTAGTTCGTCTACGGTGAATCGTTTACAATAAACTATTTACCATAGTTATAGAGAGACAAAGTGATTGAACCGTAGATACCTGTTGTCATATGTTATGTAAGATGTGTTAGTTACGTAGAAAGAAACCGTTTCCAATAGGATTAGGTTAACGTGTTCAAAGTAAATGACGTAAGATAACAAGAAGTTTGAAGTGTGACGTGGCAAATGAGTTAATCGAACATTCAAGTGTGTATAATTATTAATACCCGCGTGTAGTTGTAGTTGTGAAACCAGTGTTTTTTAGTTTGCTGACAGACTCTCTTCTACATCCGTTGTTTATATTTATTTACAACAGAGAAGAACAGTCGCAGAGACAAATGCTTTTCGTATTCGTAAGCGATATTTATAAATTCATTCGTTTTTTTTTTCAAAACAACGTATATATACTAGCAAAAGTACCCGTCGTTGACTGGATTTAAAAACAGCCTACAGAAAATGGACTCTGATTTATATATATATATATATATATATATATATATATATATATATATATATATATATGTGTGTGTGTGTGTGTGTGTGTATGTATGTATGTGTGTAGATATGTGTATATAGATAAATAGATAGATAGATAGATAGATACGTTGTCTTGCTACATCAGCCACACCGTATTCTCTGCTTAAAATCTCGCTTGCTAAAAAGAGAGATTAATTTGCCCGGTAACCACGTAGTTACATTATTTCACCTCGTATCACTTTCTTACCCTTTTCCAGTCACACGCGGTCCTTATTAAGTGACAAGTAGATCTCTTTTACCGACAAAATTTGGGTTTACTTGGGTAAAAAAGAACGTAGTATTTCCGATTTTTTTTCGTTCCACCGCACACTTCGGGATGGACTGACCCAATAGGCTTAACGCTGATTATTTATGGCAATACTAATATGCAAATGGAAATATTTTGTATTAATACCAGTCTAATCTTATTGTAGGCGTTCTCATTTCGTTCTTCCTCTCGTCTGTCGACCTCATCGAAGTGCCAAACAAATAAAAGAAATGCTTTGAACTCTTTTGAACTTTTTCTTTTGAGATAGACACTTTTATTTCTATCCGTGCTTTCAATTATACATACAAGTTTTGACAGAACTGTCACCGGCTAGCGGGAATTCATTGTCGTTTGCTCTCTTCTGCCTACTTCTTATGCCGTCACGTCTCTCCTCCTTCACTCTCTCTGCCTTACTGCTCCTATCTCCGCATGACGTCACCAGTCCCGTAATCTCCTACTGCTCCTCTCTCTATTTTAATGCAGCACATTATGGTATACCAGTATGTAAGGGAAACGTTGAGTACAACTACAGTGCAATTAAAGTAGACATAAAAGAATATTTAAACCGAGAACAATAATTGAGTTTTCACTTAAGATGAGAAAACTAGGCGCAACTGTGGTTGCTGTTACAACAAATGTTATAAAATTACAATGATCACATACGCAGTCACATAGCGAGACGACAAATTTTATAAAGAAAGAGAAGGAGAGACCGATTATTGTTACTAGAAGTCATGAAAACAACACGACTTGACATTTACAGGTTACATGAACTGGAACAAATACATTGAAAACATTGCTAAGGTTGCTGGAAAGAAGATAGGCTCTCTATATCGTATTTGTCAGTATCTTGTATCTTAACAAAGCCACCATTCCCCCAACCATGAAATATTGTTGCCACATCTTAATCGGTGCATATACCACTAGTCTCTCACTCTCTTAAACAAGGTCTAAAAATGGTCTCCAACTTAATATGTCCAGCACCTTCAACCAAGCTCTAATTCCTGTTCCATCGCTGCATCAAGTGTAAAATGCCTCATTAAAAAAAGGTAAATTTCTGAATTAAATATTTGGAATGTAGCTTTGTTTTCATAACCTTTTAGGTTTTAGTATAGACACACTTAAATGGAAGAGTTTCAAATCTATCCCTAAGAAAAGGTTTCTGTTTAAAGATTTTCAAGTTGGCTTGAATTTTTGATCAAGAGTGTATATATAAGAACTCAAACTTTAACATATCATGGAAAAATACTAAATTTAAAAAAAACAACGCAGTTTAAATTTCTAATAATATTAACTAAATTAAACAGATCGTAAACTTGCACTAACCCGACTTTCAGCTATAAAATACACAGTTACAAAATAAGATTGAACTGTATAATGATGAAAAATGGAAACCTTAACTTAGGTTGTTAAATAGAAAACGGGGATCATATATACCCCTGGTCTTGATGGAGGCGAGACTAAAATTTGCTGCTATGGTTTCAAATGATCTGAAATAACAGCAAGAGGGGATTTGATCCCAAATATTAATCAAATGTCATATTTCCCCTCTTTTGAAAATAGGGTACGATTATGAATGTCTTCAGTATCAAAAATCTTGATACACTGTGAAATTTACTTTATGTATGAAAACCAAAAAGGGGAGATATAACATATGAAACATATTGTGAATCATGTCTCTCCTTGCTGTTATTTCAGATCATAATAGCAGAAAGTTTTGGTTTTCCCTCCATCAAAGCCAGAGATTTTGGTGAAATATAAGATGTTCTGTAACTCATGTGCAAAACTAGAAAAACAAATGACTATGTTTAAAATAGTTTTATGGCTGTGAGAATTAACCAAAAATAGGCTCTGGATGATACATGATCCCCTTTTGTGTGCGACGTTAAGAGCAAATCTAATATAGCTCACTACACAATTAAGATCTTTACTTTTATAACGAGCTTTCATTTGTTAAATTCTGAACAATAGCCGCTGAGATTTGAAACTTATAGAATAGCCAAAAAAAGATCATATATATATATATATATATATATATATATATATATATATATACAGGGTGTCCACAAAGTCTGGCTATATTATGTAGAGAGACTTTGTGGAATCATCCTGCACACACACACACACACACACACACACACACACACACACACACACACACACACACACGTATATATATATATATATATATATATATATATATATATATATATATATATATACAGGGTGCCCACAAAGTCTGGCTACATAATGTCGCCAGACTTTGTGGACACTTTGTATATATATATATATATATATATATATATATATATATATATATATATATATATATATATACTGGTAGCCTATTGAATATTGAAATGCTCATATCTTTAGTTCTATAGGACGAAACTACATGAAAATTTGTATGCTGTTTGGAGATTATAATACTTTGCTATAGTTAAAACTTTATGACAAGTGGTAAAAAAGAATCTATATTTTCAAATCTAATAAAATAGGTCCAAATTTGCCGGCATTTGTATATATAGTATCATGCAGGCCTGCTTCAGTTGTCCCTCTGTGGCCTTACCAAGCCACTAATATATATGTATTATATAGGTTTGGTAAAATGTACACCAATGCGAATATATTTAATCTTTGTGTATACCAGTCCTTTTTCAAATTAGAAGCTCTACATTTAAGATATAACAGCAAAGCATATATAAATACAAAAAAAAATTGAATGGGATAACTTCTCATGACAATATAGCCGCGCATCCGATAGGTGTACGTTAATTACTTTTGTTTCTTCCTGAATTCTTCACATTACATCGTTATGCATATTTCTCTTTGAGAACTTGTTTTGTTTTGCTGTATCGGCAGGATTCGGTGAAGAAGTATGGCTTAGTAATCATTACAATCGAGGAGACAGAATGAGATGTAAAGAAACTACTATATTAACTGGATCTGTATAGCTCGTGAAATTGCGCAAATTACTGAAGTGGTTATTAAAATCCCAAAGTACACGTACTTGGGCGCTCATATCTAAAGCGACTGTTGCATCTATACTATATAAGACATGATTATAGGCGGCATGGTCCTGGGCCCAGTAGTAACGCTAGAGTAATAAAAGTAATAAACACTGTGTCAAAAGGTTAAGTCAAATCAATATGATGGTCTGATTATTTAATTCAAGATAACGCTCTCTCATAAGGGGAATTGGTGTTACGGATATAGTAGTCCGTACATGTTTGACTGAACCCTAGGGAGAAATAGGAAGTATTCAGTCATGTAAAAGCTATCGGAGGGAAATGGGGGAGTACAGATTTGTTACACTTAGTGCTCGGATACCCGGGAAGGTTGCTATAAGAAATGATTCTTCATTGTCTAGGTTACTTCTAAGGCTTCAGGTATTTTTGCATTTATCTATATTTTTATAAAGTAATAGGGTTCGTGTGTTTCTGTCTGTGTGTACAGCTCTCCATCATCAACGAAATATAAAGGAGGTAAGAGGGTAGATCTCTCCTGGTAGAGAAACATTAGAACCCATTTTAGGATGTTTCTGTTATAGGAGACATAAGAATCAATGCCTAATTTCTTTATATACTAGTCTACAAACCACCCCCATATCGAATGACTTATGCTCATTTGCATATCACATTATATTAAATCTCTTTTTACCTCGACCTTATTACATATTGGAAATATTCTAATCATTTCAACTGTACTATTTACAAAATCTATTTAACATTTAATTATTTAATATATTTTCATTTAATTTTATATTCGATTTATTTCACTTTACGTATATTATCAAAACAATTCATTGGCGAGGAAAGCTTTATGTTTTGGGATTGTATTGAAAATGTAATGGAAATTTCAATTTCGTTCCGTTTTAATCTTTTATATTTTACTTGCCAATATAATTGAAAGAATACAATTCAACTATCGTAATTTTATATAAATAAACAAAAACAAATATTTTAAAGTAAAACTTTATTAAAAAAGAAATAATTTTATTTTTAAATGAAAAAAATCAATTTAGTAAAATAATTGTATTAAACACCCCCAGCCTTGTCAGCAAACCTGTAAACCTATAAAAGTTAACATTTCGAATGTAAACAGTGATTTTTCGATTTTGTTAGCGCTTGCCGCAATTAAAGACAATTAAAACGGAACTAACTTTATTTCCATTCTATTTTTTAAACAACCCCCAAAACATAACGCTCTCTTCCAGTTATAGCCAATGTTTTTTTAATTAAATAAAACAGGTCAAAATAAACAGATAAGCGCATTTTCTTTTACATTTTTCTTACAACCATTGTCATTTAACCAACTGCAGGATATCGTTACTTTTGTGGGGTTGTTTTGAAAATGGCACGGAGATTATAATTTCGTTCCAATTTAATCTTTCTGGTCGAGCCTATTTCGAAAGCCTGTCTTATCATAAATTTGAACTACAAATAATTTATTACATTTTGATTATTACTATCTTAAGACTTAAAGCTTATATTTATTTCATTTTTCTATTTATATATTGAATTAGTTATTTCCAGTCTTATTTAAACTTAGCGCTTTCTTTAAACCGGATGAACCTTTTATAAAAATATGAGTTTAACGTAAAGAACACGAACAAGGTTTTATTCAACTGAATTTCTTCCAGTTTACTAACAAAATATATAAATTTAAAAGAGATATAATTAATAAAATAAAAAGGTTATGTAATTTAAAAGAAATACACGTACTCACAAAAGCAGAACTTTTTTTACACATTTTTTTCTTTAAAACCATAACAATGAGACTAACAATTACCTAGATCTTAGTAATTATTTGTTTTAATAGAACTGTTTTAATTGTACTGTTTACTTAGTTAACCTAAGTTGGTATTACATTTATTTTACATTTACTTTTTTTTTTAATTATTACTTTTAGATTGTGACGTTTACACCCGGAAGTAATGAGTCACACGTAGGTCGCTTTTATTCATTCCTTTTGGTCAAGATCAAAGTGTAGTATCTGTTCTTCAGATGCTGCACTTCATTTTCTTGTTCTCTTTCGGTGGAGGAGAAATCCTTCACGACTGAGACAATTTTTATTTTTGTACCTTTTCTCCACGTTAAAAAACGACCGTGGTGTCTAACTCTGTCCCGTGGGGAGGCATAGTAAATAGGTACAATATAATTGTTTATAATTGTACTATTCAGAAATATTATTTATAGTTCGTCCATTTCAGTTAGTATACATTTCCTTTACGCTTAATTAATTTACAATCATTAATATCGTTAAACAATTCCGTTTAAAACCGAAATTATGCCACCCAAACGAAGTAGAAACGAAAGTGAGGAAGAAAGAATGGAAAGATTGGAAGCTAATAGACTAAGAGTTGCTGCAATTCGCTCCAATGGAAACAATTCAGATAGAGAAAGACGTCTAGAACTTAACAGGATACGTCAAAGAGAAAGGAGAGCAAGACTGTCAGATTTGGAAAGAGAAACCCAACGTGAAGCTGACAGAACTAGACATGCTGTAAGGCGGTTAAATTCATCACAAGATGAAATTCAAGAAAGGCAAAGATATGCACTGGAAAGAGAAGCAATATTACGATCGAATGAATTATATGAGGTAAGTAGACGTACACAAGGTCAGTTGAGAGTGGCTCAACGACATCAGAATGAATCGGAAACCCAACGAAGCTTTCGCCTATACCAAGGGCAACAACGAGAGGCTGCATGGAGAGAGAGTATGACTTTGCCCCAGCAATTGACAGAAAACGAGGCAGCTAGACAACGAATGACTGCTTTGAGACACCATGAAATAGAACACTGCAATAGAAAAGGATTGCTCTACAACAAAAATGACTCTCTCACTACAGCTGATATAGGAAAAATGGACAAAGTATGTCAACATTGCTCAGCTGTAAAATTTAAAGGAGAAACCCCTGGTTGTTGTTGTTCTTCTGGCAAAGTTGTGCTTGATAGCTTTCCACCACTGCCTCAGTTGCTTCAAGATTTGCTCTCCGGCAATGGTCCCATCTCTAAAGATTTTCTGCAAAATCTACGCTGTTATAGCAATTGTTTTGCAATGACATCATTTGGTCACAAAATTGCGGCAGTACATGGGTGGAATCCTTCTTTTAGAATTCGAGGCCAGGTTTGCCACCAGATTGGGAGTCTTTTACCACCTGAAGATGAAACAGCAAAGTTTATTCAAGTCTACTTCTTGGATAGTCTGGAAGAGGAACTACATAATCGGGGACGTGACAGTAGACTCAATAGAGACATTCTCCAAAGTCTGACTGAATTTTTACATGAGAACAACAGCTTTATTTGTCAGCTGAAAACAACAAAGGAGAGGATTGAAGAAGAACACTTGGTAGAACATAAAGTTGTCATAAGGGAAGACCGAAGGCCGCAAGAAGAGCATCCACGGCGATTCAATGCTCCAACAACAACGTATGAGATTGGAATATTAATGGAGAATGAACCAACAGCTAACCGGGATATTGTCTTGCATTTTAGAAATGATACATTAAAATGGATCTCCGAACTACATCCCCTCTACGATACTTTAATGTACCCGTTAATGTACCCCTATGGTTCTCCATCTTACAACATCTACATGAAGGCATCCAATGGGCGAAAAGTTACCCAACAGCAATTTTATTCGTACCATTTAATGACTCGGCCTGGAAACTATTTTCTCTGGTACCGAAGGCTATTTCAACAATGGCTGGTGGATGTGTACTGCAAGATTGAAACAGAACGTTTACAGTTCCTGAGGCGTGAGCAACAGACCCTGAGAGCTGACAATTATAGCAACTTGAGAGATTCAATTCTTAGGGAGGATGGGAATCCAGAACAGTTTTGTCAACGAGTTGTACTTCCGGCAACTTATACAGGAGGCCCTCGATACATGTTTGAGCGTCAAAGTGATGCCATGGCATATGTTCGGCGAATGGGCCGAGCCGACCTCTTAATCACGTTCACAACAAATCCAAAGTGGACAGAAATTACAGAAAATTGTCTTCAAGGGCAAGACCCTCAGGATCGTCCAGATATTGTTGCCAGGGTTTTCAGGCAGAAGCTAAAAAAGTTACTTGAATTTATTAAAAAGGGAGGATTTGGCAGGCTGAGGGCTTTCCTGTACAGTATTGAATATCAAAAAAGAGGACTGCCGCATGCACACATTCTCACCTGGCAGGCCCCAGAGGACAAACTTCTACCAGAAAAAATGGATCTCTGCATATCTGCAGAGATCCCTGACAAAGAGGAAGATCCTGATCTTCATGATAAAGTGATGGCACTTATGGTGCATGGACCTTGTGGACCATTTAATCCAAATTGTCCATGTATGATTGACAACAAATGTTCCAAAAAATACCCAAAAGAATTTCTTCAGTGTACAGAGCAAGGCCAAGACTCTTACCCCAAGTACAGGCGAAGAAAACCAGAAGATGGAGGCCAGACTGGTACAATAAGGATGAAGAGAAATGGTCGGTATGTTAATCAAGAAATAACAAACCAGTGGATTGTTCCGTACAACAAGGTCCTCCTTCAGCAGTTCAACGCTCACATTAACGTAGAAATTTGCAGCTCGATCCAAAGCATCAAATATGTCCTCAAATACGTGAATAAAGGATGTGATCAAGCAGTGTTTGAACTACAAAGAACTGATGGAGCAGTTAACCAACAAGGCCAAGTACAAAGTCACATTGTGGATGAGATCCAGCCGTTCCAGAATGCAAGGTATGTCGGCAGTTCAGAGGCGGCCTGGAGGATATTGGAACATCCCATCTATGAACATTTCCCCCCAATTGTACAACTTTCTGTTCATCTTGAAAATGGGCAGCGTGTCATGTTCTCAGCTGATACTGCTCTGGAACGAGCCCAAGGTCCACCGCCTGCCACAACTTTGACAGCATTTTTTCAACTCTGCCATGAGGATGACTTTGCAAGGGGTCTCAAATACGCAGAAGTCCCTGAGTTTTACACTTGGAACAAATCGACAAAGAAATGGATGAGAAGAATGCGTGGGGTACAAGTTGAAGGTACTGAAAATGATGATGTATGGAAGGCACCATGCATTGGGAGAATCTACACGATTAGTCCAAAAGCAGGGGAGTGTTATTTCTTACGCCTGTTGCTCAATGAAGTTGCTGGTCCAACTTCATTTCAAAATTTGCGAGCATACAATGGCCAGGTGTTTGAAACATACAGAGCAGCGTGCCTTGCTCGAGGCCTTCTAGAAAATGACCATCACTTGCATCAAGCAGTAGGAGAGGCAAGTGCCACTCAATCACCTTCAAATTTGCGAAGCCTATTTGTGATAATTTTAACAGCCTGTGAGCCAAGAAATCCTCTTGAGATCTGGATGGCTTTTCGTGATGTAATATCTGAAGACATTCTTCACAGATACAGGCAAGAAGTTAACAATCCAGAAGCAGATTTTAATGAGGACATCTACAATAAAACTCTTTGTCTAATTGAAGAAAAGGTTCTCCTTATGTGCGGTCAACCATTGGCAAGCTATGGATTACCTGCACCAACGCAAGGGAGAGATGAAAGACTCGCGAGAGAGTATCAACGTGAAGTTACTTATAATCTTGAAGAACTTTCCCTACAAGCAGAAAATATGCAAGAAAAACTGACCGATTCTCAAAGAGAAGTTTACAATTCATTCATGGCAATGTTGGAAGCACAAGGTGAAATGAACAAAAACATGATGTTTCTTGATGCTCCAGGTGGTACGGGCAAGACTTTTGTAATCAATTTGATCCTTGCAAAGATTAGATCCATGAGAAAGATTGTGCTTGCAACAGCATTCAGTGGCATTGCTGCTACTCTACTACAAGGTGGCCGCACTCTTCACAGCACTTTTAAAGTACCCTTGGATACTCATCGAATGGATCAGCCAGTTTGCAAAATTACTGGTAACTCAGCCTTGGCAAATGTAATTAGAGACACCTCTGCAATCATTGTAGACGAAGCCCCAATGACGCACAAGAGTGCTTATGAAGCAATTGACCGAACACTGCAAGACATTACAGGAAACAAGAATCCCATGGGTGGCATTCCAACCTTATTTTGCGGTGATTTCCGTCAAATCCTCCCAGTGGTTAAAAATGGCACAAGGGCTAATATTGTCAATGCAAGTTTGAAACAATCCTATCTCTGGAGGCACGTTATAGTGAAGAGACTGACTACTAATATGAGAGCCTATATCTCTGATAACACAGCTGCAGCAGACTTCTCAAAATTGCTTCTCCAAATCGGTAATGGTCAGTTTCCTATCACTTCTTCACCTGACACAATTAAGATTCCAACTGCGCTTGGTAAATGTGTCGGTAATCAGAAGCAACTGAAAGACAAAGTGTACCCAGACCTGCAAAACAATGGAAAATCACCGGATTGGCTTGCTGAGAGGGCTATTATTTCGCCATTAAACAGCAATGTGAATCATTTGAACAATTCAATAATGGATGAATTTCCAGGAGACACAAAGCAATACAAGTCAGTTGATTCGGCTACTAATGAATATGAAGCTGTTCACTACACTGTGGAATTTTTAAACTCTTTGGAGATATCTGGAATGCCTCCACACATTTTAAATCTCAAAATTGGATCGCCAATCATGATTCTTCGATCCTTGGAACCGCCAAAAACAACAAACGGAACCAGATGTGTTATCACCAGATTGCACACCAATGTACTTGAGGCCACCATTTCCTGTGGTCCCTACAAAGGCGAAACCGTTCTACTGCCAAGGATCCCCTTAGTTCCATCGGACTCAGAACTTCCATTTAAATTCCGGAGACTCCAATTTCCTGTGAAGGTGTGTTTTGCAATGAGCATAAACAAAAGTCAAGGTAAGACATTTAACACCATTGGCGTAGACTTGACATCAGACTGCTTCAGTCACGGTATGTTCTACGTCTCCATCAGCCGGACAGGAAGTTCAGAAAAACTCTACATTCTGGCTCCAAATCAAAGCAGCAGAAATGTAGTTTACCCTGAGGCTCTTCAGTGAAAAGTTCGAGAAATGGATATGAGGAAAAACTGACATGATCTGATTGTGGTAAGTTTTTAGTATTGAATGTGCAAGATAAAATTTAAGCAAGAGTTGAAAATTACTTCAATGAAAAATTTACTATGTAACATCAAGTAACCTTCCTTTTTAATGAAAATGTTTTGTGAAGTTCCTGATTGAATTTCAGTCACTACAAGAGGTAGTTAAAATGTTAATCACCTTATGCAATCGTTGCTCTTACAACATCAACTTACTGGAAAGGTGCCCACAGATTTTGGTACCCGAGTGCGCAACAAAGCTCCGTGCGAAGCACGGGTATCTTTGCTAGTAGAATAATAATATATCTTAAGCTTCGGATATATAAGTAAGAATCACATACATACATATATATATACACACACATATATATATATGTGTGTGTATATATATGTATGTATATATATATATGTGTGTGTGTGTGTGTGTGTGTTTGTGTGTGTGTGTGTGTGTGTGTGTGCAATATATTATTATCATCAAAACCAGTAAAACTACTCATTTTTCAATCAAATCGATTAATTGCCTGGTCTAGTTGTGGATCAACTGCGGCACACCAGAGGGAAATTTCAGATGCCTCCGTGCAGCGATTTAGTTCAGAACACATTGTAGTTTACATTGCACTGTAGAAAACCTGCTTTTGATTTTATCAAATTATTGGTGCAATTGTGCTTTAATCAGAAACATTCATTTCGAGCGTGCTCCGGTCATATCCAAAACCCTACTGTTGATTTTATATGCAGGCATTTCGGCTAGAGTGGTAATAAATCTTCTCGGATTTACTTGTGATGTTAAGCTGTGTAAGGTGTTCCTTCTTTCATCGGATTTTTCGATTACCGATTATCAATACTTATAAACCTTATCTAAGAAAACTGCAAGGTACATAAAGAATAGCGGTATGATATTAAAAAAAAGACGTCGGCCTAGCGGTTTAGAAGTCTATAAGGAACGAACTCACAAACACTTAGAAAAAGCTCATTATATACATATACGCACCAATATATATATATATATATATACACACACACCCACACACACACATATATATAGTCTAAAGAAGCTTTGAATAAAAAAAATGCAAAAATAAAAATAAAGAATGCAGTTTAGATTCCCAGAAGGGGGGAAAAAATTAACCTATCGCAGACTAAGCACCTAGATAATCCGATTTCTAAAAAGTTCATAATGACTAAAGAGAATTCATTTATTTCTGTATGAAAAAAAAAATCATTTATATATGTATGAAAAAAAGCCTCAACTTAAATTGTTAAATAGGAATAGACTTAGCATTTGCATAAGTCGATTTCGCAAAAGTCTTCAATTTTAAAAACAGAATTTAACTACATAAGGATGAAAACAGAAAACCTTTACTAAAATTTTGTAAATAGAAAACGGGGATCATCAGCTGCTCACCATGTAGCTTTTTCGGAGATCTAAAAACAGGACAGCTGTTAAATATATGTACATATATATATATATATATATATATATATATATATATATATGTGTGTGTGTGTGTGTGTTTGTGTGTGTATATATATATATATACATATATATATATATATATATATATATGCCTGCGTATACAGATGAGTTTATAGTGTTAATACATGGAAAAGTAAGAAAGAAAAAAATGTTGTACATTGCTGATAACTGAATGAGAATAACAATGCGCGATGCAATGAGAAGTCTTGCTTCCGGGCCAGAATCCTGGCACCGGATATCCGGATTCATTCTCTCTTAAAATCTATCAGTAAGTTTTTAGAAATCGCTACAGGAATAATTTCTAATTCAGTTATTCACAGAAACAAACATGTTCATCTTACAATCGCTTAAAAATAACAACAATAACAACAACGCACACAGGCGCACACGCATCGCTCGTGCGTGCTTGTATGTTTTTCTATTTTTTTTTTCGAAAGAAGAGAGAAAGCTCTCGAATCAACGTGTCTGCATTACCCGGGTGTCTAAGCTCGTGCCTCTAGCACAAAGTTTACGACTTCGGTTTTGTCTGTCTCAATGTAACTGAACTCTGTGGCCTCTGTATCATTCGAAAATAATCTACACATTGAACCCACTCTCTGTCTTTTCTTTATTTTTCTATCTCTTTTATAAATAATAAGAGACAGAAAGAAAAACAACTATAATCATAAACTTCTTTTAACACTCTGGAAATAAATAACGAAAAATATACCAATAATATATTCGCATTTACTTTGAGATTTATATTAAAGAACACATAGATGTATTATTAAAAAAAAACAAACAAACAAACGTATAATCATATTTTGATAAAGAGTAAAGTACGGTTCGGAATATAAAAATTATAGTACTTATAATTGTAAGCCATAAGTTAGATCAGCTGACGAGTGCTAAATATTGGGACCCAAAACGGTTACCTATTATCAGATTTGAAACTGACAGTACCGACTGATTATCTGATCTAAACTTCTGCATATATATATATATATATATATATATATATATATATATATTCATTAAATACTTTTACATGCAAAATCCGATCCCGCATTTTGCTAATTCCTGCCCTCTGATGAGAAGGAGGTATTTCTTCGAAACTCCGCGGATTAAGGACTATCCACTTATCTTGTGCTTCCTTTTTTAAATTAAATATGTTTTTAACTCTTTTTCAAGATGTCTTTTAACATGTTTTATTAATCATTTGTTCATATATATATATATATATATATATATATATATATATATATATATATATATATATATGAGAATAGAACAGCCAACTATTACCTAGATGGTTGTAAATTCGATTCTTGGCTTTGGATGGGTGCTAGCCTAGCCGCATTGATAGGCAGAGATACAACGTAACAGTCTGTCTCTGGATAATTATATATAGATAATATCGAAATATATATATGAAGTTGAATAAAATGAAATACATATATACTCCTATCATTTTTTTTTGCATTGATGTTTATATAAAAATCTTTCTTTCTATTTATTTAAATGAGAAAATACATTATATATATATATATATATATATATATATATATATATGGATCGTGGAATTGAATTCACCTGCATCAGACCTAGCTAATTCGCATATTCTTTCAAATATTCATTTTAATTAATTCCATATTAGTTGTTTCGGTTTTCCTATGAGATGATCACCTTTAGTTAACTATGACGTGTAATTATATTCATGCAGATATTTTATATGATTTATACTTGCGTAATATTTGCGTAAAAAGATCATAGTAAACAAAACTTCTTTCTATATATATATTTATGTATGCGTATATATATTTGTTAAAAAGCATTGTCTTCTAAAGTCCTCTATTAGTTTTTGGTTTACAGACATATAGCGTATTCGAACCTATGCGAAACTTTATATATGAGATTTATCTGTGAAAATTGGTGAAAAAGTGTGAAAATGAAAAAAATATAATTTTGCCAATTGAAGGTCGAACGAAATCTTACGAATATGCATGCGTAACGTAATAGCTATGGGTTCATGTTTAATTTTTTTGCCTTTCAGCAAACATTGTTTCATATACCAGGCATTAACATTAAAGGAAAAAGTAAATCGTAAGGTAAACGTTTTGGTTTCGATTCTCGATGGTAGCGCATGAGTATTAAAAAAAACAACAACAAAAACACACACACACACACACACACATATATATATATATATATATATATATATATATATATAAAGCTGAACGTCTGTGTCTGTGTCTGATCACTAATAGGCTCCTATATGGCTGACTATTATAGAAAACTGATCACATATAATGATAGAAGATGTATCGAAACACAGAAATGGGTATGTTTGATCTGGCATAATGATAATTCATTAAAATTGTGGGGGTTGCGTACACGCCTGGTCCACAAAGTATGGAAATAAAAAATTTAAAAATTAAAAAAAAAAAGTTTACAAGTGTTTTTAATATAGATGTACATAAGAATACTTTGATAAGCATGTTTTAAATTAAATAGAGATGGTATGATAAAATTGTGGGGTCTGCGTTCGCGCCTGGCCTCAATAGAATGGAAATAGGCACAAACTTTAATAAAGACTTTTAATATCTATCTGCATAAGTATACTTTGATAATTATGTTTCTGTTTGAAGAAATATGGTATAATAAAATTATGGTGTGTTCGTTCGCACCTGACCTCCATAGAATGAAAATATGTCACAAAGTTTAACAAGGTTTTTTTAATATAGATCCACAGAATATTGTGATAAGTGTTTCAGTGTGAACAGGTATGGTATAATAAATTATGGGGTTTATCTATTTTATTTTTACTTTCATGATATTTTGCTTTGGTTTTGATACCCCCCAATTCAACCCAAATTTACCACCCTTCCTTTTCATAACCTATCATACTTTCATAAATCAGAATCCATTTTCTGTAGACTGTTTTAGAACCCAGTCAACGACGAGTATTTTTGCTTATATA
This sequence comes from Euprymna scolopes, assembly GCF_053919585.1. Classification (NCBI taxonomy): domain Eukaryota; kingdom Metazoa; phylum Mollusca; class Cephalopoda; order Sepiida; family Sepiolidae; genus Euprymna; species Euprymna scolopes. Next base: position 51,807,335 of record NC_136498.1, read on the forward strand.
TATACATATATATATATATATATATATATATATATATATATATATATATATATACTTGTTTATTGTTATATAAACATGGTCACATCCTGCTGCTACAAATAGCCACTTGTTTCAATCAAACAACAGATATCACCAGCCAGCGACTTGACTATTCAAAAGTTCAATGAATAGGTTATTCATTGAACTTTTGAATAGTCAGCAGGATGTGACCATGTTTATATAACAATAAACAAGTATTATCAGCTCTTTTTATTGAGCACTATCTAACAACCTCGTTGAATTCATTAGTCCATTACTTTTGAATAAAAAACCCCGAGTATATATATATATATATATATATATATATATATATATATATATATATAAATATATATGTGTGTGTATATATATATATATACATATACATGATTACTTCATTTAATCACATAAGTTTATGCGTAAACTTTAAGTATATATTTCAACAGTTAGAGCTAGGTAGTACGTTATAAATTGCTTAATTCCCATATATATTTTATAACTTGCTATATATATATATATATATATATATATATATATATATATATATATATATTTACCAGTGGTGAAAAAACCGGACTAGAGTGCTCAATGTGTAGCCAGAGCAGTATATAGGAAATTTATTACTGTGAGTCCAGAATAGAAATTTCGATAGGTTTAAACATATTTTGTTCAAATTTCGAAAAAATAAATAGGGGGGGAGGCACGCACTAAAAAAAAAATATTTTCCCTTGTATATTTTACAGAAACTGCATTTAATATGTAATTTCATTCTAAAATGGATAAGTATCGAAAATTTCACGAAAATCTGACCATTAGTTGATTTTTGCTAGATTTATTAAAAACGAGTACGTTTACACGTTCGAAATGCCTACTACATAGATAGATTGGATATTTCCTCTTTTTGAGGATCTTCATCTAGCTGAAACAATATGTAAACTCGTTCTGGACTCACAGTAATAAATTTCCTATATATATATATATATATATATATATATATATATATATATATATATATATATATATATGTGTGTGTGTGTGTGTGTGTGTGTGTGTGTTCAAAAAAGTAAATCTTTAACGAATGAAAATAAGAAAGCTCAACACTATTAAGAGGAGCAATCATATATATGTATATATTAAATGAAAGAGAATAAAAGTTATCTATATTTTATTTAATCATCAGAACAACAAGGAAAAGTAAAGGGGAATAATAGAACAAACCTTCTTTAAGCAATGACATTCCGAAGCTATCGGAAGAGAAGAAGGACCAGAATTATACAAAATTCAAATATAGAACGAAAACAGGCTTTATAACATTTAGATATGAAATGAGAATGAATTGTTGCTCTTCTTTTCTTTAGGTTTGCTGTGATAAACAGAACAGGCTTCTAAAGTACTGTGATGTTCTCGATTTCCAAGGAGTTAAACTGTTTCTCAAGATCAACTTAGCAATCTCCCTCCTCAGTTTCTGATAGTTCCGTAGTTTCTCATTGTTTCTCCTAAGTTGATGTCGGTGATACTGACTCAGGAAATCCCAAAGAATCTTTATGTCCTCATTTTCCCCTGCTGCTTCTGTTGGAACCATTTGTTCGTCACTTCGATTCCAAACTTTTGACAGAAACTTCAATGCAAATTTGCACATACTTTGTCATGGCGACGTTTGTACACTTTATGAGCAAGTGTAGAACAGACATTAACAATGTGTGACATTGTTTCAAGAGATATACCACACAACCTGCACATATCAGAATAATCCTTGACAAAGATTTTTCTATTAATTGCATTTGTATTTATTGCCTACTTTCGAGTAGCAAGTATAAGATTTTCTTTCTTATTTTTCAATCACCTTTAAACAGAATATTCCACGTGTCCTGACGTTTTAGTGTCTTAGTATTTCTCAGAAATAGACCATGAATGTTCACTAACAATTTAGTAAACTTTTTTGCTTCGATTCTTTCCTTGTACTTCAGCTTATCTTCCAGTGGTTCATTATCTAGCTCGCCCTCTTTTACCACTGCTGCAAGTAACACTTCATGACTGTTAGCCAAGTAGTGGTGCACACTTCTCATGATTCCCCCGACACATTATTCAATCACAATCAACATTCTTCAAACTTTGTTATTTGTGATGTGCAGTCTGAGCACATTAGCATTTTTGTGAAGTTCTCCGTAGTTGACTAATAATTGCCGCGTGTCTTTACACAGCGTTTTAATTTCTCCCTGTGTCAATTTTTTACAAGCTGCCGAATTACAACAACCGCCATCAATTGATGGCCGTGAACATATTCCTACCATTTCGGAACAGTTTGAGTCTCTTCACATTCACTTCTTTCGTCTCTCTTTTATTTCATTGCAAAGCATTGTGTCACGTTCAAGCACCCCCAGATCTCCTAATCATACAATTTGAATCTAAAAGTTAATTCCCTTTTCTGTTTTGCCAAACAATTTCAGATTGCCCATAAATAACATGTAGCTGATCTCCGGTCCATTCTTCTCCAGTTGTCTCTCTTAATACATATGTCAGAGATATGAGTGCTATTATTAATAGAAGTAGCAAAAAAAATACTTCAATGGAATATATCGCGTCTGATGTTTACTGTCTCTAATAGTTTCCCATCTGAAAAAATGTTGGCTTTCAAACTACTCATACTTTTTCCTATGAACTCGAAAATATTTTCAGCCACCCCTACCATTTTGAACATCCCGAGTACCCACGAATGCGACACCATACCATAAGCATGTTCATAATCTATCCAAGCTACGTTCAAGTTTATTTTTCTCCTTTTGCAATTCTTTAAAATACATGTATCGATAGTTGGTATTTTGTCTTTACACACATTTTCCTCCCGCAGTTTTGCTCAACAAGTAGTGGGCCATTTACTGCAAGATGGTCAAACACTTTTGTACTGAATATGCCTGTCAAGGTCTTCAAAAGCAAGTTCAAGCAAGTAATTGGTCTGTAATTTTCAAACACTTATCCTTTAGAAGCATCTTTAATGATTAGAATAGTCCTTCTCACTACAAACCATTCTGGTATCTGGCACAACTCAAAACAATCATTCAAAGAAAGAGGACGTCTCTCATAGATTCCCGTGAAAGATCGCAACCAGTACCCAGAATTCCATCAGGTCTGGGTCCTTTACACTTAGTCATGAACTTCATTTGTTTCCTCAAATCTTCTAAAAAATGTGACTACCCTCTTTTTTATGTCCTTCCAGTGTTTTACTTACTCTATCGACCTGTGGGAAGTATTTCCTGACCATGTACTTGTACTTGAGAAAAACTATGTAACTTCCAGATTTCTAAAGAATCTTGAGTGGCTTGTCTTGAATAAGTTGCTGTCGTTAAAATGCTGAATTCTGTTATTATACCTTTTAATCTTGGAATCTTTTGCCATAATCTGCTGCTTTATTTATTCCATAGTGATATCAAACCTCTTGGCTTTCCGTTTGTATTTTGTATCTAGTTCTTCGTTTTTTATGTTTGCATTTTTTCGCTGCCCTTTAAACAGTGCATAAATTCGACCTAGAACTTTCATTAATCTCCACCTTCACTTCTCCTTCTCGAATATAGTTCTTTTTTTTTTCGGTTTCATTTTTGGCTCTATCTATTTTCTGTTTCAATCTAGCCTCTATCATCTCAATAACTAATACAGTTCCTGCTTGAAAAATGTCTCTCTAATGACACCTCATTTAAATTGTTTTTATTGACGGTTCATCGCAAAGGCACAGGGCCACTTATTCGTGAGGGGCTACTATTTGGGACAGCATTTTCAGGGATACTATTTATGGAGTTGGGCAACGAGATTTTTCTTCACATTACACTTGAATTTCTGCATGTCAGTACAGTTTGGGAAGCAGATGCCAGAGAGGGAATTCCAAAGTGCAACAGTCCGAGAGAAAAGCTATTCGAGTATAAGTCTTTATGCCATCTAGAGTGTATGAGTAGAATTTTGCTGCTTGTCGGGTTTGTCAGGTATATTGTCGTTGGGGAGGGAGGTACTAGTACTCGGAGTTCGTCAGAACACTTTCCATTGAAATACTTGGAAAACAGTCACAAGGGTGTCACGTTTCGGCGATGGGACATAGGTTGGAGATTAGTTGACTCTTTTTTTAACCCAGTCTAGAAGCGAGAGACTAGTAAGAGATGCACCAGCCAAGATGTAGCAATAATACTTCATGCATTAGGATGATGACTCTTTCTTTAACCTTATCCAAGAGAGGGGGAATAGTGGCAGATGCACCAGCCCAGATATGGCAACAATACTCCATGCATGGGCGAACCGTGATTTTATAGAGACACAGGATGCGCTCAGGTGTAAGTAGCCTTTTAGCACGGTAGAGAAAGCCCACCTTCCTCGCGACAGTCTTACCAATTGCTTCAATGTATTTGTTCCAATTCATGTTGTCTGTGAATGTTAACCATAGGAGCCTAAAGGAAGTACTTCCAGGCAGGCTATAATTAGCCATAGCAATCGGTGGTTGAGAAGGTTTCTTCTAATTATTAAATGAAAATAAGTCGTTATAGCATTGAACGTTGCCAATCAGTCACGGCTCTCTTCCACTAAGCACTAGTGGACATTCTAGAGTTTTTGCAATTTCCTTAGATATCTGTTCATTAGTTTTACCCTTGTTTCTGTTATAGAGCGTGGTGTCATCAGAAAATATCCCCATTTCAGAAACAATTTTATCAGGAAGGTCATTTAAGAATATCAAGATTTATAAAGGTCTAAGGATTGACCCATGTTACACACATGCATGTATATCATGTTGTTTTGGTATATAACCATCAAGGAAAACCTGGATTTTTCTCTTATCTAAAAAGGATTTGCTTATGTTGAGTTACGTCCAGCAATACAATACGATTTGATTTTCATGAAAAGACCATCATGCCAAACACTGTCAAATGCCTTAGATATATCTAGGGCTACTGACCTAGCTTCCTCTGCCTTATCCAGTGCTTGGTGTATATGTTCGGAGATTACACTTTGGATGTCTGCAGTAGAACGAGCTTGTCATAATCCATATTGTTAGTCGGATAAAAGTGTATCGTCAGTGAGGTGGCAGACTAGTGCTTGATTAAGGACTATAGGATTTTGGCAAAAAAAAAGAGGGAGGAGGCTGATGCGGCGATAATTATGTGGGTAAGTTCTGTAGCACGAATTCTTGTAAACTGGTACAACGGAAGCAATTTTCCAAGTCTGGAAAACAAGATTCGTTAAGGCATTTATTGTTGAGCTTGAGGAGAACTGGAGTAACATCAATGGAACATTTTTTAATAGTATAGCCATGATAAGATCGGACCCACATGCCTTCGATGTGTCTAGATTTATTATGGCATCACAAACAAGAGAAGGGGTGATTTTCAGGTCATCGAGTGTGACTGCTGTCCGCAAAGGGAAATTTGGGAGTGGTTGGCCTTCTTGGTCTAAAGTGGAAAAAACGTTATGGCAAGCTGATTTGCTTTTTCAGTTGCTGTGCAAAGAATCTGAAGGTTGTTGAATAGTGGGGAAATGTCGATTGTACATTATTTACTACACGGTTACAAATTTTCCAGAAATCACGAGTTCCTAGTTTCTGCGACTATGCGTTTTTGATGACTTCACTATGCCTACTGTTGGCTGCGGCTATTTCTCTCTTACAATTATTTCCAGCTTCTACAAATCTTTGCCTATTTGTATTCGACTTATTTCGGATAAGTCTGGGGAATGTGTGCTGTCTTTGAGTGATAGCAGTTGCATAATCAGAAGTGAACCATTGTTGAATGTGTGAATTGATAAAGTACTTCCGTGTAGGAACGTGTGCTTTCAACCATTCAGTGGTCTTATTTGCAGACTGTTCCGCAGAAAGAGAAAAGATACTACTACATGGTGCGTCTCTTGTAAGATTCCTGATGGCTTTAAAGTCAGTCTTCTTATAGTAGTCTGTCGTTTTGAGAAACAACTCTTCTGTTTTGGGTCAAGAGTTTAGGATGATTTCTATCATTATCACAACATGAAAACATAACTGTCTGTGATAAGAAATGAGATATAGAGAAGCTATGTGTTATGCTACCAGCTGCGTCTGTATAAGTAGAGAAACCAAGCCAATTACTGTGGTGGACATTAAAGTAAATAATAAAGTAAATTAAATACAAGTACTTGTTTGCTAGTATCAAAGGAGAGTACTGCATCTATGCTGTCAAAAACTTGGTCGATTAGGGCACAGTGTTGGGTCGAGGGAGAGCAGTAAAGAAAATATAAGTACCTGAAGCTATGTTGCAAGTTAAGTCGTCTGATTCAATTATGATTCTCTAGTCAAGGGAGGGGGTAAAATATAGACTCGAAGTCTGTGCATATTTCTGTCTGTGTCCTTATTGCAAAATGGGATATAACCAGGTATGTTAAATTGGTTAGAGGGGACGGAGTAGTGTAGGTTAGTTTATATTTGTCGCATCCCTAACTTTGTCTGGTCAACATTCTTGCAATTACCAATCTTTCTTTTTTCACTACTTCTCCTCAACTCTTTCAATCTGTTCAGTAAAATTAATCATCTGTCATTTCCGAACAGGAAATCTAATTATTAAGTAGACTATTTCCCTCCCTTTGTAAATATAACTTCATATATCATTCCCGTAGTGTCTCTTCTACTTTCTTCTTCTCTTAGCCTATTTGAGACACTTCTGGAAGTGTTTTAACGGAATCAGATTCGAGCAAGATTTCAGCTGAGCCAATGCCACCGGTTGATGCACTGTGCGATTGGCTGTTTACTATCCTCCTCTTGATCGATTCTATTTCACCTGGTGTAAGCCATCCCTTTTCAAGTATTCTTATTATCTGATTCATTAGTTTATTTTCCGTCATTTCCCAGTATCTGAATGTCACCTTTCCAATTCCCCTTTCCAATTCCCCTTCTAAGGCCATCTAATTTTGACCTCTGTTTACATTCCTCAGTAAACTTGTGCTCCTTTTTGTTCCACTTTTTTTTGCACCAACAGATGTCTTCGACAATATCCTACCAGTGTAATAATTGACTTTCTTCGATTTGGGCAAACTTGATACTCTAAAGACAGACGTTGTCCGTTTGAACATCTGACCCGGAGAGCTTGGAGTCTTGCGCCGAAGGTGCAACCCTCCCCAGATTCAATTCATTTGTATTTGTGATCATCATAAGAATGTGTTGTATTTGTACAGGTTCCTTCTCCTGTATGTTTATCAAGACGTATCTCTAGGTGACTGCCAATTAAGGCTAATGGGACAAGTACTTTTTAAAAACCATCGCCTTTGGGTGATCTCTACTGAACTGGCTATACATTTTCTTCTCAGTCCACTTATCTTTTATTTTTTGTTCATTTATTGCCTTTGATTCCTTGCTTCCTCTTGCAATTTTTCAAATTTATAAGTTTATCCTTACAGTTGGAGACCTAAACTTTCAGGCTATTTTCTTTTTCTTTTACACATCGTTCTACACCTATTAGTCCTCGTCTTTCCTCTTCTATTCTCCATCCATTGTCATCATTATTCTTGTCTTCCTTTCTCAGCCAGCTCATTTTCTTTCCATTGAATAATACCCGCCCCGTATCGAAATATAGTCCCGATGTTTACTGTGCGTATTTTGTTCCTCCTATTTTATCGTAACCTAAGAACTAACCGCAGTCTTCTCCTTCTCTTCTATTATTTTGTTATTATTTCCTTCATTTCAGCTTCTTTTATTTTATTCAATTCCATAATTTTATTCCTTTACTTTCAACAAAGTTTCCCTTTTTCAATTTAAAGGCATCACACTTTCTCATATTAAATGCCATACCTATGTCATTACCGAACATTTAAACAGTGATTACAAGCATATTTAGATAGCATTTGTTCTTTGCATACAACTTAAAGTTATTTGTAAAGAATAAATGATTTACCCAGTACTCCTTTCCATACTCATACTACGCATTTATCTTTCGTGAGGTACAAAGAGTTCCATACTAAAAACAAGAAACAATGGTGACAAGCTGTTCCGTTGAAAAATCCCTCTCTTCACATGAACATTTCCAATTATTATTATTATTATTATTATTATTATTATTATTATTATTATTATTATTATTATTATTATTATTATTATTTACTCACTAGGAGTAGTCACACAAATATCTTTCTTTGAGAACAACCTGTGGTGTTCTCTGGAGTCTGAGTGAAAACAAGTCTCCCCAGATTTCCAATACTCATCACTTTCGGTAACCTTTGCAAAGGAATTTCTTTATCACAACAGCCGCCCACAATTGATTTCTCGTTGGCAATGTATGTTGGTTTTCACTAAAATTTGTGTGGCAATAAGCCTCCCCAATGTGCCAGTCCTATTTGCACTCATCAATCAGAGGTCTAGCTTGTGCTTTTTCTCGTCGATCTTTCAATCCTTCTTGACCATCCTCACTTATATGGCGTGTTGCCAGTACATGGTAACATATATACAATAAGAGGGGTGGCTGGAATTGAGGTTCATTAAATTATACCGTTTTAGTTTTCATGATTCCATGTGATTTTTGTGTTTTACATTTTTAGCCGTTTCTGTGTCCAGTTTGTGTCTGTAGTTCATGTATATTAGTATCCGTATTCAAGGGTCTTCCTTAATATTTCTGCAGCTTTCATTATTGTCATCAGTTGTATCTTCTCAGCCATTCCCCATATTCAAATTTCTCTCATTCTTTGTCAAAGACTTTCGGTATTGCTCCTAGCAATCATACTATTAATAGTGTTATCTTAACTTTCTTCATTTTTCAGATCCTTTTGAACTCTCTGGCCAGTTCCGTGTATTTGCTTCGCTTCTCCGTCTTTACTCTGTGTCTGCTGGAACGGCAAAATCTACATCCAGTCTTCTTGCTTGGATAGGTCTTTCCGTTTGTATATCCATGTTACATGAGATCTTGTGGCTTATTTTCAAGTACTGCTGCCAATTTGTGTTTGTACTATTTGCCTGAGTGTTCAAAATGCAATTGTCTATACTTCTTTCCCCACTTGATCATGTATATTTGACTGTGTTTGAATCTCATAACTAACAGTAACACTTTCTACACAGATGATGGCATACAAATATTAATATTTATTGAAAAAATATTATATATATATATATATATATATATATATATATGTGAGTGTGTGTGTGTGTGTGTGTGTATTTGTCTTTGTCTTCATACTAATATGTGGGTCCTGGAAATGACCTTAAACTATATCCGATGGTGAGACCCCAGTCTGCGGGCTTTGGGTAGTGTAGAGTCATCCTTTAATTGCCATTGCTCTCAGGTCCACTCTGACCCGAAGTGGAAGTACCTGTTAGGGTCCCAACTATGAGTTAAATAGAAACTATATATATATATATATATATATATATATATATATATATATATATATATATATATTCTATTGACAAAATTTCTTCAAAATAACTGGATTCGGTATTAAATAAACTGGAAAGGATTGATATGCCGTAAAAGAACCCCCCAAAACAACTAACTAATATGTGTATTTAATATGTATATGTGAGTTTCTGCTTGTAGGTGTGTATGTTACAGCGTTTTTACTCACACGACTGTGTATGAATGTGTGTGCTCGTATGCCGGCATAAGTGCCAGTTTACTTATTTGTGCATGTGGTCGTGTATCCTTACATGTTTGTATGTAAAAAATATTTTATAGATTTTTTTTCTGTATGTACGATTGTATTCATATTTTCTATATGTGTATATTATAGAGAGATAAAAGAGGAGAGATAAAAAACAAGGAACAAACCAAGTTATGTGTTCATCAAAGTTTCGTCTTTATTTCGAGACTTCCTCCGGATGAATATAAGAAAAAACATTCATTCAGAGGAAGTCTAGCAATAAAGACGAAACGTTAATAAACACATAACTTGGTTTGTTCCTTTCTCTCTCTTTCTCTATATCTCTCTCTCTCTCTCTCTCTCTTTCTCGTCGGAATACTATTTCCATTATTCTTATCATGTATTCGTGCATATGTGCGCTTATGTTAGTTCGTGTGAGAACTTTTTTCTGTATACGTGTGTGCTTATTGTTTCTCCCGTGTTTTCCTTATCTGTAGGATTTCTATTTTGTGGTGAGACACACGGGCGCCAACCTCAACTATCCCCGAAGTGCACGTGTGTGTACAAAATATTGTCTTTTCTTAAAAATATACCTAAATTAGCTACACGATAAGAACAAGCGTAACACTTGACAAGGTTATTTTTATTTAAAAACTTTTTCTCTATTTTGTTTTCATCAATTTCAAAATCTTTTAGTTGAGCTTTAAATACATTTCAGGACTAAAATTCAACTCGAACTTGATTCGTTTAAAAGAAAAACACGTGGTGAAAACATTACAATATTTTAGTTATTCTTATTAATTAATAAATTATCATATTAATTAATTACTTTATTAATTAATTATTAGTGATGAGACGATATAGATATTTTCCCGATTCCGATACAATTACGGATTCTGTTCTAAATTCATAATTCTGATTCAATTACCAATTCTGTGCCTAAACCTAAACGTAGATTCCATGAACAAAGCTTCTTTCTTAGAACTGCACGCCTGTGGAATTGTCTTCCGTTTTCCTGCTTTCCGGCTTACTACAATATGGTTGTGTTCAAGTCTAACGTAAATAAGTTCTTGATGAACCGTTCCATATAAGTTATCAAATTTACCAAATTTTCATTACTAATGATTACTATATTGTCCAATTTCTACTGTACACTCTTTAACCCTTATCCTTGAGTGGCCTCTTGGCCTTGATAATGTGGTGATGCCTATGTAAAAAAAAATCCCTATTTGGAT